>NW_023276806.1:47997916-48365099 GCF_003668045.3 Cricetulus griseus | reverse complement strand
TCTCACTTGAGCCCCTCCTCCCCCGGGTCTCACGGGAAACAAGCGTCATTCCAGGGCAGACCTTTGAATTCCTAAGAAGAAATCCTCCAGCATTAACAAGCTATAAACTACATAATCCCCATAGGAACAGCAGTTGGCCGTGTGGTCTCAGGACATTTGTTTGCGGCTCCTATCAGTTAGGAGAGGCACCACCTCTGAGTGCAAAGCTCAGCTGATTTACCGCGAAAGGTCAAGGGTCAAGGAGGGAGGGGCTGTTTTGCAACCACTACTTAAGTACATAATGGGCTCCAATAAGAGGATGACAAGGTCTGGAGGACGGTAACTTCCTGTTAGAAAGCGCTCCTGCATGGGAGCCACCTGTCACACGAGTGTTTTATTAAGTTTCTGCCCCTAGAAAAAGAACCAGCGTGGGGCTGGGCTACAGAGGACGGTGCATTGCCTGGGATGGACTGGTGCTTTGAGCCTTTGCGGCAGACTGCGCCTCTGAGCTCTCTAAGCACAGGAAGCCACCGAAGCTTGCTCGCCCGGGCAGCCCACACTTGTGACCTTCAGTGCATTGAATTAACTAGCAATCCAGATTGGAAATCCTTTAAAAAAAAGATTTTTATTACACCTAATGAAATATCTTGACATTTATAAAAGATTCTGATTGCTGGGCCTGGTGACACACCTTTAATCTTAGGAGAGGCAGGGAGGTCTTTGAGTTGGAGGCCAGCCTGGTGTACATAGTTCCACAGTGAGACACTGACTCAAAAAAACAAAATTGAGTAAACGTTAAAGTACCAATTGTTTCTTTTCCAAATTCCTAATCTAAGGCCTACAAAAACATATCAGTTCTGGCTGGGACCAGCGTTCCAGGGTGAGCATTTAAAATGGAGGCGGTGGGAAGAAAATCACAGCCCAGTGTAAAAGCATGGAAATGACTCTGCTGTGGAAAGTCACAACACGCATGACTTAGGGACTGAATCTTGGTAACCTCCATGATGATCCCCAGGAGTCATTCACTGAAGGAAAGCTGTGAACTCTTTGCTAGCCTCAATTTACTGTCGTCAGTGGGTTATACTCTTTCTGAAGTTTGATGACGCACAAATTGTAAATTTCCTAAATGTAGATATGCTGATGTGACATATTAATTCACGTCTCCGTGTGCTATTTCTGACTCGGATTTGGGATTGGAGAGCCTCTGTTAGTTGCTTTGTCTTCCTGAAAAAGCTGCCTTCTCCAGTAGAATTGCTCTTGGCTGCTCTGTCTGGCCAGAAGATCTTAGTACAGACAGGAGTCTAAAGGCAGCCGAGAAATGTAATTGATGCGTTGGACTGTGTTCTCTTGAACCACATCCAAGTTTTCCACTTGGAGAGCAGATGTTCACAGGCCCCAGAGGCAGAGGGTGGAGACAGAAAATAAGGTGTGAGAAAATACATGACTCAGGAGGAAAGGGCTGGCAAGGGCCTGGCTTTCCAGTCCCAACCCCAGGAACTCCATATGGGGTCCCCTCTCCACTACCAGCAGGCTTAGGCACAGCTGGACTGACATGCGTTTGCTCAGCCCTGCTTCAAGTTCTTTAACTAGCCTTGGGCAAGCCTGTCCCATGTGCACCAGGATGTCCTGGACACAGGATGTCCGGACGCCATGCCTTTCACACCAGAACACACACTTTCCTCCAGGGGTTGTTGCTATATCCCAGGGCTGAGCAAGAGCCTTGTTAGTTGCTATTAGCAATTAAAACTCTTTTGGAGGAGTTAGAATCCCTGTGGAGGGAGGCTGAAACTACACATGCCAGAGAAGTCTCCTGATTGTACTTGTGTGTTTCTGACGCCCCCTGGTGGTCATATGCTATTAAAGCGAACTCAAGTCTCTCAGCCATTAGCCCCTCCACATACACAAAACCCACTTTGCCAGACTCAGTTTAGCTTGGACTTAAGAGGGTCAGAGCGCCGTAATCCAGTACTAATGTAAACACGATTTTTCTTCAGATAAGAACTGCTCTGAGACAGGTGGGGTGGCTTGGCCTTTATCCCAGTACGCTCGAGGACCCAGGCAGAGTTATTGCTCCCGGCCAGCCTGGACTAGTGTGAGATCTTGTCTGAAAAGTAAAAAAAAAAGCTCCCAACCCCTCAAAAAACTGATTTTGACATAGCATTATGAAGAAAAAACAAATTCTCATAATTCCACACTTCAAATTCCTTTTTAAAATATGTATTCTTTTAACATTTTAAAGTAGTGTGTGTGAATGTGTGTGTGTGTTGTGTGTTTGTGTGTGTGTGTGTGTAGGTATGTGCTGTGGCGTACATGTGGAGGTCAGGGATCAATTGTGGGTGTCAGTTTTCTCCCTCAATAATGTGGGGATCAAACTTAAGCCGCTAGACTTGGTGGTGAGTGACCTTACCCACTGAACTATCTCACTGGCTTGGAGAGTATCAGAGAAATTTAGTGCTTCAGTATACCCATCCTAGTACTATAATTTTGAAACCTCATTTTCTTTTGTTTCCTTTCTTTCTTTCTTTCTTTCTTTCTTTCTTTCTTTCTTTCTTTCTTTTAAAGGAAACAGAAAATGGAGAAAGAGAGCCTCAAAAGGACCCACTGTGGAAAGTTTTCCATTACCACCCATGTAAAAACACCGCACCAAGATTCACCTCTCAGTAAGTTGGAGGGGTGGGATGCCCATGGTTGGTAAAGATGCCTCTCTATGGGGTCTGCTCACAGTGAGTACCAGCTTGCCATCTGCCATCATCATAGTTGGCATTTGACTAGGATGGTGTCTGTTTGGTTTCCTTCTCGCCCCCCCCCCAATGTGAAGAACTGATAATGAGCCATTTTACTAAGAAGTGGTTAAATGGAGTGAAGTACCAACCCATGCCTCTAGATGGACACTATGCCCGTCATCACGCTCTGGGCAAGACCTGTACCTCTCTCTCTCTCTCTCTCTCTCTCTCTCTCTCTCTCACACACACACACACACACACACACACACACACACGGAGATAGGAATATCAAGTAATAGGCTTCATGGACTAAGCACTTGCTAAAGTCAATGCTTATACCAGGAGTTTTCAAAGCCTTTCAAGCAGGCCCTTCTTTACCCAACAGTATTGTACTGTAGGGATAGAAGGCCGGAAATGTAGCATGTCAGTTGATAGGGATGCAGTCTTGGAACACAGCTCCTGGCTATGAAGCCAAATATAGCTACCACAGCATAAAATGATGTCACTCGTCTCATTAGCTTTGGGTTTTATTTTTGGAAAAGAATTTTTTTACTTAACATATATTACTTTGTTAACATAAGATGAATTCATTAGCTCTACTTATTTTTCAAAGGGAAAGTGTTGCTATGTTGCCTATGCTGTCCCCAAACTCCTGGACACTCCTGCTGCAGTTAGGCAGTGAGGATGACAGGCAGGTGGCCCTGTGCCCACTTCTTGTTGCTGTTACTGAGGGGCAGAGGATGGCGCCCAGGGCCTCACATGTGCTATGTAAGGGCTCTGCCACTGGCCACATGCCAGGCCTTGTCATTTTTACGTAAAATAATCAAGTATTTGTAATGTCTCAGTTTAAACTTAAAACAATCTTCGGAACCTTATGAAGATCTGGACACTGAAATAATTCACACTTTACATATCAAGATACCTTTGTGAGTCTATCTGCAGTGTGTGTGTGTGGGAGACTAAATGTTCTATGATGATTTCTTACTGGGGAGACTTTTTGTTTTTTGAAACAAGGTCTCATATGGCCCAGGTTGGCCTCTAACTTCCTATATAGTTGAGGTTGGCCTTGAACTCCTGATCCTTCTGCCTCTTCCTCCCAAGTGGTAGTATTACTGGCTTGAGCAACCATGCCTGCCTTGGTGAGAAATTTTTACGGTATATAAAATGGTTCGTGTTCTCATGTATAGTAGATAAATACCATAGTAACCCGAGTTATTTATAGCTCCCCTTTCTAAAATATATATTTATTTATTTGAGGCAGAGTCTCTCTAATAGCCGTGGCTCTCCTGGAATTCACTATATGGGCCAGACTGGCCTCAAACTCACAGGGATCCACTTGCCTGTCTCCCAAGTGCTGGGATTAATAGCATGCACCACTATGACTTATTTTTACCTGTCTGAGTGTGTGACTCTGTGGATATATGCATACCACATGCATGTCTCACACTGGTGAAGGCCAGTAGAGGGCATCAGATCCCCTGGAACTGGAGCAACAGATGGTTGTGACCTGCCTTGTAGGTGTTGGGAACAAAACCTGGGTCTTCTGCAAGAGCAGCAGATGCTCTTAACAGCTGAGTCTCTCCGGCCCTTTGAGTCCTTGATTCTAATGTAAAGAGCACTGGGATAGTATCTTTTAATTATTGTAAAACCTTTGTAAAATGGGAACTATCTTCATTTTACAGGTAAGGAAATACAACTCAAAGGAATTAACTTGCTTGAGTCAAAGACCTAGTGTATTAGTTATCTACCACTTTCATAACCATATATCCCAGAACCTAATGACTCAAAACAGTGGCCAATATTATCTGACAGTTTCTGTGGCTCTGGCATTTGGGAGCAAGTGGGCTGGATGGTTCAGGTACAGGGTCCCCTAGGAGGATGTCTGTCAGGGCTGAGAGTGACTGAAGGCTTGATTAGGGGCCAGAGTGGATCATTCACATGGTACTTAACAGGGAGACCCAGTGCAGCCTCCAATAGGCCACTGTGCTTGTCACTGAGGTATGACAGCCAGCTTCCTTATGAGCAAGGGTCCTGAGAAAGAGAGAGGTTATTGGATTGTTGTTACTGCTTTATTTTGTTAGATATGAACCCATACTCAAGGAGAGAAGAATCAGACCAAGACCTTCCTTTCCCTCTGTAGTTCTGCAGATGGAACCAGGGACATTGTGCATGCCAAGCAAATGTTCCCTAGCCTAAGTGTCACCTTTCAAAGCAAGTATTAGCCTGGTGTGGTGGTGCACACCTTTAATCTCAGCATGGTGGAGGCAGAGGCTAGTGAGTTTGAGGCCAGCCTGGTATACACAGTGAGTTTCAGGACAGCCACAGCTATGTAGAGAGATTCTGCCTCAATAGAGAGATAGATAAATGACAGATGATTGATAAAGCAAGTGTCAAAGAATTTTCAGATACCACATGTAATAAGTGGCAGAGCCAGGATTCAACCCCAGGTCTTTAATTTGTGATTTACACACAACCTGTAGTTGGTTGTGTGCCACCTGATCCCACAGCTGTTTAGTTCCAAATAAACACACAAAGACTTTATATTAATTATCAACTGTTTGGCCAATGTCTCAGGCTTCTTAGTGGCTATCTCTCTCTTATTAACCCATCACTGTTATTCTATGTATTTCTACATGGCCTTATCTTACCCAAAAATGCCCGGCACGTCCTATCTTTCCCCATAGCTACATGGTGTCTCCTTGCAGCTCCTCTCTGCCATCTTCTCCCCAGAATTCTCCTCATCTGATAGCCCTGCCTATACTTCCTGCTGGCTATTGGCCAATCTGTTTTATTTCATTAACCAATAAGAGAAACATACATACAGAAGTACATCCCCCATCACTGCCCCCGCACGCCTAAATGCCCTGGTCTTCCCTGGCATCTCCACAGCCCACAGTGTGCCCAGCAGGTTCTAGATTGGTACCAGCTACACATGCCCTCTGCTCCTAATGTCTCAGGCCAGGCAAATTTATCACTTGGATTTTCCTGTGATTTTGTGGATATTACATAGTAGGCCACCCAGATGACAGAACAGTCTTGGCCCTAAGAGGATCTGAGATGAAGAACTTGAGTGTATTGGGGACAAATATGAAAAAAAAAAAAGCAAAAAACAAACAGCTACAAATGTAAGGAGGATCCAATAACCCAGTGGACCAAAGTCCCACAGTGGTTCAGATCTTTCCTGCGTGTCTATATGGCCTGGGTATGTTTGGGAATGTTCATATATCAGAAAGATCTCTGTTGTCAGCAGGGATCTGAGCTGATGCCCTTGGTTGGCAATCCCCCTGGGAGCACCACTGAGGAAAGTGCCCTTTGGTGCCCGAGGCACACAGCACACGAGCATTTACTTTCCACACTTCGTGACTATGCTCAACAAACCTCTGAAAACCCTCTTAGGTTCTGACCTGGGGCCCTGCTTCCCTCCTGATTCAGGCACTGGATTACAGAGTAACAAATGTGAGGACAGTGGCAGTAAGAGTCAGATCTCCCAGAGATTCTGCAGCAAAGAACAACCAAAAGGTAAAAACCAACTGGGGGACTCCAGAGGGGTGGGTTGGGACAGTCATCTTTCCCAGGCAAGGGGCTGTATTTTCCACCTTTTCCTTTTATTTAGAATTTCATTATAGATATGACACTCCAGGGCAGGATGACTTAAATCACAATGGACGATATACATCTGCTCAGTCCCTCTTCTTACATGGAAATAAAATGTCTTCATCTTGTAAGTACATCTCCTGTATGACCCTATCTATGATGTCTCCTGTATGATTCTACCTGTGACATCTTTTGTATGACCCTATCTGTGACATCTCCTGTATGGCCCTATCTGTGTATTATCCAAGTCTCCCAGGTCCTCTCTAGATGACTTCATAGGCTTCCTGCATTTACTTGACACTTCCAAATTCAGGTCTGTATGTGGGTGACAAGTGGCTGAGCAGGGGCTGGGGACTGGGAAATGCCGGTGGTGGCGGGCTGTGAGGTTAGCGGCCACAGTCAAGTCAGTAGCAAGGATACACTCTGAACCAATGAGTGGCTGACTCTACTGTTACTATCCCTATGCAGTGTGTCCAGAGGTTTGGCACTCCGTAGACACACAGCTGTTAATTTACAATGCAAGTATTTGCAATCTTTGAGAAAAATTGAAACTCCACATTCATTTATAAAGATGAATAAGGAAGGCACAGCACCTCTCTCCTAAGAAATTCCTCATTTAGGATTTGGGCCCAAGTAAGGAAAGCTCAAAGCAAATATGGTAGGTACTAGAAGCAAGGCCACAAGATGCTGTGGGGACAGGGGACAGGGACGAAGATGCATCTTGTTCCACTCCAGCAGCCAGCCATGACTTCTCTGACAGAGGCATAGCTCTTCCTCCATCCCTCTAGAATTCTTCCTCTCTTAGGCAAGCCCCAGGAAGAATATTTCTTGCTTTTCACAACTGCCAATGCCCAAGACCAAAGAATGCCATTTCCCTGAGTTAATCAGCGGCTCCTCTCCCTCCCTTCCCAGCCAGCAGACAAGTCCAATGGGACACATTCTTCCAAAGGGGGTCACTATGATTCTGCGGGAGCCACATAGTGGGTTTCTTCTCTATCTTCTTGGTCTTTGGGGCTTTCCTCCTGCTTCTCCTCCCCCCCCCCGCCTCTTTCCACCCACCTGTTCCCTCCCCTCCTCCTTCTTCCTCTTCTATGGGGTCAAGGATGGAACCTGGACTTCACACATGTAAAGCAAAGTGTTCTGTTACTGAACTGTACCCCAGTGCTGGACTTGCTCTTCTGATACACATAGTGAAATGGCACAGACTCTGAAACGGGACCCTGAACTCCCCTAGGAAACATAGCAGCTTAGCGGGAGATAGCACGGGAAGGCGGCTTTCCTTCAGTCTTGGAAAGGAACCTCCAGTAAAGGAAGCTGGTAAAAAATGTCTATCGGGTACTTCATCCGACAGGTCCGGTGTCCATCTGCAGACTAGTCTGGAACTGAATCCCATGACACTGTGCTCATTTCAAATTCTGTTTCCAGTAAACTCCCAAGCTACATTTACAGACAACTGACAACTATGATTGGCCCCATAAGCATCTGTGTTCATGACCCAACACTGGTGGTCCAGCTGCCTAAAGCCAAACCTTTTGGCATTCGCCTTGTCTCCCATGTTTGAGGAACAGTCTGCTGATTTTCTTTGTCCAGTGGGACCCTCTGGAAGGAAGCAGAGCCTCACTATGAGACACTAGTGACTAAGACAGGAATGAAGAGGAAGAAGGAAAAGGGGGAAGGGGAGGTCCTCAGCAACAGAAGTGTTAGCTGCTTTTCTCACTGCAGTCACATTCTTCCTGACAGAAACACCTTGAGGGAGGATTCACTGTACTCATGGGCTAGAAGGGTAGAGTCGACCGAAAAAGCATGATGGTGTGAGTGGGAGGGTGCCAACTGAGTCTTCAGTAGTTAGAAAACAGAGCCCTGGATGGAAGCAGAGCCAGCCTATAAGCCATAGATACAGCATCTACCCTCCAGTGAGCCACTTCCTCCAGCCACGTCCTACCATCGCCTACAGCTTCTCCAGTCCCGAAAACATCTATCCACTGGCAACCAAGTGTTCAGATGCATGGAGACTGTTCTGGGTGGGGGTGGAAGTGTGCCTCATATACACACTGTAACAGGTTAGGGGTGTGGTGGAAATGCCTCTCATATACTTGTAACAGACAGTGCAGCTTTCTTTCCCCCACTGACTTGTCCCTTTCTGTCTGTCTCTTTGGTTTCCATAGTGACTTCCCATTTTCCCCTTCAGCATTTAGTTTCTCTTCTGGAATCCTCTTTGTAATACAATGGTTAGTTTCTGACTCCTGAAGTTGATGGAGGGTCTAGAATTCATTTGGGTTTCACCTTTTGGAAACTGTACCTCTCGGTGCTTATTAGATGAAGTATTGCACAGTTGGAAACAATGCCAGGTCACACAGTGAACACCCAAGGAATATAAATCCCTGGTCTCTTATCTACTAATAAATAAAGACATGTTGTTGTATTTAGTATTTTGAGGTAGGGTCACACTTTGTAGCCCAGGCTGGCCTTGGGCTTGTGACAACCCTCCTGCCTCAATCTCTTGAGCTCTAGTAGAGTTTTTGTCCGAGTTTCATGTTGGTTGTCATGCATGGCTCACGTCTGGAACACCAGCACTCAAGAGGACTGCTGTGAGTTCAAGGCCAGCCTGGAAAGAGAGAGACTCTAAGACAAACCAGAAATAGGGCCAGCAATATGACTCAGCTGGTAAAGGTGCTTGCTGCCAACAAGAGTTCAATCCCATGGTGGAGAGAAATGACTCCTGAAAGTTGTCTTCTGACCTCTACACGGGTACAGTGGCATGTGTGCACCACAGAAAATGAATCAATAATGTAATAAAATTTAAAAAAAAAAGTTGTTTCATGAATTCAGAATTCTTGGAAGAAAATTCTGCTTCCTGTGTTTCTTACATCGTAGTTAAATGTTTATGAACTATTTCATCCATAGTGCAAAGTTAAGGAGGTGACTCATTCCCACCATTTGGAGGTTTTGGGTTTTTTTAGGCAGGCTCTCACTATGCATCCCTGGCTACCCTGGAACTTGCAGTGAATACCAGGCTGACCTCTAACTCAAAGATCTGTGGAGGCCAACTTTGATGCTCTGAATCTAATCCCAGCTAACATTTTTCAGCTTGTTCAACATCAAAGTCGACATGTTCCCAAAGAGTAAACTCAGAATCCTTTCAAGATGAGCACGATACCACGACAGGGTGAGTTGTTGTTTACTATTACTAATAACAAAAGCAGAGTCAGGCATGGCGGCTCACCCCCATCATCTCTAAACTTGAGAGGGCAAGGCAGGAAGCTCACCAAAAGGTGAAGTCTAGTCTGGGCTCTGAGGTGGGTTTGAGGCCAGTGTGGGGTGTAGAGTAAGACTCTAAACACACATGCACACACACATGCATGAACATACATGCACACATGAATGCATGCACACACATGCATGCACACACACATACATACACACATACACACATGAACACTCATGTGCCCAAGCAAACACGCACGCATGCACACAATAGAATTTCTTTACCCAGGTGCATATACTGTACCATTAACTACCTAGACAAGATTGCCTGCCTTACTCTGTCGCTGGTAGAGCTGAACCTATCTGGTGTTACTGCAGTCTTGTTTATTCAGCCAATGTTTAAGTGCCAAACGCAGGACATTGTGCCAGAGCCGAGGCCTGGACAATAGCCACATCTACCCTTGAGCTCTCAGGAGGAGCTGGGAATGCCAGAAAGGAACATGCATGCAGTGCTGCTGACTGATTTGGGGGTTCAGGAACCTGAGCTCAAAGGAATAGTATGAATGGACTATCAGAGGACATCAGGATAGATGTGAAGAACATTCTAGACTAAGGCTTTTTGAGGAGAAAAGGCCCTTGGGCAAGTTCAGCAACCTGCCAGTGTGTCTGTCAGGAGCCCAAAGGGAGTGGTGGGGCAAGATGGAGCAGGTGGAGGCAGGCCTCTTCAGGTTCTTCAGAGCAATGGGCAAAGGAGGAAGTCTTAAAATCGGGAATTTTGTAGAATTGCAAAAGACCACTGTAGTAGTCAGGCATAGTGGCTTGCACTTGCAATCCCAGCATTTAGAAGGCTTCTGTAGGAGTTCTGGCTAGCCTGGGTAACAATGAGTTCCAGGCCAGCTAGAGACCATCTCATTAAACAAAACAACAGTAAGAAATCACTGTGGCTAGTGAGAAATGAGGGGTGGGTTGGAGGAGCAGAAACCAGAGCACAGAGGCTAAAGAGGCAGCAAGGGGAGAGTCTGCTGGGATCATGGCAGCTTGATTCAAGGTGATGGAGAGAGAAGCGGGTGTCAGGAGCCCTTTAAGTCAGAACCAACAGCACAGCACAGTGACAACAGTCCAGGCTCTTCTAGACAAACAAGCCTGAGCCTGCTACCCAGAAAAGTACAGTCATTTAAAATACAGTATTTGAACTCAGGCATGGCAGGGCTTACCTGTAATCACAGCTCAGAGGCTGAGGCAAGAGCATAGGTGAGTTTGAGGCAAGCTTGGGCTTACAACACAGCCACCAGGACAGACAAGGCTACATAATGGGACTGTCTCAACAAACAAACAAACACAAAAAATCCACCAAAACAAGGGGCTGAAGTTTGGTTCCCAGGACCCATACTAGGTGGCTCACAATAGCCTGAAACTCTAGCTCTAGGGTTCTCTTCTGGCTTCGCACGCGCGCGAACACACACACACACAAATAAAAAAGAAACCAAACCAACACAAGAATGTAGCTTTTGGAGACTCCCTGCGTTCATGCCATATCACTTTCCTTGGAAAGGTTACTTACCCTCCCTGAGTCTCTATTTTCCTGGATGTAAAATGGGACTGATAGGACCAGATTCACCAAGACCACATGTAAAATGTCAAGAATGGAACTTGGCTTCAAAGGTCCAGTGCGTCTCAAAGTAAAACAAAGCAAAGCAAAATGGGATGGGGACTTGGTGGTAAGGCAGGGGGGTGCTGATGGGAATGGTAGGGGAGTAAGAGAGGGTAGAGGACAAGTGTAATCAGAATGCATTATAAAAGTGTATTACATAGATTATGAAGTCATCAATTAATCTTAAAAGACTTAAACAGGTGAAGTACTCAGCAATACTGTTTGTTAATCCTGTTCAAGGCACTGGGTGATTCCATATGGGGAGAGGACTCCAAAGCCCCTGCACTCCCTACTATACCACACTGCCATCCCCTGCCCAGTGTTTTCAATTAGTCGGGGACCCCTGAAACAGAATGCTTCTCATCTGGAGGATGGCTCCAACGTGCTAAGTGAACTACAACCCAACTAATGTGCAATTGACAGGAGCAGAGGCTCTGAGGTGACATGCGTTTCAAGTGACTTCCTGGAGGTGACACTGCTCACAAGTGTCCATCTCCAAAAAAGGCTTAGCAGAGGGACCAAATGCAGGAGGCTCCACAACAGACCTGTCTCCGGGCAAGTGCTGTGGCAGCCCCTCCTCACAGAGATTAAGGGAACAAACCACTCAGAGCTGTTTGGTAGACAACTGAACACTAGTGGTCCTGTACCACATCCGTTGCATGCAGACTTAGTGCTGATCCTCAGAGGACAGTAGGCAGTGTAGGGGGCCACTGACTTAAAGAGACACTGCCCTCATTTCCCCACTGCTCCGGCCGCCTTGCTAAGCACCGTCACTGGTGCTCGAACAAACTCAAGCCAAGGTATTTTATTGTAACTGGCAATTTTTTGTGTGTCTTTATGAATACACAGGGTAGAAGGCTGGCCTCAAAAGAATGACAAGAGAAGAAGAATCTCTTTGGAGTCTTGGCTCTTGCTGTTCTGGAGAAACACACACACACACACACACACACACACACACACACACACACACACACACAGCTGACCCAAGCCTAGAGAGAGAATGCATTTGGGTGGTGCCATACACAGGCAACAATGTGCTTTTGTCTTCTAGAAAGACTTACCTGATCTGTAACACAGACCCTGCAACACCCTCAGTCCACCTCCGTTTCCTCAGGATTCCTGGAATCCAATCCTTGTGTGACGGGAATAGCATGGAAGAAACGGAATCTAAGGTGAGGATGGAGAAAATCACCGCAGTTCAGATGTATGGTCCTAAAGAGCACAGAAGGCTAGCTTTCAAGCATTATCATTTGGGCTTTCAGAAATGCTCTGCTAAAAACAATCCTTGCTCAGCACTAACTAAAAACACAGGGCCTCAACAGCCACATGGTTTGCATCATTCCTAAACGGGATCCAAAGGAACTTCCTGGAGACAGTGGTTGGTGGGTGGTGCCTCTGCCCCAGGATTCTCCTGGGCCATTGACCTAGGTTAGGGGTGCCAGCCATTTCCTATGCTCAGACTGGTAACCCAGCCCCTGGGATACTTTCACACACATGTGTGTCCCTTTGATGGCCCCTAAGCTCCTCTTTTTCTTTGCAGCAGGAACAGGCCAGCAGGCTGCTGGCCTCACCCTCTGATTCATGTTCATCAGTCATGAGTTGATTTTTTTTTTCTTCCTTCCCTTGACAAATACATTCCATCCCAGACTGGTTTCCTAGGAGACCACGCCTCAAAAACAGAAATAAACTGTGTGGAAACAGAATGCTCCAAAAAGTTCATCTTGTAATGCTTAATAATGAGTGAATCCAATTATCAGAGATATCAGTATGTTTTTGTAACTAAAATATGTGGACTTTCCTTCTGTAGATTTTAAACTCGGCTTTGGATCATGCCTTAAAGACAGCAACCACATTGAAAAAAACCACTGACCAAATGATTAAATCCATTGGAGAAGACCTCGCCAAAGCACAGCGATGGAGGCACCAACTAAAACACTGCTAGCGCCAGGCAAGGGACCAAGGGTTAAAATGTTTGGTCTTCTTCTCCAAAGTATTTTACTTAAGGCACAATGTAGGAAAATGGCCCTCTAGAGAAAACACTAAAACTGTGAGAATGAACCACACCAAGTGATTAAATGAAACAAAACAAAAACAAAAAACAAACAGCCCTCTGGCATTTATGTATTTATGTGAAATAAATCTATGTTCTTCCTAATTCACAATAAAATAACAACAATAAAACAAATACTTTTATCTACTAGTCTGGAAAGTTTCATAAAATTGGGTCAGTGAGATGGGAAACAGACCCTCTTAAACGCTGCCGCAAGGCAACATGTCACCATTCCTCAACTTACAATGGCTCACATCCTGATAAACCCATAATAAATTCAAAGGATTTTAAGTAAAAAGTGCTCGGATACGCCAACCTACTTACTGAATGTAACTGCTTAGTGACATTACATAAAATACTCAACTATCTCTCCTTTCCACTGCGCAGCTGCCTGGGAGTTACTGGGCTGCTGCTGCCCAGGGGCAGGAGAGTACTGGGCTGTCTTATCATTGGTCTGGGGAAAGATATAAATCCAAATTTGAGGGCTGGGGAAATGGCTCAGCAGGTAAAGGCACTGACTGCAAAACATGACAACTGAGTTAGATCCCTGGGACCCACATGGTGCCAGATGGTGTCTTTACAGGTTTCCTTAAAGGTGAAATTTCTTTGCCTCATTTCACAGAAAAGACAGTACATTTCCTTTACCTTACCCACAGTAAGTAACGAGGGACATTCTCCAGACACCGGGAAGAATGAGACGGAGAGTTCCAAGAGACAGTTGTGGTGGTGTAGACCTGATGGCTTTGAGAACCACCTGTGACTGCACCTGGGCAGGCCTGTGAAGGCATTTTCCCAGAGACTGACCGTGGTGGGAGGCACCTCCCTGAAGGGATGGCACTCCCGGTGGGCTGGCATCTTGGGCTGAGGAGTAGGAGCAGTCATCTTATTGCTTCTTGGATGAGACTAGTGTGACCTGCTGTCTCACGGTCCTGCTGTCAGAATTCTCTTCCATGATGGGCTGGAATCCTTTTTACACCACGAACCAGGCTACACCTTCGTTCTAGAACTTGCCTTTGTCAGAGCAATCAGAAAAATAACTAATACAGAAACCAGGTACCGAGAGGTGGGGCTGCTGCTGAGATCAAGCTGACGCTGTGGCTGACAGACCTTTGGAACTGCTTTGAGAGAGGAATGTGGAGGAGTCTGGCGTTGTTGGCTACAGAAGCGCTAGAGTGGGATAGCGCGCTTACAGCTGTTCAGGTGGGTGAGGAAGAATCTTACAACGCTGAGAAAAATGTGGACGGTGGGAGAAATGTGGACATTGGGGTTTCAGACGGGAGTGAGGACTCTATCGGGAACTGGCCTAGAGATCTTGTCACATTTTGGTCTAAGAGTTTGGTGGCGTTTTTTTCTTCCTATGTCCTGAGAACTCGAGTGAGGTAGAATTAAGGAACTGAAACGCTCCATTGGTTAGCTGTCCTGCGCTGTTTAAATGTGTTGCTAGTGGACTGAATGAAAAGAGCTCTCTTGTGCCAGACTCCACTATGTTTATTTGAGTGTCCTCCAAAACTCCCTGGCCCCAGTCTTCCCATGTCAGTTAAACTCTCTAGAAATACAGGCATGCCCACAGTTGTCTCCTAAACAATTCCAAGTCCTGTTAGGTTGACAGTCAAGGTAACTGTCACAAGTCCTCCCTTGACAACCTGACACCCAAAACACACTCTTTTTAAAATTATGACAGTCCACTCCTGGTCCCTAAAGTCTCATGTTCATACAATGCAAAATGTGTTTAGTCCATTCCTAAACATCCCCAAACTAAGTCACCTGAGGAGGAGGCCCAGCTGGAGAACTGCATCCATCAGACTGGCCTGTGGGCACATGTAGGAGGCACCCTAACCACGCCTCCTAGGGGCTGGCTACAGGTGTGCCCGACCATGCCTGGCAGGGCATGGTCAGGGGACTTAAGGAAGGTTTAAGAGTGAGAGGAGGCACATGGTAAGCCCTTCTTTTTCCCTGCTTCATCGGCTTACTGCACTGCTTACTGCGGCTAGGTGCTCTGTAAGTAAGACATATTCCCTAATAAATATACTCTAACCCTATCTGGTACGTATTGGTGAGTCACCATTTATATCTGCTTATAGGCACATCTATGGGGCATTTTCTTGATTAATGATTCCCGTGGGAGGGCAAAACCACTGTGGGCAGTGCTACCCCTGGGCAGGTGGTCCTCCATTGTGTAAGAAAGCAGGTGGAACAAGCCATGGGGAGCAAGCCAGTAAGCAGCACTCCTTCACGGTATCTATCTCAGTTCCTGCTTCCTGTTTCCCGCCGTGACTTCTCTAGATACTGTAAGCCAAGGAAGCCCTTTGTTCCCCAAGTTGCTTTGGTCATGGTGTTTATCACAGCAATAGTGGGCTGAAGTAAGTCCACCAGAGAACACACAGAGACATTCTAAAAGCTGAATAGAAAGTTTACCACCTGCCAGCAGGCACATGTTGAATTTGCCAAAATCATGCAGCTTGGCACACTTCTGTTAGTAAGAAGCAGAACTAAGGAAGCAATAGCAAGATTAGTACATCTGGGGACTTTCCTGGGTCCTGGAACTATGGTCCAGGTCTTTGATGGACTGGGTCTTTGTTCCTGTTTGGCTGGTGCTGGGTTTTGAGGTCAGAATGGCGTCTCTAACATGGTGTCAATTGTGATAAGGTTTGGGGACCTGTTACAATAGAAGATGACTGTTACACTTATCATGTCCCCATTCCTCTTTTTTGGGACAATGTTTACTCTACCCCACTGTATACCCGAAGTTTATAGGGCTTACAGTTAAAAGAGATTGCTTTCAATCTCAGAGAAGCCCAGTCAACCTAAGCTGACATGGCAGAAAGTCCCCTCTGCTTCACCACGGAATGACACTGGGGCAGGACTTTGAGGCATGGACTAAATGCATTTTGTACGAGATGAACATGATACCTGGGGGTCCAGGAATGTTCTGATTTAAAACAATGTGTTTGAGTGTCAGGTTGACAAGGGACAGGCTTATGATAGTTAATCTTGATTGTTAACCAATAGGACTTGGAATTGCTTAAGAAACAACTTCAGGGGATGCCCATAAGAACATTTCTTGAGAGTTTAATTGAGGTGGGAAGACCCACCCTGAACGGTACCCTCCATGGGCTGGAGTCCTGCACTGGATAAATGGGAGGCAGTGTGTGGAGCATCCGTGTTCATCACTCTCTGTTCCTGACTGTGGCTGCAACATGACCGATGCCTCACGCTCCTGGCATACTTCCTCACCATGATAGCTGAATCCTCAAACTTTGAACAACAACATAAACCCTTCCTTCCTTGAGTTGCTTTAGACAGGTATTCTGTCAGCAATGAGGAAACACAAGTAAATAAAACTGAGTTTGGGAGAAGAAGGAATTTCTACTTCCCTTCCTTTACTGTTCTGTGTGGGTCTCTTGTGTTATTTATTAGTTTGCTTTCTGTTGCCGTGACAAAACATTATGTCCCCAAACAACTTTCAGGTAGGGTGGGTGGATCATTTATTTGGCTTACACTTCTCAATCATAGTGTTAGAGGTTAGTCAGAGCGGGGGCAGAGGCAGGAACTTCAGAGCAACACTGCTTACTGGTTTGCTTTCTTATGCAACACTGGACAACCTGTCCAGGGGTGGCATCACTCACAGTGGGCTAGGCCATCCCACATCAACCATTCATCACAAAAATGCTCCACAGACAAGTCCATGGATCAACCTGGAGGTAATTTCTCAACTGAGGTCCCTCTTTCCAGGTGACTCTAATTGGTGTCAAGGTGACAAAAACTAACCAGAGCTATGGTTATGATATAGTTGTTTATAGTATGGTTGTTTAATGATCTCTTGAACTCAAGAATATATAAAGTGACAGACCTAAATAACATTTTAGAAGACAACTCATTAAAACTGATTATCAGGGCTTGTATTAGTCAGGGTTATCTAGAGAAACAGAACTTAACAAATGGATATACATACATATAATATGTATGTATATATATCCCAAATATGTATGTATATATATATACACATACACACATATATACATATGGTGAATTTATTAGAATGGTTTACAGGCTGGGATCCACCTAGTCCAACAATGGCTGTCTATCAATAGAAGGTCCAAGAACCTAGTAGTTGCTCAGTCTGGATGAGGCTGGATGTCTCAGCTGGTCTTCAGTATTCACTGGAACCCCAAAGAAGTAGGCTCAAATACCAGTGAAGGAAAGGACTTGCCAGTGAGACCTAGAGCAAGCATCAAAATGAGAGAGCTTCCTTCTTCCATGTCCTTACTATGGGCTGCCAGTAGAAGGTGTGACTCTGACTCAAGGTGGCTCTTCCCACTTCAAAGGATCCAGACTAAAAGTGGATCTAGACTTCAAATGATTTATAAGGAAAAAAAATAAAAAAAAAAAAAACAAGCCCACAGGTGTACCCAGATGCTTGAACTTCAGTTAATTTCAGATGTAGTCAAGTTGACAACCAAGAATAGCTTCACATGGCTTATAAAAATTTGTTTCATTCCCCACAGAGTACCAGGAAAGCTTTTGAGTTATTTATTTTATTGTTGTTGTTTGTTGTTGTTGTTGTGTGTGTGTGTGTGTGTGTGTGTGTGTGTGTGCACACGCGCTCGTGCGCGAGTATGCTGGTGCACCTGTACTACAGCACACACGTGAAGGCCAGAGGATGACTCTGTGGAGTTGGTTTTCTTCATCCACCTTTACATGGGTTCTGGGAATTGAACCCAGTCATCAGGCTTGCAAGGCAAGCATCTCTACCCTCTTAGCCATCTTGAGGCCTTTAAGTTCCTTCTTCATAGTGACAGATCATTGCCCTCCCCCCAGCCCTCAAACTCCATCATCTAAACATTTAACGATAGGTTTCCCAACCCCCAGCTTGGCTCTGCAGCTCTGAGAAGGCCTGGACACCTCACTTGAGCTTTTCATACCAACCAAGGCAGCTGTTATTTGTCTAGCTCAGAGCAGCTATTTCTAGCTTTGAGACTAGGCTCAGGGTACCTAGGGATAATACAGAGGCTGGCCCGAAGGTACCTCTGACTTTGTGGCTAAGTTTAGTCCAGGTGGAGGCACTTCAAGAGGACAGCAAAAACCCATGGCAGTAGCCTGAGAGAGGGAAGGGAGCATAAAGCGTGTATTATCAAAATGGGAGGTAACCAGGTGTGATGGGGCGCACCTGTAATCACAGCACTCAGAAGGCAGGGGAAGGCAGACTGTTCATGTTCCAGGCCAGCCTGATGGACACAGTAAGTTTCCTGCTAGCTAGGGCTCTACAACAAGCCTTGTTTAAAAAAGCAGAGTGAGGATCGGTCTTTTCTTTAACCAAGCTTCTATAGTAGACTTCAACAGACCAAACTAGAAAGAAGCTACTCATGCTAAGTGCTAAGCAGTCAAACTGAACTTTAAAACTGGCTAGTTGTAAACAAAACAAAACTGGCTAGTTGTTATTATTTTTTAAAACAGGGGATTTACTGTCATTGGTCAGAACAGGGGTCTTTAGTCTGTGCTAGCATGACAAAGAAATCTCTTCATTACCCTTTGCAAGGGACACAGTTACCAGCTATGAAAGGTCCAGCGGCTTTTTGTGCCTTGCTTTCTGACTATAAGGCTCACTTGCTCCACTTAGCTTTTTTATGCTTTTAATGCCACCCAATTCATAAAACCACAAAAGCCAATCAGATCATCAAACTCAATTTACTGAAAAAAACATTTTTGATCAAATTATTTGTGTTATGTTTTGCAGTGCCATGACTAAAGTACTTGACAGAAACAACCCAAGGAGGAAGTTATTGTTTTGGTTCATGCTTTCTGAGACTCTCAGAGCATCACAGCCTGGAGGAATGGTGGATCAGCTTATGGTGGGAGGAGTGTGGCAGAGGCTGTTCTAGCCATGGTCACCCAGGAAGCAGAGTGAACAGCGGGAGAGACCAAGGATCAGCTTCAAAGGCCCAAATTCCCAACAGCCTGTTCCTGACAGCTTGGTCCCTCCTCTTAGAGGCTCCTTAGCTTCCCAAAATGGCACCAGTAACTAGGGAAGGAGTATTTAAAACCATGGCCTACAGGAACACACACACACCTGCAGACCCATCTGTATCACCAAGCCTCACACACACACCTGCAGACCCATCTGTATCGCCAAGCACACACACACACACACACACACACACACACACACACACACACACACACACACACACCTGCAGACCCATCTGTATCGACAAGCCTCACACACACACACACACACACCAGCAGACCCATCTGTATCGCCAAGCCTCACACACACACACACCTGCAGACCCATCTGTATCGCCAAGCCTCTCACACACACCTGCAGACCCATCTATATCACCAAGCCTCACACTGGTTTTGAAAACCATTCGGTACTGAACTGATGGGAACTTACAGGCTTTTTTTCTTCTTTATGGCTCCAATTCAAAGTCAAAAAAGAAATTAAAAACTCAGAAAAATTTGATAATATATATTTATTTTCTTAGAATGTTCATGATTATTTTTAGTTTCTAACTTGAGTAGACATGATCTCAAACATATAAAACTGTGTTCTGTAGAAGTATCTTGCAGGTAATATACACAGTAAAACCATATTAATAATTGGGATTATTTTATACATAAAATTTTTGACTTTCAGTTTTAAGAAACTGCACTTATAAGAAATAATTCTATCATACATACATTTACAGTTTTTACTTTTATAATCTCTTCATTCAAAATCATTTTGCCCCCAAACACTGTATTTCAGCCTAAGTATCCAGTGAGTAATTAGTATTTATATAGGTGGCTGTAAAAACCACCCATATCTCTAACAGATTCTGCTCCAAAGGTGAAAACTTCCTGATTAGAAAGCACTTTAATGTCATATCTTAGTCAAAGCAGCAAGAGTATTTAAATTATTAGAAATGACAAATCCAATAAATCCATAAAGTCCCTTAAGAAGTACACTTGAAAAGCACAATACTCCATAAAATATTTACACTGTTTAAGTTATGACAGCAACATCTTCTGTTTTAGTTGAACATATTAACAAAAACCTCCAAACAACAACAATAAAAAAGCTACTCTTCCTTAAGAAAGGAAACTTTATCCTTTGACTTATTCAGCATCTTTATATCATCCAGCAGTTTTCTGGGTGTTAAAATATGTGTGGAACCTGGTGGAAGAAATTATAAATTTTCAGAATTAAATGTCTTTGGCTTAAAACCTTGTCCTTCACACACACAATGTTTGGCGCACTGGAACAACACTTCTCCAGCATTGTTACAAAAGTCCTATCAACCCTTGTCACTAAGCATGCTCAGTAACTCTTCAGAAACACAGCCTTCACTAGGGTTCTGTCTGACTTGCACTATAGAGTGGTATGTGTAAATAGAAAAACGGGGAATTTTCCCTATCCTCGTAACAGAACTGCAGCAGTTGTTACTTGTAAGCAGAGAATCTCTAAGCAGTGCTGTGACTCAAAGCCTGTCACACAGCTCCTGCAGCTCTCTAGGTTAGGAGACTTTACCTAGCAGTGGCTTCACTGAAAAAAAATTCTAATTTCCTTTACTATATACATGTACACCATGGCGAAGCATGAAGGCCAGAGGACGCCTCTCAGGAGAGTGCTCTCTCCTGCCATCATGGGCTCTGGGACTGGAGGCTGTCAGACTTGCTTGGCAAGCATTTTTTACCCACTGAGCCTGCTAGCCCAGGCTTGTATTTTAAAAGTCAGTTCCACACAGGCCTCAGCAATGTTAGATACATACACATGAAAACAAATACTACTAAGGTAAAAATGTTTTAATGTATCACAAAATCATTCAATGAGCACAGCAGATAATACCAGGAGACATAGTTTTAAAGGAGCAAGATCAAGGCCCTAAAAATCAGAATATTTTAAAATCAAATTATCAAAATACCAACTAGGAAAAAAACCCAGAAATTTTACAAAGCATGTTTCATGATTAATTCTTTTTCTGTACACAATAATATAGTTTTCCTTGAACATTTAAGAAACAGAGAAGGTGAAATTCTTACCAATAATAACCTCACAGGATTTATGTGCCTGAGAAACTTCATAAGCACAACGCATCTCAGAGTATGTAATTCCTCCAATTACGAAAATAATCAGTCTTGATCCATTTTTCCGGTCCAGCTCTAAATAGTTAGCTCTGGGTTTCTGGCGAGCACTAGAAAGTAAAAAGTAAGGCAAACATGTTATAAGCATTCCTAAGGTCACGCTGTATATAGACTCAATCAATCTCCCCCTTGGAACCACCTGTCTTGATCTTAATGAAGTATGTAATCACGGCACAATTTCACCATAGACAAAGGCAGCGCAGCCCCACTTCAGATTCCAATCTGAATAAATCACTTACAGTTTTATTTGGAGGATGAGACAGTAGGACAAAGAGTTTAAAGCTGGCCTAGGAGATGGATGGATGGATATATATATATAAATACATAAAGCCTTATTTCCAAAAACTAAAATAAAAACCACTCAGTCTAGTTCAGCATTTTTACTTATAAAGCTAATGTTATTTTATGTTTAAATATATGTTTAAATATAATGTTTAAAATATTTTTAATTTTCATTTTGTATGGGGGGATGTTTTGCCTACATCTAAGTCTGTGCACCATGTGTATGCAGTGCCTATGAAGGCCAGAGTAGAGTGCTGAACCCTGTGGAATTGGAGTTAGTGACAGTTGTGAGCTGCCATGTGGGTGCTGGGAATTGAATCTGGATCCTCTGGAAGAGTAGCCAATGTTCTTAATCTCTGAGCCATCCTTCCAGCCCCCTTTTATTTTATATCATCCCTGAAAGTCTATTTGTTGAAATTTTTAGGAAATCAGGGGAATAGCCTGCCAAGAGTGAGATCTGAGGACAAGAAGGGAGAGAGATAGGACCTAGCATGGTACTAGGACAGCCACTGCTGGGATTCCACTATAACAGTACTTTGTAGAAAGTAAGTTTAGTAAGAGCAGAGGGTGTACTAAGCAAAGCCTTCAAAGCAGATTATCTACATCAGATGTGTATCTGTCAGAATATAAGATTTTAAAAATGTCAAGTTAACCAATACAGTCTCAGCAGAAATGACAAGAGAGCTGACAGTGACTTAGAGAATATGTGCTTGCCTAGTCCTAGGTTTTACCTTCAGCACCACAGACTAACAAAACAAAAGCCAGAAATGGGAACTACAAAGAACCAACAGCAATGTAGACAATGAAATCTAGTCAGCCGATGCGCTTGAGAGCTCAAAGGAACTCAAGGTAAACAGGTCTGAGACAACTGAAGAGCAAAGAACGGGGAAAGCAGAGCTCCAGTGACTCCAGGAAAATGCCGGATCTTCAGATTTCAGGAGAAAGGGACCAGGAAACAACAACTCAAAAATAGAATACTTAAAAAACCCCAAATTTGATGAACATGAAAGAAACACAACAAACCCTCAGGTAGAACAAACATGAGAGGCCTGCATGTTGACAAACATAGTTAAATTGACAGAAGTCAAATATTAAGAGAAGACCTACATGGGTCATGAGATGGCTTCTTAGGTAAAGGGGCTTGCTTGCCGCCAAGCCTGACGGCCTGAGTTCAATTCTCAGGACCCACATGGAGGAGGGAGAGAACAGTTTCCTATAGTTGTCTTCTGAACCTCTGTACATGTGCTGTGTCATTTGTGCAGTCATATACAGAATTAAAACAAACCCTACAAGGCACAATTCAATACATCACACAGGGTAGAAATATAGTTAGAAAAAAGTATACACATATGCATAAATGATTAACTCAGATGAGAGAAAAATCGGAGAATAAATCAGAGCACAAATTGGAAGGGAGGTAGGAAGGGAGCTGAGCGGGGAGGTGACAGTTTTCTGAGAGTATTCTGTATTATGAAGTATGCTTTCCTAAATTCATTTCATTAGGTTATAATTGAAGAAAAACTACCTTTTCCATTACTATGTGCTTCAAAGAGAACACTTGTGCAACATTTTCAGTTACTGGTGTATAGTATCCTAGCATAAACATTTTAGTGACTTTGTTTATAGTTTACCTCACAGCTCCAGAGCCATTCCACACTGCCGGGCACCGGGAACAGTATGGCCATTCTTTGGAATCTAATCTATTATCAATGGCATCCTAGGGAAGAAAATCATTAACACCATCAAAGCAAATGTAATTTAGAAATTTGTTTTGTATGCAGCTCTAATGAACATTTAAGATGCATAGCCCTTCTTTATACCCATAAATCTTACTTGCAGTAAAAATCCATATACTCGGGCCGGAGAGATGGCTTAGTGGCTAAGTGCACTTACTGCTCTTCTGGAAGACTAAAACTCAGTTCCCAGTACCCACATCAGACAGCTTACACTGCCTGTAACTCTAGCTCCCAGGGATCCAATGCCTCTGGCTTCCATGGGCACCTGTACTCATGTGCACATACCCAAACATATACACGCATAATTAAATGAATAAAAATACATTTAAAAATGAATGTACTAATTTACTCACATATTAAACCAACACGTACTTCAGATCTGCCTTTCTTTATTGGAGGGTCTGCAATGGTATGAGAACCTTTCAGCTCTAGGGATGCTAGAGGTCTCTAAATGGCACCCAGGCCACTGTCCTTCATAGCAGTGCCTCTGAAACAGAATGCACATATCTAACCCTGAGACACTGAAGACAGTCCAAGGATTGTGTAATGTTTTCCTGTTCACTGGTTTAAAAAAAAAAACATAAACAAAACCAAAAAACTTCTCCCTTTTCTCAGTGCTATATTTTATGACATACTTATGTATATGTTTATGTTATATAGATTATGAATGCTTTATTAATACAATAATATATATTTGGTCAATCAACAAGCTCATGCTCATATTTTAAACTTATTATGGGTACACTTACTAGATAGTCAGTACAATCTGCTTTGCAGGTGATAGCACAAAGGCATTGAAAATGGACACAGGAGGACAGAACAGTTCAAGAGGATTTTAATAAGACTGTTGGAGAGGAGGAAATCATGTTTTAAGTTAGGAGAAACCCTAAAAGTCTCAGACAGGGACACATCCAATGTGTAGTTTTTGGATTTAGCATGAAAAAACCTTGTTAAAGAGTTTGAACAAGTTTATTTTCATTTCAAAAATAACCAGTTAAGAAAAACTATTTCTGCATAATCATTGTTGGGTGAGAGGAACTTACATTGTAAAAGACAAAGTCTAATCGTATTATGTTTTATGGATGTGTTCATGCATTTACAACTGATGTAAAATTAGTTTTGAAAAGAAGAAAAATAGTAAAAGCATTAGCACCCAAAGGAAAGTAAAATCAGATCTATAATTAGTCAAAGGAAAACTGAAAAAATGTTTTTTTATTGAGTTCCTAAGGCAATTTTAAAATTAGTTTATAATTCCTATAAATTAAAATTATTTTCTAAGAGCAAACAGCACTAAAAGTATATTTCCCTGATGACTCTAACAATAAGCAGTTTAATCACATACTTTTTGTTAACTTTTTTTTTTTTTTTTTTTTTGGACAGGGTTTCTCTGTGTAACAGCCCTGGCTGTCCTGCAGCTCGCTCTATAGACCAGGCTGGCCTTGAACTCAGAGATCCCCCCTGCCTCTGCCTCGCGGTGCTGGGATTAAAGGTGAGCACCTCTACCACCAGACTAAACTTTTTACTAAGGCATATACATATATGTCATTGTGTTAAGTGTCATTCAAATTAATGTTACATAGTTATTCAAAAGAATAGCAGTGTTTTCCCTGAAGCATGTGCATGCTCCTAAATAGTGGTGAACTTTTCTGAGATCATTAAGACTTCAAAAGCTTCTCTGCCTATAAAATCCCACTAGATAAAAGCTTTCTTTTGTGGTCCCTCCATGCACTCCAGAAACTTGTGCATGGGAGCTGTGCTTACACTGACAGATGATGAAGAGGAAGGAGTAGACAGAGATGGTGCTCACAATTACTGGGAGGCTGTGATTTTACCTCCATGATGTCTTTGATAAAGGGTGTCCACCGGGAGAGCTGGAAGGTCTCTTCTGCAGAGCGGTCTTTTCTCACCGGCTTGGCTTGTTGGGACTAAAAGAATTAAAGGGACAAATCATTTCATTCAGTAGTATAAATTACATTTCCTAACAAGGTTAATTGCCAACATATCTACATTGCATAACTTTAACTGCTTACTTAAATAAAAAAGAGAGAGAGAGAAATCACAACAGGTTGGCACATGCTGGGTCACTGAACAGTATTTGTACCTTGGCACTAAATTTGTAAGTGTCAGAAAGTGTGAATTTACATAGAAGTCTTATAAAACTTGGTGGTAAAGAGTGAGGTTTTAAATAGAGTTCTTTCAAGTTTTACTTTGAGCCTCAAAATATTCATTATTTATTTGTAATATTGGGAATTGAACCAAGAACCTCAAACATACTAGGTGAGTGCTATACCACCAAGATATATCCCCATCCTGGGCCTAAATTATTTTCAGAGACTGTAATTTTTTTCTGTGCTGTATAAATGGTTGGATGTAAAATTCAACCATTGGTACAAATGAATCAATAAAGAGCAAAGTATAAGTAGCAAATTATAATAGAAGCTGAAAATACAAATTCACTAGAAAATACTATTTATTCAGATTACCTATGAAAGCAAAATATTAGGTGGTATGTAGCTCAGGTGGTAAGAGTACTTGCCTAGTAATTCCCAGCCACACATACCATACACTGGGTGTAGTAGCGCACAACTGTAAACTATCACTTGAAAGGTAGAGACAGGAGTTCAAGGTTATCCTTCATTATATAGTAAGTTTGAGGTCAGCCTGGACTACATGAGACCTAGTTTCAGAAAATGAAAATAAAATAAAAACACAAACCCTAATTGTTTACTTAATAATCAAATTCTGTAAGATGAAGTCAAGAATGTCTATAAGATTCCCATAAACAAAAGTAGTTAATGCAAGCACCTCATGGTGCAAAGGCAGTGATTGTGACTCCAAAAGTAGTTAATGCATGCACACACCACAGAGTCAGACACTGACACACACACACCACACACACACACACACCACAGACACACATAGACGCCGACACAGACACACACAGATACACCACAGACAAACACACCACAGACACTGACACACACACAGACACAGATACCACAGACACACACAGACACCAACACACACACACACACACACACACACACACACCAACACACACACACACCACAGACATATACCAGACACGCACACACACACACCAGACACACATAGACGCCGACACAGACACACACAGATACACCACAGACAAACACACCACAGACACTGACACACACACAGACACAGATACCACAGACACACACAGACACCAACACACACACACACACACACACACACACACACACACACACACAACACACACACACACCACAGACATATACCAGACACGCACACACACACACCAGACACACATAGACGCTGACACACACACACACACACACACACACACACACACACACAGACATATACCACAGACACACACACCACAGACACACAGACATACACCACAGACACACACACCACAGACACACACAGACACCGACACCGACACACACACACAGAGACACTGACACACACACATAGACAAGACACCACAGACACACACCACAGACACAAACACCACAGACACCGACACACACACACACACACACACAAACATATACCAGACACACAGACACACATATCAGACACACAGACACAGACACTGACACACACACACTTCCTTACTGGAGGAACAATGGGGACACCAAGGTGACTCCAGTTACGAATCATGTCACTATCATCTTCTATCTTTACATTGTGGATCAGTCTGTCCAAATTTTCTTCAGTTGTTCCTTAAGGAAGTAAAAGCAGGAGTGCCAGTCAGATAACTGCTACTGTAGCTAATTCTAGGTTTGAAGTAATTAATATGAGTACTAAAGCTAAAAAAAAAAATAAAACAAACTTATATTCCCTCTAGTCTTCTCTCAGCTTCCTATTTTCTTTTAGTCACCTTAACTAGCATTTACTTTTGGGTTTTCTGACTCCCTTTTGGTAACAAGCTATTTATTAAAATGTCACTTGGGGGGCTGGGGAGATGGCTCAGTGCTAAGACTGACAATCTGGGTTTGGTCCCTGGAACCCACACAGTGGAAGGAGAAAACAGAATCTCAAAATGTACCCAAACTGTATGACCACAGAGTAGAAACCACATGGGTACTGGTCAATGTTTGTGGGTGCTAAAATCTGGACATAAAATGACCTCTAGTCACATGTACGTTCTCCACCACACACATAAATAATATGTAATAACCAAATGTAAAGAGAACTTCAGTGACTTCAGAGTTACTACTTTAACACAGTCGCAGAAACGAGTAGGCTTTCCATTACCATTAATCCCGAAGATATAGAGCAGGACTGCTCGGATTTTGTCGCAGTTGTCATGGTTTTTGTTGAGCAGGACCGGGAGGAGCACCAGCATGGAGTCCTTCACCCGCTGTCCTTCCGCATCTGTTCCAAGTGCCAGGTCCTTAATGACAGTAAAATGCAGACAGTGCTCTACAATCCAAACTTAACTTTTCTGTTAAAAAGTATCTATTAGTAAATTGTCAAATTTTGGTGGAACACTGATATTTCACAGGAAATGTGACTGTTAGCTGCAAACTATTCACTGCACAAAATAAAAAGGTCATAAAGCAAATGCAAGGGAAAGGAAGTCTTGCAAACCAGAGCTGCCATTGTGGTAGCCACTACAAATGAGGGTATGTGCTCGACCTGATTAGGATGCACTCTGGGGGCAAAACAACAGATTTCTGAGGACTTGTGACAGAATAGAAAATATCCCATTAACAGGTTTTATATTAATTACATGTTGGAACAATAGTGTGAATATATTGGGTTAGGTCAAATTTACTACCAAAATTAATTGTACTTTTTACCTTTGTAATGAGGCTACCAGAATAGTTAATAGTGCATGTAACTTGCATTCAATTTCTGTTAATGTGATATTCATATATTCGATAAACAGTTGAGGAATTGTGTGTGTGTGTGTGTGTGTGTGTGTGTACATACAAAAACATGCTGTGTAGAGTTCTGTAGGACAGTGCTCTTGCATTGCACCCTGAGAAAACCTTGAAAAGATGCTCCAATAATTTAAAGCACTGCACAACCCACACACAAGACCACAAAGTATAAAGGCCCAGCTGTCAATGTCGGCGGGTCTACGGTTTGGATCTGGAATGACTGGCCCCAAAGGGTCATGTGATAAGGTTTTGTCCTTTGGTGCTTTTGAGAGATAGAGGGAACTAAGAGTAGGAGCCAGAGGATGTCTTCCAGTCTTTGGGTTGTGCCTGTGAGGGGACAGTGGAGTGCTGTCCTTTCCTCTATCTCAGTTTCCTTCTACCAGACATCCCTGCTATGATGTGCCCCCCTAAAAGCAGTGAAGCTAACTCATCATAAAACTGTAAATCTCAAGTATTCTCAACCAAATGCGCTCCAGCACCAAAACCAAACACAACCAAAACCATGAGCCAAAATAAGCCCTTTCTCATTTTAAGTTTATCGTGTCAGGTATTTATTATAGAAACACAAAGCTGAGGAAGGAAGCAGGACACTGCCTAGGTTAGTCTCCTTCTTAGAATCTATGATTGTGTGGAGCTAGCATGAAACAGTTACATGCTAGCTTACAAAGTCATTCTGGAGTCTATTGCAGAAATGGGTGTTTCTGGCTCTGTACATACCTGCTCAGTTTTGCAGAGCTTCTCAATATTCAGCTTAAATTTATTCATGCAATCTTCAGCTAAGTTAAGATGAACAACTTGCTGAAAAGCAGAAAAGTGATTATTTACAACACTTTAATTACTTTTTGTGTAACTGATAATATTTAACTTTAAAAAAAAATTATGTCTGTGGGTGTATGCTTACATGTGTGTCTGTGTGACAGTTGCATGTGTGCTTGGTGCCCAGAGGCCAGAAGAGGGCATTAGATCCTGTGGAACTGGAGTTACAAACGACTGTGAGCCACCATGTGGACACTGGGATCTGAACCTGGATCCTCTGGAAGAACAGCCAGTGCTCTTAACTCTGAGCCTTCTATCCAGCCCCAATATTAAAGTTTTATGATGGGTTTAAGTGCCAGAAAGAAACATGCAATAAAGAGAAGGGAACCAGAACCAGTGTAACCGAAGGGGTCATCAACAGACAGCAAAAACAGAGCGCAGTGCTGAATCTGTGTGGAACCAAAGAGTAATGAAAATTTGGATAAGGAAAAAAAAAAGTCAACTCCCAAAGAACAACAACAAAAGGTTTCTTTTATATTACTGGTTCTTAAATAGGATACAACATCATACAAATGTGAAAGGGTAGTTATTTCTAGGAAAGGCTGGGCTAGGCTATGGCTGTGGCTGTGGCTCACACCTATAGTACCAGCAGTCTCAGGGATGAGGTCAGAGGATTTCCACTGTTTGACACAAGCCTGGGTCAGAGTGACTTCCAGTTCAGTGTGTACTAGAATAAGCTTAACTCAGCCCTACCAAAGATAGATGGACTGATGGATAAATGGACAGATGGCTGGAAGGAGAGAGCGAGGGATAGAGGGAAAAGAATGGAAAGAAAGTGATTTATGTGGATTTAAATGATTTTAAATCTAATTTGTAACAATTAGTTTAAGGAAATGTATGGGTTGGTCCCCAGCACTGAAAACAAATAAAACAGCCACTAGATAATGTCGCACTAAATTTTTCTGTGAGGTTGAGAAATATTAAAATTATTCTGTTTAGCTGTTTAAGACAATTTGTTTTAAAGGGTTTAAAAATACAGATGGTATAGATAGAAAAGTCAGTGGCTAGTTTGTTTAGTTTGGTCATTTCTCAGATCTACAGTAATGGTTGGGAAGACAACTACCAGCAACTATTCCAGGGACACTGCTAAGCCCAACCTCAGGAGCAGGCAAACAGTCAAAGGCCACTGCTCACCTTTGTCATTTGTTTTCGGAAGTGGGGCATCTTCTTCATCAGCTGGGTAAGAGCACTAAGTGACGTCTAGGAAAAACAAACAAACAAACACAACAAAAGACAAACAAAAATTAAGCAAACCCACGACTCAGTTATTCCACATTATAGTTGCCAATCCTAATAAACTCAGCTAATTTAATAAATGTGCTAAGTTTTAAGAGAACATTAGGGGCTTCTGACTCTATCACTCTCTTCCCTGTGGACAGTTAAAACAGTTCTTTCTGGGCAATGGACAACCAATGAGATGGAGAAAGCAGAGCAGGTGGTCACTGAGCTCAGCCTGCCTGTCCCCCAGGGATGTTTACTTCAGGGCAACCTAGGAAGGTTTCAGAAGCTCAGAGTTAAAAAGAGAAAGGAACCAGTCAGAACATAAGACAAACACATGTGCAGTGGTTGTCCTTAGGCCCCTACTCTGCACTCAAAGGTCTGGCAGAGAAAACTAACTAGCTAGTTAAGATAGAGATTTCAGAAGAGTCTGAGTGTTAAGACATGGTTGTAGATGAAACAAAAAGATTTAAGCAAACACTCCAGACACAAGATCACATCTCAAATAACCAAAACCAAAAACAAAAGAGGAAGAAAAAACATATTCCAAATCCCCTGGGGTTTAGCTAATGCTGAGAAGGAAATAACTCTAAATAGACACAGTAGGAAAGAAGTTAAAAATTAATACTCTAAATGTCCAAATCAAGAAGCTAAAAAATAAAGTTGAAGGACATTAAGACTGCACACAAATAAACTAAATCTGTTATAGGCTGTTATAACAGAGTCAGCAAGATGGCTCAGCAGGTAAACTGCTGGCCATGAAGGCTTGATTATCTGTGCTTGATCCCCAGAACCTACACGAAGATAGAAGGAGAGGAGTGACTTTACTAAGGTGTCTTCTGGCCTCTACATGTGCACCAGGGTACTCATGCACAGCACACACACCATATACACAATAACAGTACAGAAAAATCCACAAGGCCAAAAATAGATATATTTGCATTACTAGGGATTAAATCCAGGGAATCATTAATGTTAGACAGGTATTCGACCACTAAGCAATATCCATGGCTCTTTGAAATATTAAAAATATTAAATGTAGGAGCATTAAAATTATATGAGAAAAACAAATTAATAATATCAAGATAAATAAATATAATATCAGCACAGAGTCTATTCATACCAAAAGACTAAGAAAATAGTTCAAAAGTTAAGTATAGTAGACAAATTCTTTGAAAAACAGTTTCTCAAAACTGACAGAAGTAAAAATTTGGTAGAGGCACACATACACTGTGTGATATATGTATATATATATACATATATATATACATACACACATACATATACACTTTCTATTTTTTTTTTTTTTTTTTTTTGGTTTTTTGAGACAGGGTTTCTCTGTGTAGCTTTGGAGCCTATCCTGGCACTTGCTCTGGAGACCAGGCTGGCCTCGAACTCACAGAGATCCACCTGCCTCTGTCTCCCAAGTGCTGGGATTAAAGGCGTGTGCCACCAACGCCCGGCTACACATACACATTTATATGTATATACATGTATGCATGTATGTATATACATATATATATTTCATAAAGAGCTTATATTAACTGTAACTAAAAAATTCTTTGTGAAGGATACACCATCCTGAATGGTGAATTTAGATCACAATAGAACAACTAAGTTACACAAATACTTTCAGGATAAAATGAGAGAGTTACAACTCATTCCATAAGATTAATATAATTTTTATATGGAAATGAGACTAGAACGTTACAGAAGAGTAGTCATGTTATAGGAACTATTTCTCGTAGATAGGAAACAAGTGCTCAGCAAACAGAATCACCAATACTCAGAATAAGGCATCATGACCAAGTGGAGTTCATTTTATAAAGACAGTGAATATAATTCATTACGTTAATAGAAAAAAGGAGAAAGAAGCCAGACATGGTGGTGTACACTTTTAATCCCAGCACTTGGGACACTCAGGAAGCAGAGAAAGGTGGATCTCTGTGAGTCTGAAGCCAGCCTAGTTTACAGAGTGATCTCCAGGACAGCCAGGGCTACTCTGAGAAACCTTGTCTTAAAAAAAAAAAAAAAAAAAAAAAAAAAAAAAAAAAAAAAACACAAAAAACAAAAAAAACAATCTAATCTTTAAAGTATTAGGATTGAAAAAATAAGCTGATTAGGATCACTGGATCCATAGTAAAAATTTACAAAATCACCTATATTTTATATGTTAACAAAACAAAATTTTAAAACTAATGCTGTTTAGAACAACACTGTTTAGAAAAAGAAAATGTGCACTAATATTAGGCTGAAAATAACATGTGAATGTGTGCATGTAAGATAAAACAAGCTAGTACACATTAAGATTTGTGTACTCAACTTATATATTATATATACTTCAATACTAGAAACCTCAACTATCTGGACAGACAGGGTGGCACAGGACTTTAATCTCAGCATTTGGGATCAGACTGAGCTCTCTGAGTTCATGGCCAGCCTTGTTACAAGCCAGCAAGGGCAACATAGCGAGAGCCTTACAAAACAAAACCCCTCAATTATTATGCACTGATGAAATTGACTAAATAGCCTTCATAAACTAAATTTTTTTTTTTTTTTTTTTTTTTGCTGCAAACTGCATGAGGCTTTATTGTTTTTTTTAACGAGCTAACCCCATGTTAGCTCAGGTCTTTCATACACCCGCCATGGCGGATGGCTAGCAAAGACAGCTCGAACGGCTGCAGAGACAAATCTTGTAGGGCAGCATAAGGGGAGTGTCTAGGGATACGCAGAGGCTCACGATTGGTGTGCCTCCAAGTTTGGAGGGCTTGCCCTGTGTTGATTGGCCAACTGGTTGTTATGGCCCATAGGCCCTCCCAGGGTGGTTGCTATGCTCTGTTCGTCATTGCTGTGCGCTTGTCCATAAAGTACACCCAGGGTCGTAAAGCATAGCGCCACCAGCTAACTTCTGATTGGTTCCTTGTCACGAGGCAGGCATCTGACTTTCTAGTGTCTAGGACAAGGTCAAACAAGCACGTGCTCGGCCATTATGGCTGCCGAAAGGGGAGCTGGTCCCTTCATAAACTAAATTTTAATGGCAGTAACAGATAAAAATGTTACCAATTTTAAAAATGAGGTAATGGGTACATAGATGTTTCTCTATTTCTCTCTGTGTGTTAGAATGGTACCAAAATAGAAAGTTAACAGTAACTTTCATCATTTTCAACTTTGTTTATAATCTGCCTTTGTAGGGCAGACAAGATGGCTGAGTGGGTAAAACCATTTGCTGTAAAAGCCTGACCACCTGAGTTTGATCCTTGGAGCTCATGTAAAGGAAGGAGAGAAACCAACTCCTAAAAGTTGTGCTCTGACCACTACATCACACTTGCACATACACCACACACACATACACACCACACACTCGTGCATATCTCCCCCCCCACACACACACCATACATATCACACACCACACACGCAGTACATAGCTGCAATACTAGCACCTGAGTGATGGAGGCAGGAACTCCTTACTGTTCAAGGTCATCCTCAGCTCCATAGGGAGTTGGAGGTCAGCCTCCTGAGACTGTCTCTAAAAGTAAAAATGCACCTTTGCTGTCACTTTGAAAGACTCTTACCTTCCCCTCTGTAGCTTTCTTGGTTGATGAAATTTCCTTCATAAGTTTTGGAATTTCCCTATCGGATGTGAAAAAAATTTCTAAGTCAGTTTTCACAAAACTATTTCAAAGTTCTAAGATATACTTTCATAATTTAGTACCTAAAAACTACAGAATAAAGTTAGAATGGGCTCACATACTCCAACACAAGTGCGATGTGCCGGTGCCGGACCCGGACCCACAGGTCGTCATCTTCTTCCAGAACTGCCTCCTTGTCCTTCCCATCTGTTCTGTATCTAAATAGACAGAGAAGAGCATTTTTGGATTCTCTTCCTCAGAAAATAGAAGAAACATTTTTCTTAACAATTTTGGAAAACAAGCTGAAAAGTGCAGCTGCAGTTTTTACATGAGGGGGTCAAAACCCAAAGCAGATTAGAACTCTTCTATTAGAAGTTTAGAAAAACATCTTTTTCCTTTCAGATGTTAGGTTTAGAGTCTTGGCAGAACATCATCTTACAAAGCAAAATATCAACATCTCACAGTCTTCTCTAGAAATAAAAGTAGCTAGGTGGAGTGGCACTTGGAAGACAGAATTAGAAGGACTGGAGTCAAGGTTACCCCAACAATAGTGTTCATGGCCAGCCTGAGTTACATGAGACCCTGTCTCAAATGCAAAGACTAATCAAGCAACAAAGCTGAATATACAAGCAATTGTGTCTTTTACTTGACTGAAATGATTGTGATATGCTAACACTGATGTGGGATGTCCTTCTGTATGCTGTGAATATGTTTTATTACTACTGGTCAATAAAGAAGCTGATTTGGCCAAAGGCCAAGCAAAATAGAGCCAGGCAGGAATCCAAGCAGATACAGGGAAATCGGAGGCAGAGTCTGGGAGATGCCAGCAGCCACCAGGCAAGCAAGATGTGAGGTAATAAGCCACTGGCCTCATGGTAAAATATAGAATAGAAATGGGTTGAGTTGTAAGAGCTAGTTAATAATAAGCTTGAGCTAACAGGCCAAACAGTTTGTAATTAATATTAAGCCTCAGAGTGGTTATTTGAGAACTGCCAGGCAGGAGAGAAACCTCCAGTTACAAACAACCCACAGTTCAACCATCAAACATCCTTTAAGAGCTATCGCTCCAGCTAGCCTGCTGAAAGGTTTGGTACAAAATTCACAAAAAACATCATCTGCAGTTTTACTCCTAACCAATCCTACAATCTTACCTCCTTTAAAGAATAGGAAAAAATGAGAAAAACTACTGTGGCTGTAAAAATACTGTGATAGCTTTACCTAGTTCTATAGGAGTAAGCAGCAATTCAAGAGGTTCATAGAACCCATGAAATGGGCTTTTTAACTGTTTTCCTCAATGTAATTTCATTTTTTAAAATGCAGATACTCCTCTTCCATTTGTGGAGGTAAGAAAACTCAACTGTCCTTAGGAATGTCAATTAGAGACTATTCAGAATTTTCTTAGTTCTGAACTCTGGACAATACACGTTGATTTCTGTTACAGGAAAGCAGTAATTTCTATAACCCCCAAATTATAGGCTTCATTTACAAAACAATCTTGCTGTGTGGTCTAAGACACCCAAAGACAGAATGACTGTGTTTAATTACAAGGCTGACCTAAGGATGGAAACCCTTTGTCATGCAAAATACCAGTGTCTACTTATGTAATACCTTTGCCATTTAAGTGGTTTACAAGCAAAGCAGTAGTGTGAAGGCAACACTCTAAGATAACAACAGTCCGTTAGAGTGAATTTAAAGAGATCCCCAGGATAGAAAGTACAGTCTGAATAAGTAGAAATTCCTGTTTCCAGCAAAACTTGTGATGAAGGCCAAGCAAGGTGGCACATGCCTTTAATCCAGCACTCAGGAGGCAGAGACAGGTGGACCTCTGTGAGTTCAAGGCCAGTCTGATCTACATAATGAAATCTGGCCCAGCTAGGGCTACATAGTGAGACCCTGGGAGGATATATGTGGTAGAGATTAGCAGGGAGGTGAGTCTCGCTAATGTGCTAAACATAGGATGAACAGCAAGCAATCAAAACCAACTAAAAGGGGGGCACAGGTGATGTGAGGCTTGGGGACTACTGTATCTACTTTGCCTTTTTCTCTGAGGAACATGGGAAGCCATTCAAAGGTTCGGATATGCACTGACCTGGATCTTACTAAGGCTTTCTTTCTCCCCAGAGCTGGGAAAACTGAAGAGGGCGGGGCCCAAAGACAGAAGCAGAGCATTAGAGACCAGTTAGAAGTCTGAAGGAAGACAGTCCAGTGGTGGTCAGCGTGGCAACTCAGCTTGAGGCTGAGTCTGGTGTCATAAGCCAGTTGGAAAATTAGGTCTTTAAAATGCAGTCATAAAGATTTACTACTGAATTGAGTGTTTGGAACTTGATTGGCCATGACTGAAATTCTGGCCTGAGGAGCTGCATTTACTGTGGGAGCACTGTACACTCTGAAGGGGGACACCAGCAACTCAGGTGGACACACAAGTTTAAGATGCTCACCAGACATTTCAAATGAAGATATTCACTAGAGAGTTGATATGAATCTGAAGTTAAAGCAGAAGGCTCAGTGAGACAATAGTCAACAAACCTTGAGAATAACTGAGTTTCCAAAGGTATATAAATAGCCCCCAAACTGAACACTAGAACATTCCAACCCTAAGAAGCAGGGATTAAGAAGGAATCAGTAAGACCAGACTTTTGGATTTAGCAACACAGATCTAGAATTTCTGGATTGGCTCAGTGGATGAAGCACTCACAGTTCTAAAAGGCTGACAGGTTGGATTTTTGGTTCAACCATTGGTATCCATGGAGGAAAAAGAGAACCCACTCTGCATAACTGCCCTCAGAACATGCATGGAGATGCATATGTGCGAGCGCGCGCGCGCGCGCGCGCGCGCGCGCACACACACACACACACGCACACACACACACACACACACACACACACACACACACGGCAAAAACCACAATATGATTTTTAGTAACAAGTCATATCCTATATAAAGACAGCAGGGAGTTTATATTCCCACATCAGTCTTTGCTCTGAAGTTTTGTGACTCAGTGAAAGAAGCGATGGCTGTCTTTTTAAAAATTAACTATTTTCCTTACGCTCAAGCAATTAAACCTTCATTTGCCAGCAACCTGGAGAGAATACATGTTAATACTAGGTGGGTACTGTCTAAAACTTGTGGCAAGTCTAAAACCAAATTCTCCACTGTCCGATACCAGATTTTTTCAAAACCTACTGAACAATGCAGCTTGGCGACCTATAAGGTAATGGGTGTAGATAAAACTTCTGAAAATTCCAAACTGCTGAAAACAATAGAAAAATAGCTCTATCAATTTCCTGGCTAACACTAATACAAACAATGCAGAAGTTATAAAATAAAATTAAAAAATCAGGATTTAACTGGAATGCAAATAAAAACATAATTTAAGAAAAACTGCAAAGTATCATAATTATCAATGGTTGCATTTATTTAATAAACTACTATTAATTATTTTTGTAGCCCAATGGATTTAATGTAGCGCCTCATACATGCTAGGCAAATGCTCTACAACTATCTCCTCTTTTTATTCATTTATTTAAATGTAAAATTTTTTTTTTTTGAGTTATGGTCTTACTAAATTGCCCAGGCTGGTCTTGAACTTGTGATCCTTTGCCTAAGCCTCCCCAAGCCTTCCAAGCAGCTGGAATTACAGGTCTGAAGCACAGGACCCAGCTCTACTAAATTAATATAAACAAAATTTCATAAAACTAATACTCATTTTTACTATTGTAAATCTGTCTGGCTGAATCCCGCCATGTAGCTTAGGCTAGCATCAAACTCATGATTCTGCTAAATGTTCCCAAATGCTGGAATTATAGGTGTGTGCAGTATGCCTGGCTTCAAATAGCTAAAACTGGCTGAAAAATGACTGTTTGGATTTAGAGATCATGATGTCAAAAAGCACAGTTAATGTGTGTGTAGGTATGTAAATTAATTGATAAGTAAAATGGCTTCTTAAGAAAAGCTCTCACTTCACTTACTTGCCCTTACTCTAAAAGTAATGTCCTTACGTAAGATTACATCAATAACCATGAAAATCATAAAGTTGTGCCTATTCTCAGTAGCTGCTGTACTGTGGTTTTGGTGTCTTTTAAAATAAATTACATTGACAAGACACCTTTGGGTATATGATTTAGAATAAACACAGCCTAATCATTTTGAATATAATATATATGAAATATAATAATGGGGGACTGGAGAGACAGCTCAGTGGTTAAGAGCACTGGCTGCTCTCCCAGAGGACCTGGATTCAATTCCCAGGACCCATATGGTAGCTCACAACTGTCTGTAACTCCAGATACAGGGGATCCGACACCTTATTAATGCACATAAAATAAAAATAAATTAAAAAAGAAAAGAAATACAACAATGGCCCTGACATTTACTCTGAATGTTAAGTGAAAAGTTCTAATTCAATTTGTTTAAATGCACCTCTATTGAAGAATAGTTAAGGAGGCAAATCCACTTAAAAGCTCTGTAGCACGCTGCCCATTAGCTTACAAAGTGAACACTGTCAGGGGTACAGTTACAGGAGAGACAGAGAGAGAGAGAAAAGGTCTCTGAGTAAACAGATTACAGGTCTTTCAGATTTCTGCTGTCATTGTAAATCATTAGACAGTCTGTCTACAAGCCCTTTATAAGCCCTTCAATTTATACTTGCTTGTATGTATCATTCTCAATTGGTAGTAGATCGTATGCCATTGCCTGAAAGGTCAGTTCATGCAGGACAGTGGACACAGGGTCAAAGCCACGGTCAATTATTAAGAGCTGGGAATGAGTTTTACCCTAGAATAACAAGATAAAATTATCTTAAGAAATTTCAGTATCTTATTAAAATTTTAAATTTTAATATTTAATAAAAGTAAGTTTAATTCTTTCCCTCGACAAAAACACACAAAACAAAACAAAAGACTAACTGCCTTAAGATGTAATATTAAAACAAACAAAAACATGAGAGGCATAGTAGGGAAAAACAAGACTACACATCTAACATTTTCATAATTAAATTATATACACCAATATAATATTCCCTAATTTTCTTTGAAGAAGTAACATCTAGCTTTCTCCAAATATTCTTTCTTTCTCTTTTTCTTTTTCTAGGACAGGGTCTCACGATGTATCTAACCCAGGCTGGCTTTGGATTCCCCATCCTTCCTCAGTTTCCCAGGTGTGGGCCTACAGACACAGACTACTACTATCCTGGCCAAAGTTATCTTCTTGTCCATTCATTCCACAAATAATAATGCTGACATAAATTATGCATAGTAGCTCCTACTTGAATTCTTTGTGTTAGACATTTTCTAGTCAAGAAAGACAGTTTTATTTCACAGAGGTACTACCTCAGAGTTCTTACAGCACCCCTATAGACAGACATTATCATATCCACATGACAAAGAGGCCATTAAAGCTCAGCATTAAGTCAGCTCTACTCCAGTACCTGTACTTTCAACTATTATGCTATTTTAAGAGTAGAGATTATATTAGAAAGGCATTGGTGGCGCATGCCTTTAATCCCAGCACTCGGGAGGCAGAAGCAGGAGGATCTTTGTGAGTTCAAGACCAGCCTGGTCTACAGAGTTCCAGGACAGCCAGGACTACACAGAGAAACCCTGTCTTGAAAAAACAAAACAAAACAAAAAGTAGAGATTATATTAATGACACCTAAGATTATAAATCATAACAAAAACCCTGTTAACATTAATTTAAAAACACCAACAACCACTAAACAGTAGGTGAGTATCAGTGTTTCGAAATTTTACTACTCATGTTTAACTATTCTCCAATTCTTTTTCAGGGGGTGAGGGGGGTGGTGGTAGTGGGAATCAAATCAGGTTTCATGCTAGGCAGATGTTCTACCACTAAGCTATTATTCACTTTTGATTTTGAGATAGGCTAGCCTTGAGCTCACATTGTACCCCAGGTAGGCCCTGAACTTGTGGTTTTCTTTCCTCAGCCTAGGATTATAGGCCTGTGGTACCAATCCTGGCTCATACTTCACTCTTAAAAGTAGCTAACTCTAGCTTATTAGTCAAAGAAGTAAGATGTAATGAACTACAACTTTTCCTATGCATTTACACACAGTAGACAGAGGTAAACCATGTAAGCTAAACTTTTAAAATATATCTTCTAACAAAAGTGAAGCAGTAAGGTGCAGTGATACAGAGAATACTTTGAAATCAAATCTGGGTTTGAGTTCAGCCGTGGTGGGTTTCTTGTTGTATGACTTTGGCTAATTTTCTCAACCTTTCTTACGTTACGTTATTCGATTGGTAAAACATACATAAAATGACAGAAGCTCTCCCTAGTGAGACTGTTGTGAAAGTTAAATGCATTACCATGAAACACAATATACATGAGCTCAGAGTCTGCAGAAACACACAAATGAAAAGGCAGTCCTGGGCATTTATAGAAAAGCTTAGGGATATGAAAGACCATGGTATCACTTGGCTTGAAGAGTCAGGACAGGCTCTGAAAAAAGGTAAGCCTTCAGCAGGTGCTTGTATAAAGAAAGGTATCAAGCAATTGAAGGGCCTGTAATTTCCCAGGAGAGAGAATAAAAAGAGGGAGGGGGGAGAGAGGGGAAGAACAATTTGTTCTTTTTCACTGAAGCTGTATAGGACTAAAGAGGTACTTACTATCATTTCTTGAGTTAACAAATATTTTTATTCACTACCTCCTATGTTTATTAAGACACTCTAACCTTCTTAACAGAATAACAACTTTCACTAGACCTCCAAGACAAAAGTCACTAACTTTTCAAGTAGCCAGCACAACTTCTAAATTGACAACTTCTATCCATGTTGTTTAACACTGAATTTTACCTTTTTATGTTTCCACCCAAAGAACCCTGTTACTCTTGCAATATTATTATTATCATCTTTATTATGCTATAGTCATTCTTGAAGCTCAGGGCCTCTTCCTGTAGGACACCTTCTAAGACTGGTTTAGAGTAAGATAAGCCCCTGCCTGTGTTGCCATTTTATTCTGTGTATTCCCATCAAGCCACTTGCTGCACAGCGCTGCCTACCAGTGGTTTCCTTGGCCACCTCCTCTTCTGAACTAGGACAGTTCCTGCTTTTATGCTCTAGCTATTGTGATGCAGCTCCTCAGCTTCTGACACCACTTGTCCATCTCCTTCCTCAGGCTCTTCCTTCTCCAGCCACACCTATATGCTGGCATTCCCCAGGTCCCAACCTTAGTCTTTGATTACATTACATTATTTTTAGAAGACAATAACAAAGATTGCTATTTATTACTCTTACATGTACAAAATGTTACCTCACCTTATTCTCACACTAGCCAAGCAACCCATATCTCATTCACTTCCGTGATGAGAAACAACTCAAGGTTGCATAGCTAGTAATAGTGGGAATGCCAGCATTTATTAAGTATTAACTCAGTGGAAGGCATTATTCTGAAGACTTAATACATATTAACTCATTTAATCCTTTCATTAGCTTAAAAATAGGCATTATTATTATTTCCACTTTATAGAGACAAAAATTTAGTTCAAAGAAGATTCCTCACTTAACAATTAATCATTAAATGGCAAAGCCCAGCTGTGGCCCCACTGCTGACTTCAAAGGTTCCAGCCTCCCCTTGACCGCACTGCTGAACCACACTGCTGAACCACACTACCTACTAAGGGTTCCTCTTAAGGACTCTCAGATCACAACTGAAGACCCATCTACACGATCGCCAAATCAATACCAGGAAATGAACAAACACAGGCTGCTTTGATTTATAAAAGAAATATAGATTTTATGCAGTCATCACTTGCTGCTTATAAATTACCTTTACTAGGCCTTTTTCATCCATTTTGTAGTAGTCTTCAAGCTTTTTTTCAACCAGTTGTGCAAGCTTACTGGCATTATCTAGAGGTTTACTAGAAAAGGAAAAAAATGTTTTAAAAATTATCTTTCAGAACACACTTTGCAATATTATAAAGTTAAATTCTAAAATAAGATTTTGCAACTTTATGTTTATAAAACACAATACTTTACAAATATGGAGAACTTCAGATATAACTTAATGTTTATAAAATGCAAAAATTTACAAATATAGAAAACTTCAAGCGTATCATATAATTGTCACAGCTTCAGCATGTGCTTCAGATATTTTAATATGAAAGAAAAAAATATTACATATAAAGTTGCCATTCCCATATACCCCCCTTCCATTACTACACTGGAGTCTATATATTCATTCCCCTGAAAGTAGATGGAAACCAAAATCATTCTCAATTTCATACCATTATAAGCAACCTGGAAACAAATATGCTTTGTGCATTTCTCCATCTACACATTTTTCTAGGTACACTGCATATGAAGGTATGAATCCTGACCAGAGGTACATGCATTCTCAACTTTGCTTTCCAAATGAAGTGACAGTTATACACACTACTAGCAGTGTGGTGCTTCCTTACATTCTCTCTTGTTCTCAAACTCGTATGTTCTCTCTTATAAAACGGCAGCACTGGGTAGAGATATGGCTCAGTGGTTTAAAGAGCTCACTGTTCTTGCAGGGGATCTGAGTTTTGTTCCTAGAACCCAAAGCAGCTAACTGCCTGTCACTTCAGTACCTCTTCTGGCCTCTGGGGCAACTACATACAAGTGCTGCATACATACAAGTGTATAAATTCATGCAGGCACAAACACAAACACATAAATAAAAGTAAATAAATATTTAATAATAAAAATAAAAATGGTAGCATCATACTTTAAAATTGTAACTTCATGATCAGTGGCATTGGTATATTTTTATAAACCTACAAGAAAAGTGTTGGAAAATGCTCTTCAACTAGCACACTAATCTGAAAAATAAGAAACTTTTAAAGTTTTTAAGAATCTTTTGGTTTTATATTTTAAAAATAGAGGTACACTTACAAGAGTAATTTTTATATTTTTTTGCTGAAAAATGTTAAAAAAAATTTTATTTTAGAATTTACCTTAAAAGTTTATACAGCATAAAGGAGCATTCTGTGAAAAAAATGTAGAATTTGTGTATTTATGATGTGTGTGGTATGTGTGTGTGTATGGGTGAGTTCATCTGTGTGTATGTGTCTATGGAGGCCAGAGGTTAACATTGGGGTTTTCCTGTCACCCTTTACCTTATTTTGGGGGACAGGGTCTCTCACTGAACCTGGAGCTCACCCTTTCAGCTAGACTGGCTAGTCACTTCCCGAGGGCTGGTGTGGAGACACATGCAAGAGTGTACACCACTACAGCCAGCTTTTGTGTGACTGCTGGGGACACTAACTCAGATCCTCATGCTTGCACAGCAAGTATTTTACCAATGGAGCCATCTCCCAGCCCCAGAATTTTTAAAGCTATGGCTATTACCATATTTTTTTTAGTACATCAAAACATGTCTGTACATAAACTACTAGATTATCAAATGGTTTGTGCTGACTTTTTTGAGCATGACCAACCATCACTAATAGAAGCTTAGACACTTAAACTCTAGCAAGAGGCAAACCACTTAGCTCAGCTCCTCTAAGCCCAGATTATAATTAGCACATTATTCACAAGTTTTCTAATTGCCAGGGTAAAAAGCTTTTTGGGGGGTGTCTGAGTTAAAGAGATTTTTTATATTGCTTTAATAACCAGCAGTTTATTTTTATTTTTTTACATTTTACATTTACGTTTTACTCCTTTCATGCTAACAACCCTGTGAGAAAGCTATTATCATCATTCCCATTTTATAATTATAAATTCTAAGACCAGGTTAAAAACACAGTTGGTAGCAGAAGCAGAATTAAAACCCAAAGTGACTAACAACACACACAACAGGTGTCTCTTAGAAAGTAATATTAAGCAAAAAACTATTAAACAAACAAAACCCCATAATCCCATCTATAGTGGTTCAAAATCAGGCAAAACTAAGCTGCATCTCAAACGTGAGCAGCAGTTTGTTCTGGGAGGGAAAAGGGAGGTGTCCAGGACCAATCAGGGGGCCTGTGAGATGTTTTTCACAGGAAGGTCAAGTGACTACTGTTCATATCGGAATGAACTAACAAACCTGATACAAGAAAGAATACACTTTACAGTAAACTTCATTTTCATAAAGAAACCAGTAAATAAAGGAATATAGTATAAAAATGGAACTTCACCTCTTTAAAAACATTCTAAAGTTTAATTAAAATGCCCACTGGGATCAAATACTAGAAATGCTTAGATACTATAACAAGTGTTCAGATAATATAGCCATTTAAGTTTGGTGGAAACATAATGATAAATCATTAAATGTCAAGATTATAGCCAGTAAAACAGCCCTCAAAGCATTCCTTAAAGTGATAAAACAAACAAAAATTTCTATAAATAAATGAAACCAAATTTAAATTCTGAAATTCAGTAGCAAAGGTTATTTATTAGTTGCTCTGCAATCTGAAGCTAAACTTTCGATCTTTTTTATACAGAACCTGGCAGTTATACAAGGGACCTGTATTCTGCAAAGTGATACAAAAAAGCAGTGCTATGGTGCTTTAGGCCTTACCTCTTATACCTCACTCCAGGGTTCTCGTCCAGAGTGGCACACACTGTTACTATCTGTTCAGCCATTGCCTCCATGACTGCTTCTTTCCTGCTGGCATTACTAGGGTCCGGACTGTAACAGTAATAGAATGCGTCTGGTACATCAAGAGTATAAACCTAAGTTAGGTCAAAAAAAAGTTACACTGTCAATCTAGAGACTTGATTCTAATAATGTATCAGGAAAAACACAGCTGTGGTTGAGCCACCGGAGGACAAATGCTTGCAGGCTGTCTCCTGACACAGCTGCCTTCATCTTCTCAGATCTCACTGCCTCATCTGTCACCCTTCACCTCTTGTCTCCGTCTCCTCCGTTTCTCTGCTTCACTCCTTCAATTCTTGTTTTAAGTACAGTTTATACTGACTGCATTTTACAACCGGTGCAACAGGAAGGAATCTGAAGTAGGAAGTATCAAAATGAAAATATACCATGCTGGCAGAAAGAAAATTTAAAGAATCTTAACCTAGTACAGAATAATCCAGAAACTTCCCAAGGCTGATATATAGACCTCTTTTAATTGTTTAGCTTAGAATCACATCCTTAAAGACTTTCTTCCCCAACCACAAGTCACTGTGAAAGACAAAGGACTTAACATAAATGCAATGAAATCTCACAGATACACCCCCGCACTCAGCTAACAACAAAGACCTGGGCTAGCAGCCTATTGTAACAGACAGGCAGGAGTTGAGAGTTCCCCAGTAAACTAAGTTTGGGGTTTTTTAAAACGTGTAGAAATGAGTAAGTAACAAATACAGGTTATGTACAAGTTATGAATAAGCAGCCTGACCACAGACCTGTGCCAATCCAGGGTCTCTTTTCTCAAAGGCTCAACTGCTGTGTATGCATCAACCAACAAGCACCCTGCATATCAACTGTCCCCTCATAGTACACTATCCCACTGCAACAGGTAATGTGACTTGTTAGAAATGGTACTATCTTATGCCTGAAAGACTTCTCTCTATGACAGCAGCTTCCAACCTGTGGGTCGTGACCCCTTTGAGGGCCAAACGACCCTTTCACAGGGGTCACCTAAGACCACTGGGAAAACAGATATATACATTACGATTCATAACAGCAGCAAAATTACACTTTTGTAGCAATGAAAATCATTTTATGGTTGGGGTCACCACAACAAGAACTGTGTAGAAGGGTCACAGCATCAGGGGGTTGAGAACCATCCCTATGAGAATATATTTCCTACTCCTGATGTCTTGACTATGGAATGTTCGTAGAAAAGACATGTATCATGCAAGAAGCTCTAAGAACCACTGTGTGTGTGAGTGTGTGTGTGTGTGTGTGTGTGTGTGTGTGTGTGTGTGTGTGTGCGTGCGCGCGCGCGCATGCACGCACGCACGCACACACATGCCCCCATACATGTGTACATGAGTACATGTACATGCGTACATGAGGGCAGGGAGGGAAATAGCTCAGTGGTAGAATGCTTGTCTGACATGTTCAAGACCCTGAGTTTAATCTCCAACACCTACCAAAACCAAACAAATCCCCACAACAAAAAAGACTGTCAACAGCAACAAAAACAATTATTTGGCTCCAACATTTTTTCTTTTCCCGATTATATTTCTATTGCCTTCTTCAGCTTAGGTTCCAGAATATAGAAGATGTAAAATAAGAATCCAGTCAATTACAATGACTTCACAATGGCTCCTAAGATTACACTTTTCCTTAAAGACTTCAGGATCAGCCCAAAGTTTTCTGCACCAGCTTATCCACAGCTATTATCTTGAGGGAGCTGGCACCTCCTGTAGTATACAACCTCAGCCAGCTTATGGACTTCTCTATTATGCCAGGACTCCTTGTGACCCATATTCTTAGTGTTCCCAGTTTTCTGCTTGTGTGTCTTTGCATTCAGGTATTCTTACCCCTATAATATGCATACCTCTTGATTGCTACCATGTAAAATTCTGTTCATTTTTAAATGTTTCCCCAATCTCCTAGTAAACATTCCTTTTGTGGTTGACTGTGACATGTGTCCTCAACAAACATACCTCCCCTACTTTACAGTAACGACTCCAGTTCACTGGGGAGTACGGCTACGCATGCCCATCTAAGACATTTTCAGTTTCCCGTGTGCTTAGTGTAGTCATAGAACTAAATTTTACTGAATACAGAGTAAATCAAGATTTTATTTCATTCTGTCTCTACTTATATATCTTCTGTTATCCTGTACCTCAAATAGGAATATAATAATTCTACAATCACCTGGCTCCTGAAGGGCATGCCTAAGGGAAGAGGCTCCTGACAATTGTGTAGCGCTACAGAATTGTAAGGTTTATACAGACTATTTCCTGAATTTTTATACAGAAAGAAGTACATTTTCACTGTTTAGGCCACTGAAAGTTTCCATTCTCCTGCTTTACTCAGGTGTACCAATCCTAATTGACATAACTTTTGAATACGTTATAGTTCTCAAATGAAAATAGACCAACTATTATGGTCAACATTTCACAGAAGACGGCCTTGAATCTAGCAATGTCTAGTTGGAATAGTCTCAGGCCTTGCACTTGTGATCCCACTGCCTTTGCCTCCCCGGTGCTGGTATTTTAGGCATACTCTATCACACCCTTCCCTGAAATAAAACTATGATTACATGTTCAGATAAGCCTTTGTTCCTAGCAGTATGTCACATGTATTTCCAATGTTTTTGTTCTCCTAATTTTTTCAGATCAATTAAACTTATTGGGTAAAACCAGACATGGTATTGGACATTTGTAATCCTAGTACTTACTAGCTATAATCAGACACTATCTCAAAATAATTTTTGTAAGTAAATTCACCTAAGACATATATCAAGGAAGTAAATTAGAAGAGAAAATGTAGAAAAAAATCCATGAAGAGAACCTTAAATAATCATATTTCACAGGCTGGTAGTAAACTTTCTCAAGAGATTTGTTTATATAGATAGACATCTTCTGCCATAAGCCATCAAATTAAGTCATGTTGCTATGAAATTCCTTTCTGCAGACACAGCAACTGTAGGATTTGAAAGAATTCTGGGGCTAAAAATGATCTGTTGTGAAGTAATGTTCTGGAAATGTCCCCAACATTTACTACACTACTGTTTCTATCACACATGATGAGATGCCTGTTTTCTTTCTCTTTCTCTCTTTTTTTTTGAAACAGGGTTTCTTTCTGTGGCTTTGGAGCCTGTCCTGGAACTTGCTCTGTGGACCAAGCTGGCCTCGAACTCACAGAGATCTGCCTGCCTCTGCCTCCCAGGTGCTGGGATTAAGACGTGCGCTGCTACCACCACCTGGCCCCCTCTTTGCATTATTAATGTTGTATTCCAATTTTTGTTCATGTTTCTCCATTTATTATGGGAATGTTTACTTATAGATTAAGCACATTTACCAATAAATACATAAAACATCCTCAGATCATGCTTTAGAATCATAATTCTGAAAATCCTTTATAAGCAAAAATTAAAAAATAAAAATGACCAGTACCTGAGACTCATGTGGAATAAAGGAAATGTTTATTTCTTTACATCTTCTTATTGACTTGGAGCAAGATGCCTTAATCTTGTTAAAGAGGCTGTCAGGGCAAACTGAAGGGGAAAGCACAAGTCCGTAAGTCTTTACTCCTTTTGAACAAGTTATCCAACATGCAATAATATTTTTATGTACAGCATCTGGATTTTATAAAGCAAACTGCTCTGCAGACAGAGGATAACTACAAGGCATGAAACAGAGGGGAAATAACAGGCTAAATCTTTTGTTGTTGTTTTTCCAGACAGGGTTTCTCTGTGTGTGCAGCTGCTCTGTAGACCAGGCTGGCCTTGAACTCAAAGAGATCTGCCTGCCTCTGCTGGGATTAAAGGCATGCACCATCACTGCCTGGCTTCAGACTTTTTATTGAAATATAGTTATGGCCAGGCGTTGGTGGTGCACGCCTTTAATCCCAGCACTCGGGAGGTAGAGGCAGGCGGATATCTGTGAGTTCGAGGCCAGCCTGGTCTCCAAAGCGAGTACCAGGATAGGCTCCAAAGCTATACAGAGAAATCCTGTCTCGAAAAACCAAAAAAAAAAAAAAAAGAAATAAAGTTATGTAACTGAACATAAAACATAAATGTCTCAGGAATTCTTTCCTCTCTCCTGCTTTCCATGTAAATGTATACAATGAGAAAAATATGATAGTTCTTATTTTTCTCCCATAAAATATTCCAAACAAAAAGGCTATTTTCTTTGGTTCCTTCCCCTAAGCTTCTTTCTGATAACTGGGATTCTGATTAAGAGTCCAAAACACTCATACATGTAAACTAAAAGGCAGACACTCTAATTGAACAGGATGTTAAACAATGAGGCGATACCCTTTAGAACAGCACTTACAGTCAGTGAAGTATATATACGCAGCCTTATACTTGTTCTCACGTTTACTTCCGAAGTCTCGCAAGAAACAATCTACAGACTTAAAAAGAAATGAGATGTTAACACATAGTTTATTAAATACTAACTTAAATATGCTAACCAAGTTTATTTTTTTTTCAATAAAACAAGCTCTTACTGGCTAAAAGTTTACCTTACAAACTGGCTTTTTAAGATAACCATTTTTCTGACCTTCATGGGCTCCAAGCACGCATATGGTGGACAAATGCACATGCAGGCAAACACTCATACACGTAAAATATAAATAAACACATCTTTTTAAAACAATAGTGTTTAAGACTGATTAATCTACATTTCCATTTCTTTCAAAATTAAGGGTCAATAGGAACTATGTGAATCTCAACTGCTACAAAGAAACTAGCATTTTATATCATTAATTCTGTTTTCATATATAATAAGAGAAAGGAAATCTTTATTCATTCTTACTGGGAGAAGTACAAATAAAACATCATAATACAGAAAAACTTTCATAAATAAAGCAGCTAATAGAAACAATCTCCTAATAAGGCATATTTAATACTTAGTGAAGAAACTGTTTGTGTGTTTTAATATCAAGGGCTGAGGGGCTAGAAAGATGGCTCAGCAATTGCAAGCATAGCTACCAGTTGCAGAGGACCTGTGTTCAGTTTCCAGGCACCCACACTGGGCAGCTCACACTGGTCTATTACTCCAGTTACAGGGGATCCAATACCCTCTTCTGGACTTTATTTGTACCTGCACACATGTGTATACATGCAAAAAAGCAGAAACAGTACTATACATACCAAATAAAAACCAATTAAGAAAATCTTCAGATCAAGGCTTACTGGGTCTTACACATATGAAAGTACACTTTACCACTGAGCTATACTCCAGCCCAAAAACTCCCTCTCAAGACTGGAAATACTCACTTTTGATGTTGGAGAGATGAAATAAAGAGCTTTCATTTGTCTGACGGGTTCCCGATTCTTATAAATATTCTCTATAACTGACAACAACAAACAAAAGTCATTTGACAGAACCAAAGTTTAAAATATTTTTAAATAAACTTCATTGTATTTTCCATTTATAATAATAATAAAACACATTTATATATATTTGGCTTCTTTATTTGCTAAATTAATAAATTCTAAAAAGAAAAAAAAAAAGTATCTTCTCTGAGACTATACGTGGGATTGTGTCAGCCTGGGAAGACACCAAAGTAGAACTTTTACAGGTAGGCACCGATGTGATAAAATTAAAAAATAATCATATATGTATATGTGTATGTGTACACATACACACACACACACACACACACACACACACACACACACACGTATTTTTAAGAAACACGCTACTAGGGGCTGGAGAGATGGCTCAGCGCTTAAGAGTACTGACTGTTCTTCCAGAGGTCCTGAGTTCAATTCCTAGCAACCACATGGTGGCTCACAACCACCTTGAATGAGATCTGCCCTCTGCTGGCAAGCAGGCAGAAGACATAATAAATAAATAATATCTTTATTTAAAAAAATTCTTAAAAAGAAAAACAAACAAACAAAAAAACAAAAAACCACGCTATTATACGCCTCCATACTAGAAACTCACACTCAGTTGCCAAAGTTTTCATGAGCAATGGCAACACTTACCAGTTATCCCCTCTTCTAGAAGGTCTGTCATTTTGCAGCACGATGACAGAAGCTTGGTGGTAAACTCATCTAACAGCATTATCTTAAAACAAAGCAAATTGAGAATGAACATAAACAGCTGACTGTCAAGAATTAACAATTAACAAACAGGATTTTAGTAATTCCTCTTCAGCTATATGATTTGATGGGTTATTTTCTCAATATACATACATGTAAATATTACATACAAGTAAGGAAATGGAAATATTTCTATTTCGAAGCAGAGCTTGTTCATTTTAAATATGGCTAATATTTAACATCAAATTTTCCAAAAAACATAATTGTTATTTATAGAATTATTGCTACACAGCACTGTTCAAACACATAGCATTTGCAACTATGGTATGATGTATTATGATCCCTATCCTCTAGACACGGAAATGGAAATGTTAGGTGACTTGCCCAAGGTACCACCACAGCTTAGAGGCAAAGTAACATCTGAAAGTGCTGGTCTAGGCCTATGACCTTTCGGAAACACCCTAAGTAGAATATTCTGAAGCCCCCCATAGAAGAGCAAATTACACAACTTATACCTTCCATTCTCCTTCTTTCCTGCAGTCATCAAACACCGCTGTTTTTATCTCTGTTAAGGAAAAAAAGTTTAGTCATCTACAGCAATGATCAGAAATGTAAGATTATATAAAAGGTTCAAAATGGCTGAGAAAAATTTCAACTTGGAATGTGTAGAATCGCATAAATACTACATATTAAGCTCATAAACATACAACCATATTCAATACCTAACCTATGAACTATAATATATTCTAAAACCTAAGTATATGAACATGTCCAGAAAATATTTCTGAAACTATTATCTGATTTAGGATTTCTTTCTTTCTTAAATCTTAAATGGCTCATGGCTAAATTCTGACAGGCAAATTTGCATAAATGGTTTTCATCCTCATTTACTCTCTTGTTAAAGAATACATGTACACTAGGGCTGGGGAGATGGCTCCGTGGTTAACAGTTGGTGCTCTTGCAAAGGACCTGGGTTAGGTTGTGAGCACCCATATCAGGCAGCTCATAATCACCTGTACCTTCAGTTTCAGGGCATCTGACATCTTTCAAGGATGACCTTGAAACAATTCCCCTCCTGCCTCTACCTCCCAAATGTTTGGATTACAGGCATGCACCACCATGCTAAACTCTAATTTGTTTAAATTTTCTATTTTTAAATTTATAAGTCTTTGGTGAATACTTTTGGGTAGTTTACCAAGTTTTTGATACCATGAGTTTTTTTTTTTTTTAAGACAATTCTAACTAATAAGTGTTACTGTGGCATAATAAAAAAATATGGGGGGGAAGATGGGGGAGGCTGGAGAGATGGTTCAGTGATTAACAGCAAAGCAAATACTACTCTTGTAGAGGACTAGAGTTTCGTTCGAAGCACCACGCCAGGTGGCTCACATCCCCGGTAACTTGAGTCCTCCTCTGACCTCCACAGACAACTATGCTTTCATATGCATACCCACTCAAGTATACACATAATTAAAAAGTAAAAATACATCTTTCAAAAAAATCAAGCCTTTGTTTCTAGTTCCCGGCATAAGTCTAAAAATCCTTGAAATTTCTTATGGGACAGAGACTGTATGGTCTGCTGATGACATGACCCTTTTAGCTTGGTAAGCAGTTGGTCACCAGAAGGACCAAGCTATGACTTCTAAGGAGGCAACAGGGATTAGAGATTGTGTTCAATTACCAGTGGCCATTGATTTCATCAGTAAGGCCTACAGAATAAAACTTCCATAACCCACCCACTTTCTGAGTCACTGAGTGCAGCCATGTGTAGCAATGGTGACACACCCAGTTCCATAGGATGGAAGCCCCTATGACCCAAAACCTCTGGACCTCCACCTACAGACTTCAACTGGCTGCTGATTCATATGCTTTAGAAAAACAAGAAACAACCAACAACAATAGACCCCTTTAACAGTAAGTAGATTACTAGAGTTTGTAAGCCAATTACTGAATCTGAAAGGGAAAGCAGAGAATAGAAAGCCCCGGCTGTAACCCAAGCCCTTACGGGAGGTGTGGGAAGCTGTTTGCTATTGTTGTCTGAACTGGGGGCAGTCTTATGGGTCTGAATCCTTAACCCTACTAATGTTGGCCCTAAGTAGTATCAGAATTGAACTGTATTGCCGGATATCCCGTCAGCATGTGAAGAATTGGAGAACTGGTTAGTAAGAAGGAAAAATAACATGTCTGCTGTGAGAAGTGTTCCAAGGTACAGTGTTAATACTCATCACAAAAGTAGTGCTTTGGGGCTAGCAAGATGGCTTAAAAGTGCTTGTGCAGCAAGCTTGACCATCTGAACGTGATCCCCAGATTCCATAATGTAATTGTGGCCTGCGGGTGCCTGCACTATCTTACACACACACACACACACACACACACACACACACACACACACACACACACACACACACACACACCCCTGCATAGAATTTCAAAACTTGTGATCTAATTTAACCAGGAAGATTTTTGAAGTGTTAAGAAACATCAATTAAACGTTGAATGTGGAGTCATGGTACCTAAATGCCCAGTAATAGGATGACAGAGGCAGAATTCAAGATTATCATCAGCTACATGAAATCCTATCTCAAACCAAACCTAAACAAAGCAAAACAAAACAATGGAGGCTGAGGAGAGTTTGTGTTGTGCAAGCACAAGGAACTGATTCTCATGCCGAGCATTCATGTACAAAGTCAGCTTCGGGGGAGTGTCTGTACCCAAGCTCTTGGAATGGGGCGGAGAACAGACAAAGGAGGATCCCAGAGCTCACTGGCCAGTCAGCCTAGATGAACGGATAAGCTCCAGGTTCAGTGAGAGATCCTGTCTCAAAAAATAAGGTGGAAAGCTATGTAGGAAGACACCTGCTGTCAACCTCTGGGCTCTACCAGGTGCACACACATCCCCAAAAAAAGATAAATAGATATTAGATAGATAGATATTAGATAGAGAAACAGACAGAAAGAAAGAAGCTAGGAAAGGCAACTATATATATATATATATATATATATATCACCCCCTGAAGTATTTAACTGTAATTAAATCAGAAAGCAAAGTTTCTAGCACATGATAGGCAAACATGAAGGCTATTTTAAGGCAGAGCTCAGACACCGAGAGACTATTTCCTTTCTGAGCCAGCTTCACTGCACACACTGCAAGCAGAAACTGAAGACACTGCATGTTTACACAGTTACCCTGTTCTTCTCTAAGAAGTGAGTGCTGCTGGAGCGAGGTCATGTCACTAGTCTTTGAACCCTTGTACCTGTACTGCCCTAGATGACAGGAACTAGCCTTGAAACAGAGCTAGTAGTAGCCAGGCACAGTGGTTCATACTTGTACAATTCTGGCACATGGGAGGTTGAGTCCGGGCTGCTGTGAGTTCCAGGTCTTCCTGGGCCACAGAGTAAACCTAGCTTATAAAAAAAAAAAAAAAAAAAAAAAACCTGAAATGTGCAAAGTTCTGTAAGATAAGATAAAAGCTAACACAAAACAGAGGGCTGGGATATGACTGAGTGGCAGCACAGAACAGAAGCATGTGGGAAGCCTGGGTTTGATCCTTGGCATCACTAACACAAGAGAAACAGAGAAAGACTTTAAAGTTTAAGGGAGCAGTACAAAATACCCTATAAATTCCTTTTTCCTTATTTTATTATTTCTTAATTATATTAAATAATTTTTAATTGTATCAAGTAAAACATTACAATTAATTTCATCCATTTCTATTGTATTTTTAATATGGCTACCACAAAATTTTAAGTTACCTCATCTAGATCTCATGACAGTTTTACTGTATAAAAAGTACAACCTGGGATGCAAAGATAGGTCAACAGTCAGTATCAGTATCTTAAAAATAAGTGAATTGTGGACGGAGAGAATGGGAGTGCTGATAAAAAGTGATAGACAAGATCACAGGCAACATATATTGAGAAAGAGTGAAAGGAAATCTCATCAGCTAATATTACAGAACTTAAAAAATACTTCCTTTATATACTAATGACAATCATTTAATCTTTTCTTCAGCAACCTAATATGGACCTCAAGACTGAATTTATTTATCTGTCCTCTGCCTACTCCATACTCGAGCTCAGAGTCTATGCTCACCACTGAAATTTCATCCATCAGTCAGTCCTTCAGTTTTCAACAATCCTACAGACCACCTTTTCCGGACTTCATTCAATCACACAATAGAGGTTTAAGCACTTACACACCTCAAGTTGACATACTTCCTTAAAAACTGCTCTAGACTTATTTCTGTCATTTTATTGTCATTTTCTTACTCAGAGCCTTCAGTTATTTTCTCCTTGCCCTACATTCAATCATTATGAATTATTGATTGTTCTTTGGCACCTGGTCATTATTTTTGCTGCCACCGACATCAATAATACCCTGATTCCTAACATCTCTCACTAAGCTAGTGCAATAATCTCCTATCTGGCTTAGCTTTTTTCTACCACCAATCCCTTTGTCTTCAGTTTTTCAGATCCACCTTGAAAAGCCCTCAAATGCTCACTCTGCCCACTAAGGAAAATCTAAACTCTACCATTCAAGACACTCCACTAACTGGCTTCTTTCTACCTACCCTCTAAGCCAATCCTCCATTAGCCCAACTACTATCCCAACAGAGACCCATGAAAACCAACTACCCACCTGTTCTATCTTAGTTTCTCTTGAGGTACAAAAGGAAATATAACTGTAATGCAAAGGCGGAAACAGTGGAGACAGAAATGCAAGAACTATGTTAGTGTACCACATGAGCAATGCCAACAGATCATTTGCACATGACCTTAAGTCACAAAGAAATTTTTGACAACAGTGTAACAGATTTTATCCTGTTTCTAATAAACAGGACAAAACCTATGAATAAAACCTAGAATTGTAAAAGAAAGACATTTTAAAAGCTAAACAATGTGGAAATCATAATCAAGGGAATAAGAGGGGAAAAAAACTGCCAGTTCTAGAAGATCTCTATTTTGACTGGAAAGAGGTAACTATTTTCTAGTTGCTCTGTCTCATCATAATCCATGGCTTCATGACTATATGCTGTGACCTAAATCCTGATCTTAGTTCAGCTCCTTTATCTACTTTATATACCTTTACATCTCCAAATGCCTGCCAGAGGCCTAAACTAGCACTTACAATCACCATATTGTAACTCTGAACTGCTTTTCCCCCCCACTGACTCATCCCTTCCTTCTCTTCATCAATAAACATTACTACTTAGACTCCTGCAACAGACTGTCAGTTTAGGACAACTCTAGCTCCTAACTCACTACTATTCTTATCCATCTTCTCTTTACCACCTTTTCACCGCTCCAACCTTCTCTCCAACCAACATGACCTAACTAGTCTTACTGGATCCTACTCAAACACATATAGTTATTATGACTTCATTCTGGTTTAAGAGGTTTAGCATATACATATTATTCTGTTACTACCCTCTCTGTTAAAGATACATCATAGATAGCTGCCATATAAATAAAAAGAACAAAGATAGCTTATTCTTTTAGTAACATTAGTAACTTTTTAAGTAACTAAAAAGAACACTGACATACCATATTTATTTAATTATTTTCTTATGCACCAGGTTGCTATGTTGTTTCTTTTTCTTTTTTTTTTCTACTATACTATCGTTGAGGATCTTTAAATGGGGCTAGTGAGATGACTCAGCAGTTATGAGTGCTTACTGCTCTTCCAGAGGACCCATGTTCAGTTCCCAACACCTACATGGAGGTTTATAACCATCTGTAACTGCAGTTTCAGCAAACCCAGCACCCTCTTCTCACCTCCACAGGCACCAGGCAAACATGCAGTGCACTTACATGTATGCAGGCAAAACACACATTTACTTAAAAGTAAAAAAAGAAAAAGAACTTTAGGTATGGGTGGGTAAGATGGCTCAGTGGATAAAGGCACCTTCTGTCATATTGCTGACCTGAGAGCAGTCCCTGGGACCCACAAGTACTTCAGGTTGTCTTCAGACCTCAACACCTGTGCCACAGTGTATGCACACACATACATGCATGCACAGAAAATACATTTTAAAAATCTAATTTAAAAACCCTTTGAGAAAAGAAATGTTAAGTATGCATGTATATTTTTATTGCTTTTACTTATGGAAAGGCCCATGGTAGGACTGCTGGAATCACATAGTATTGTCACCTGCCTCATTAAATGTCACCAGCAGCTTTCGAAACAGGCTGTAATTAATCATGCTCCCACCAGAAAGTTTTCCAATTGCTACATGACATTAATCACCTGAGTCTGTCAATGTGATGAGTTCGAGGGGGTATCTGGTCTTAATTTGCATTTCTCCAAGTCAAAGCCAGACTACACCATCTACAGGCTGCTTCTTTATTTCCTCTGCTCATTTTTCTATTGGGCCATTATCTTATTAATCATTTTGTAGCCATTCTCTATACATTAAGTCTGGCTCATAGTTTCTTCAATCTTGCACATTTAGTTTAAAAAGTATATGGAACTAGAACCTATGAAAACTAAGGACTACTGCAAGAACTAAATACAAAGGCAGGGCCAGGATGTAGCCCAGTGGCAGAGCCCTTGCTTGCCTAACAAACAACACACGCAAACACACATGCGCGCGCGCGCGCACACACGCGCACACACACACACACACACACACACACACACTCATGTGCACACATACACCCTCCTCTGATGGCAAACACAAAAACAAGAAAGTACAGGTATGCATGTGAAAATCTAATGAAGAGTTTGAAGGATTCTCTCTTAAACATGAGTGTAAAGATGAAAAAAACACAATTACTGGATGTTAACAGTCAGAATAGTGTTCACTCTGGGGGAGAAGGGAGGGCTTACACTGGGAAATGTGAATACTTAGCAACATCCTATAGATTGATTTGGGTGGTAGTTACATGAGCAAAAAATCCCTAATTGTACATCATTAATATAACTTATTACACTTAATTAAATTTTAAAGATTATTTCCCTTCAGAGTAGGAACATGAAATGGCTTCCTTTTGGCACTAACAAACAGCAAGAATGCTGGTGTCTGCTATTTGAGAAGGGGAAAAGTTATCTTTAGTGATTCTCCATTACCCAGAGTATGCCTAAACCACTTAACAACTGGCTCCACCCTACCTTTTGGTCTACCCACCCCCAGCCTTTGTAACCAATGCCTTGCACTGTGTGTGTGTGGTGTATGTAAGAATTCACTCGGGTGTGTGCACACTTACAAGAAGGCTGGAGGTCAACTCCTCCAACATTCTAAGCCTGATTCTTTGACACAGGATTTCTCACTGAACAAGTTCACTGATGTGACTACGAAGCTGACAACACTGCCAAGCCTGACTTTTACATGAGTGTTGAATTTTCAAGCGTAGGTCCTCGAGTTTGTAGGCTTTCAAAGCAGGCTCATTTTTTAAAAGGAGGTTTAAGGTAGTTCCTAATGGCTGATTCCTTCTCGTTAGGTCTTAAGAAATGTCACCTAGTCAGATAAATTTTTCCTGATGCACCATTTGGTGTGTCACAAACTGAAATAATCATGTTTACTCTTGAGTTTTATTCTTTATGTCCTCTTAGTCCCCACCTGAACAAAAGCTTTGAGAGCACTGGTAACTTTCTCATAGGAATTCAATGCTGTATTAATGGGGCCTCTGAGGTAGGAACAGGGGAAAATTTAAGAAACTGAGTCATTTATTTAAAACAAAAACACATACTACCTATCACATTCTGCTGGGGGCTGTTAACAACTTACAGCCCTAGGAGGCAGGTAAGAGAGCTCAGTTGGCCAAGTGCCTACCCAAAGCATGAGGACCCATGAAAGTCAGACATTTGTAACCTTAGTTCTGGAGTGGCAGAAACGGGATTCTCAGAGCTACCCAGACAGCCTAGCCAAGGGAGCTCCAGGTTCAGTGAGACTTTGCCTCCTAAGGTAGAGAGCATTAGATGAAGAAATCTGATATGACCTCTGGTCTCTGCAAGCATGCACATGGGCACTGGAATTTGTACATGCACACATACAAATTTAAAGGGCTGTGAGACAAAAAAGTGAGCCCACCCTCTAAAAGCTTTTCAAGAGATTCCTAACTCCTAACTAAATGGTGGCTCATGCCTATAACCTCAGCATTCAGAAGGCAGGAGAGCTATTGCAAAGTCCAGGCCAGCTTGGGCTAGAGAGACGTGTCTGAAAATAAACAAAAGGAAACAAACAAAAAAGCAAAGCAAAGCAAAAAGGGGCTCCCCTTATGCAGTTGTGAGAAGGGTAAACTAAATGCTAAAACAAAGGAAGGTGGGCAAAATAAACAAAAACAAAAAACAAGCCACTAATGGAAGTTTGGAAACCCATTTGAACTAAGACTTGAAGGCTAAAGTGTGAGTAGGTAAAGAATTAGGGAAAGGAATCAGAAGTCAGAGAAATGGGCCACCAAGGTAAGATAGGAAAGTCTATCCCCGAGTGCAGAGGCAGGTGGGTCTTTGTGAGTTCGAGGCCAGCCTGGTCTACAAAGCTAGTTTCAGAACAACTAGAGAAACCGTGTCTCGAAAAACCAAAAAGACAGGAAGATAAAATAATGCAATGAGAAAAAAACAGTATGGGCATGGGTGAACCAATATTATAAAACAAAGGAGATTGGAGGTAGATGATAGTCAATAGCAGACTGGTATGAACGTTAGGCAACTGGGTGCCTCTGCAGTCTTCAAGCTAGCATTATTAAAAGAAATTATTCTAGCAGCTATTTGCTGGATGGACTGGAAAGAAAGAAAGACAAAGGGGAGAGAGAGAGAGAGGGAGGGAGGGAGGGAGGGAGGGAGGAAAAGATGAGGTAGACAGGCAGGCCAGAACTCTGGAGTTGGTTAGGAGGCTGTATAAAATGTAGTAGACTGTATAAAATAAGATCCAAAACTAAGCCACAGATGTGTCAAACTTTAACTCTGACTGTAGTCAAAAGACGTGGGTGTAAAACTTGGGTGTAGATTTTACTTATTTATTTGAGATAAGGTCTCAAAGTTCAAACTGGCTTCAAACTAACTATATAGCTGAACTGGCACATGTACCTCCACCTCTAAGCGTTGGGATTATAGGCATGTGCCACTCTGCCTGACTCTTAGGTCTAGATTTAATAGCTCTTGTCAGGGCTCATTTTCATAGCATTATCAAGATACAAACTGTGAACTACAGAATTCACTCACGAAAAAATGCATTCGCTAATGATTTTCAGCATGTTCAGAGTCATGCATCCATTCCTACATTGCCACAACTGTTTTGAGAACATTCATACACTACTCTAAAAGGAAATTTCATTCATTCCTTGGGGCTAGGGATGTATGTAGCTCAGTTAGTAGACTGTTTACCTAGTATGCAAAAGGCCTTGAGTTCAATCTCCAGTACTGCATAAAACCAGGAGTGGTGGGATTTATCCATAATCATATCACTCGAAAGGTAAAGGCAGGAAAATCAAAAGTTTAAGGTCATCCTTAGCTACAAAGCTGAGTTTGAGGCCAGCCTGGAGTACATGAGACCCTGTTTCAAAAACAAAACAAAGTCCTTTTGTGGTGTCGCACACCTTTGAGTCCAGCATTCAGGAGGCAGGTGGAGCTCTATGAGTTGGAGGCCAACTCAGACTACAAAGTGAGCTCCAGAAAAGCCAGGGATACACAGTGAAAACCTGTGTCAAACAACTAAAACCAAAGCAAAACAACAACTATAACAAAAGCCAAAACAGCACCCCATCCCTTTAATGTCATCTTTCCAGACTGGGACACATTAGTCTCCTTCCTGTCTCTCTAGATTTGTTTGTCTTGGTCATTTTTCACATGAATGGTGTTACTCCATGTGGTCCTTTGTGACTGGCTCTTTACTTAGCATGTTTCCAAGATGCAATAGCATAAAGCATATTAGCACTTACATTTACTGAAAAAAAGATATGTATCGTTTATGCAAGCATTATTCAGCCATGCATTAGTCTGTGGAAATGTGAGCTATTTTAAATTTTTAGCTATTTCTCTAGCCCCTCAACATATATACATGCTTTGTGCAAAGAACACTGGGTTATTATTACCTTGTTGTACTTCTTGTTACAGAAGTTTAAGAGAATATATTACAGACTTCCATCTTTTTCCTCCCGTTCAGCCTGTGTGTATTTTACTCTCCATCTAGTGAGTCTGGTGTTACCCCAAGTCAACATTAAGAGGGAAACTCTGTTATGTTTATACTCTCCTTCTTGCCTGGTTTTCACACTATTGATACTAGCATTACTAGCATTATGCTATCTTTTTCACATAAACCTTAATGTATAATGTAATGTACCATTATAACTCAGAATTAATTTACACAATACAATTTGCCATCCATTTTCATTTGAGAGTCAAAACTGACCATCTGCCTACGTCAGTTCTCTCCTTACACTCCTTGGGTCCCAGGGTATCCAATTCAAGTCCTCCTTGGCAGCAAGCACTTTTCTTTACCCACTAAGCCACCACACAGGTCCCTAACTAGATTTTTAAAGGATAACTTTGTACTTCACAAAATCTATTCATATACTTTAGTTCTTCTAAATGATAAACACTATAAAACAGTATATGCCTGTACTGATTTAGATTTTAATTTTATGAAATGCATTATACAGAATTCTGTTAACTAATTTCTATTCTGTTTCTTATTCGACAAGCTGGAGAAAGAAACACGAAGACATTACTCCTTTTCCACTACTAGCCTATAATTACTTTGAACCCAGAGATGCCAAACAAGGAAGGTTTGTGGCTTTCATTCCTCCTCTAACCTGACAGGCCTAGGTTTGTTGTACTTTTAATAAAAGTCGTGGTTGATAGGGCAGAACACGAGTAACAAACAAGTAGACCAGTTATAACAGTCAAAGAGCAGACTTGAGTAGTCCGACAGTCCTGTGTCAAGAACTTTTGTTTTAGCAAGAAGGCTTCTCTAGGAACAGCGGCAGAAGGCTCTCCTGAACAGTAAAGTCTGCACTTAAGACACTAAAAGTGTAAAACCCTTGATGTGGTAGTAAAACCCATGAATGTGGACACTAAGGGGCCTCGAAAACACAAGGACGAGGGCGGAATAGAGAAGCACAGAGCACAGATTGTGTCGGGCGGGCGGAGAGACGTCCCTGCCTGGTGGGGTGAGGGGGGAGTGGGAAGCACTGTCCCCGAACAGCGCCGGGACCCGGGCCCGGCCCGAGTCAGGTCGCCGAGGGTGGGGCTTCGCCGAGGACCGGGAGAAGGCCGCGTCTGGTCAGCCCGCCCATCCCCGGTGCTGGCACGAAATCCGACTCGCTGGGCAAGCCGGAAAGAGTCCGACCAGGGAGTTGGTCCCAAAGCAACAAGTCTGCGGTGCAGCTCCCGGAGGGGCTGCAGCAGGGAACAAGACCCGGCGAGGCAGACCCGCGGCCTTTGCTATCTCAGCCCTGACCCCTCGGCACTCACTCCGCCACACGACGCTCTTCAGCCCCCGCTCCGTCACCGGCGGCGCCATCTTCCCCAAGCCGTGGAGCCGCAGCCACCGCCTGCCACTCGCAACCTACTTGGGCCCTGAAACCTGCGCTCCGGGGTGGGCCCTTCCCCTCGGCGGGGAAGGCTCCGCCCCCTCCGCGGACCGCGCCCTCTGGTGACGTCATATGCATCCACAAGGGCGCGTCCAGTTTGCGCCCGGACTGAGGCTGCGTAGTGAGGGCGGAATTCTACGAGCAGTTTGGCACCCTCTGGTGGAAGCCAAAATTCAGTGTCCAAGGATGTGAACCCAGTTTATGCAGTTTTGAATTGGAATGTACGGGGTCTTTTCTTTTTTGTATTTTAAAATGTATTTATTTGGGTGTATGTATGCACACGTGTGCATACCCAGACTCCCACGGGAAAGCCAGAAGACATCTTCTTAAGTATGAGTCTTGGAATCGAACATAAGTTACCAGGCTCAAGGTCCATCTCATCGGCCCAAATATGAAGACTTTCGGCTTTACAAATTAAAATTTCCTCCAAAGATACACAGAGAAACCCTGTCTGGAAAAACAAAAACAAACAAAATAAATTTTCATTAAGGATGGTTGTGAGCTACCGTGTGGTTGCTGGGAATTGTTGAACTCAGGACTTTAACCTCTTAACCACTGAGCCATCTCTCCAGCCCCCTTAAGCCCGTGTTAGAGAAATTATTTCTGATCTCTGGGCAGATGTGCTCCTGAGCAAGGTTTGTGCCTAAATAACCTCCTTCTGGCCTGTGACCACTCCCATCCCCAAATACCTGGTTCCTTCTTGAACAAAGGTGCTGCCATCCATGTAGAGATCACATCTCTGTGATGACAAGAATGTTGTATGACAGCTAGCATCTCCAATCAGTTATGGAAGGACTCCTCAGAGTCATCTGTTGTCTGGCAACAGGGTGGCAGGATTAATGGCCAAGGATTTATCAAAGATCAGTCTGTCCTTATCTAAAAGAAGGGCTTGGTACTGACTCAGACAGGCTTTTGACATCCACAGATTAGTGTCATCTCTCATCAGGTTTCCACGGTGTGTAGAGTCTGTCCCAATGCGAGCTTGTCAGCTTCTCTTACAAGAACTGTGTTGGCTGCAATAGCTCTTAAACAAGGGAGCCATCCAGAGGCTACACTATCTGCTCTCTTTGAGATGTAAGATGTTGGCTTTTTGACCCAGGGTCTGAGTCAGGACTCCCTTGGCAATGCCCTTTCTTTCATGCACGTAAAGATGAAAGGGCTTGGGAACATCAGGGAGAATTAAGTCAGAGGCCTGTACAAAAAGCCTTTTTTTGTTTGTTTGTTTGTTTTGTTTTTTTTGGTTTTTTCGAGACAGGGTTTCCCTGTGGCTTTGGAGCCTATCCTGGCACTCACTCTGTAGACCAGGCTGGCCTTGAACTCATCACAGAGATCCACCTGCGTCTGCCTCCCGAGTGCTGGGATTAAAGGTGTGCACCACCAACGCCTGGCTAGATTGACATCTTTTCCCATTCCCCTTCCAGAAAATAGGTTAGACTTGGAAGGGGTGGTTATTCCTCACTTGTTGTACAGGCCTTTACCAGGGCCTCCCAGTTGCAACCTACGAGTGTCTCCTAAGAACAATAATGTTGCCTGAAGCTTGTTCAAGAGGTCCTGTCCTAGTCAAGGGTAGGGACATTCAGAAATAAACGTAAAAGAATGAGTCCCAATTCCTTATCCTAGGTTAACAATCTGGTTAGTGGTTCATTTATATTCTTTAATATCCCTGGTTGTCCCCTATATTTCCATTGTTTGGTAGGCAAGGAGTCCTAGGTCTCCCATAATACCAAATGGTTAGTCCCATGTCCACCAGAAAATTTACAGGTTTTGTCCCTGATGGTGAAGGTTACCATAGGCTCCTGGAAGCCTGGTTTAAAGGAATTTTGGCCTTGTTAATCCTCCATAGACAGGATTGGGTTGGGTTGAGGTGGGGGCTACCTGTTTTCATCTGAACATTCATTCTTCCAATGGCCTTTTTTTTTTTTTCCGGTAAGCACATTGGTTCTTTTGTAAATGGAGTTCATGGACAGAGTTGAAAGTGGCTGGGGCTTATAGTGTAGTCACAGTGGCCCACCCCATCTTCTCTGTCAAAAGATCTTCTTTGCTGTTTCTTCCGTCAAACACATTTTAGGCTATTTCTAATAGTTCTGACCTGTTCTCTCCTGCAATTTTTTAAATATATTTCTATGTATGTCCATCTTTTGTATCTTTCTATGCCAGGGTCAACTGAGTAACAAGGGCCAGGTTAATCACACTGAGATTTGCTGGGTCTTCTGGGTCTATAGGGGTGTATAACCGATAGGCATCCAGGAGACCTCCAGGAAAGATGAAGGTGATTCATCTGGGCCCTGTTTCACATCTGCTACCTTAGATAGGTTGGTAGGCTATCAGGCTGTTGGTTTTATCTCTTCTCAAGAACCTGGTGGTTCTAACCGAGTGGCCTCCTACCTCCCTCTGTGTTGTAGTCACATTGGTGGCAGAGCATGGTCAATTTCCTCTATCCTCTGGTCCTCTGTTACAGAATAATTGTTTTAACTATGCAAAGATAAGTTGTGTAGGGAGACTCTGTAGCCCCGCCTCCTAGTAGCCCCTACAAGTATGCCTGGCCACGCCCATGAGGGCGTGGTCCGGGGAGGTCAAAGATGACAGGACCTTGCTCACGTGGATAGCCCCTTCTCTCTTGGCCAAGGTAGCTTGCGGTCTCTGGGCACGCTCTGGCTTGTGTTTGGGCTGGTGTTTATCTGAATAAAGAAATCTTAGCCTTACGGACTAGGGATCATCTTTGATCCCACGCATCACATAATAATCAACAATGTTGTACTTATTTGACTAGGTTAAGATGTGCTGCATTTGTTTAACAATGTAAAGAAGTGTTGCTGTTTACCTTGCCTGCCTAAGGTATCTGATTGGTCTAATAAAAAAACTGAATGGCTAATAGTGAGGGAGGAGGTATAGGAAGAACTTCTAGGAAGGGAGAATAGGTAGGAGGAGGAATTTAGGCTCAGGAAAAGAGAAAAAGAAGAAAGAAGAAGAAAAAAGAGAGACTCCAGGGAGACACCAAGGGCCACCCAGCCAGACAAGGAAGAAGCAGGAAAGTAGGTCATACAGAATGAAAGAAAGGTAAAAAGCCCTGAGTTAAAATGTAGATGACTAGAAACAGTTTAAGTTAAAAGAGCTAGTGGGACAAGCCAAGGCTGAGGGAAAGCATTCATAACTAATAATAAGTCTCTGTCTTATTTGGGAGCTGGTTGGTTGACCAAAGAAAATTCCAACCACAAATGGTGCCTAACATGAGGCCGGAATTTCCACACAGGGACTGGGCAAGATGTATCCAATCTGATCTGGGGGACTGGCCTTACTGGGGGTAGCATTCACCACCTCCTAGACTATCTGAGAAATAAAAATGCCATCTGGGAGCCAGTCAACCTCAAATGTGGGGCATTCAGTTTCACAGAATGTTTGGAGGCAATTCATGGTGATAGGATTATCATAATCCTCCTTGACTATAGGGGGTAAAGTTTGTCATAATTCTTTAGAACACAGGCTAGAGGGATGTTGGGCTTGCTAGTTATTACCCATTCTGTCCATCTGTCCAGTTACTCCAGGGTAAGCCAATTAACATAGAACACAGAAAGTACAAAAGACTGAGACAGTAAAATGTGGCCAAAGACAAGACACAAAACCAGACCAATAACCTCAGCTGGGCAGTGCAATGTCTTGCTTTTTGCTCTGGATGGAAGAGTATTGGGTCATGTCATACCCCTTCTCACTCCATATCTGGATCCTAACAGAATCAAATGCCACAGAAAATTACTATGACTTACCAAGGGAGGCCTCCATTGATGCTTGCTGCTTTTCTCAGCATGGTAGTTCACTCTAATCGTCCAAGAAACCAAAAGCATGCTTTGGAGCCTTGGAACTTATCAAGGTGCACACCCTCTATGTGGCCCTTCAGTCCCAGAGTTCTGGAGTGAAGATCTAGCTCTAAAGATTTGGGTGGGTGGTCTTAGCTCGCTGGGGCCTCCAGAAAATGTTAATCCTCTGGGTAAGAATAAGACCACTACTACAATTTTTGAGCCATATTTGAAATCAGGAAACTGGCTAGTGATTGTCTCCTAAGTTGGGTTAGAGAGAGAAGTGCTAAATCTGTTTTCCAGGGTTCTTTTAAGAATGGTGCATGCCTTTAATCCCAGCACTCGGGAGGCAGAGGAAGGTGGATCTCTGTGAGTTCGAGACCAGCCTGGTCTACAAGAGCTAGTTCCAGGGTGGCCTCCAAAGTCACAGAGAAACCCTGTCTCAAAAAAACCAAAAAAAAAAAAAAAAAAAAGTAAAATCACAAGTAATTGCAAAGCAGGTTTACAGAATGAAGACAAGAGGGCAGTTAGGAACTACAGAAAAATCTCAAAAAACAAAAAACAGTTATCATGTGGTCACTGGTTATGGAGAGTTAGAGGGTCCTCAAAAACAAGTTAAGGTCAAGGGTTAGAGCAGGTCAGGTTCCAGGAAACAGAAACTCAGCTCTTACAGTAAATGAACATTTATTTTTAACAACACTACAAAGTGTCTCCTGCCTTCAAAATGGAGTCAGACAGTTTCCTCAGCATCCTGTAGTACTCAAAAGAGGGTTGAAACATTGAATTCTTTGAAGCCAGATGTGATGACCCAAGTCTCCAATCTCAGTATGTGGAAGACGAAAGCAGGAAGATCAGGAGTTCAAGGTCATCTTTGGCTACATACCTAGTTCCAGGCCAACCATGGGAGTCACAGTTATGTTTTAATTACTATGCCTAAGAGATTCATGAAACAAAAATGCCTCTGACATATATGCTCCTGCCCCAAGGACAAATACTTCCTGAAATGCTGGAGACCACTATTTATGGGAGTTAACAAGTCACATGTTTTCACTTCCCTAAACAAGTTTGTTTGACCCAGTTACACCAGATGTGCTTGATCACATGTAGGCAGGAGGTATGGAGTCAGAAAATATGTCAGGATATATGCTTTCCCCTGATTGGACCTGATGGGAAATGTGGTGAACTGTGGGGTTTGCCTTTTTAAATCCCACAAACCATGACTAGGGGCCATTTTCTGGAAACGCAGAGATGGACCTGGCCAGAGAGTCCATCAACCTTACCAGTATTTAATTAAAGTTTCCTTCAAATTTGACTTCAAATTGTGGTAGTGGTCATATTCTAGACTGCTAGGATTAACACAACTGGGGCCAGAGACCTTGCCTCCCCCACCTCCACTGCCCCCCAAAAAGTGAACGCATTAGGGACAGAATACAAATAAATGAACCAAGAAAACAACATTCTGTCATTCATCAAGTTTGTGTAAAAAATGCAGGGAGGAGATTATCAACGTTTTTTAAGACCCCAAATTATTGCTGAAAGCTGATTGACAGGAATTGACTTGAGCTCAGAAAAGTGAGGCAGCAGCCTACTTGAGAACCAGTCTTGGGACCTGAAAGCAAAGCAGCCAATCAGGCCAGTTACTGACAACCATTATTTACACTGGCAAGCAGAAGCATTCCTACAGGACTTTGCAAAGAGCCAATAGTCCCAAAGATTCAAACTGGTCACACGGAGAAATGGTTAGAAAGTACTATTTCTAATAATGTCTATTATTGACTTCGTGCTTAGTGTACCACACGAAGTGGATTATGTCTCTTATCCTCAAGCAATCCACAGAAATAGGAAGATGATTTGATGCTGTTCATTACCAAGGTTTCAGGGCACGTGCTACAGTGTGGAAAGGATCAGCTTACAATACACACACACACACACACACACAAAAAAAAAAAAAACCAGGGAGTGGGGAAAAAAAAACTATGACAAGAATGTTTTATCTGTTTGAGGTTTTTGTGGCAAGAGAAGCTGGAACCTTAGATCCCTTGAAACCTCCTTTAAATGGGTTCAGTTGGTCATACTTTTAAATATATGCACCATCTTTCCTACTCTCTCTTCAAATTTAAATCAAGTTCTGCTTAGTATGTATAGTAGGGTGGAGTCCAAACCATAAAAAAAAAAAAAAAAATCCTAGTTACTTACCCTGGGGGTCAAACAGAGAGGAAGGAGTGAGGCAGATGCAATATAGACATGCCCTACCCTTCAAGAGGCTAGGTATCAGGAAATGAGACAGAATGCCCTTCAGAGCTGGAAATAGATCACAGGAGGTGTGGTTATGACTTGTGTCCCTAAAGGCCCAGGGACAGTGCAGCGTAAGTGTAACAAGTATAGGCCCTAGGTGCACACATACACAAGTCCACAATGTGCAAAATCTAGGTCTGACTCCTACTATCAGTGTGATTGCAAACCAGTTGCATTGTACCTGTGTGATACAGTATCTTTGTGTGTTGGGAGGAGCACGTGTGTGTGTGTGTGTGTGTGTGTGTGTGTGTGTGTGTGTGTGTGTGTGTGTGTGTGTGAAGAAGCCAGAGGCCAATGTCAGTCAGGCCTTCCTCAGTTACTTCACCTTTGTTTTTTGAGGTGGGATCTCTCACTAAACCTTGCAAGGGAAAGCATTGGCTCAGTACCCCCAAGACCAACTTCTCAGCAGAAAGGAAATTTATTTGCCTCAGAGGGACAGAGGGCAAGGATAAGGGACAAAGACAGGAAATAGAGGACGAGGGAGAAGGGGAAGGGAACAAATGAAAGGGAGTAAGAGTATTTTCCCTGGAGGGACCAAGGACTGCCTCTGGATAGAGAGGAGACAGATACGGCACCTAAAAAAATGGTAGTTTTTAAAGGTACGAGGGCAAACCCAGTGTTAGAATGAGGTGTTAAATTTTAATTGGGCATGTTAATTAGGTGAAGGGGGTGTTTGATGGCTAGATTTCAATAATTTGATAGCTGGACATTGGTAGTTAGCCTCAGGAGGAGTCATTGGCCAAAAAAGGGAATAGACCTTGGGGGTTAGCTTCAAGAATGTAATCTAATGGTTTTTAGCAAGGCAGAGGGAATGGAGGAGAAGGGTAAGGCCTGCAGAAGCCACACGCTCAGTGGGCTAGAGTCCCTTCAAACCTGGAGCTCACCTCTTTGGAATAAGTAGGCTGGTCAGTAAGTCTCAGTGACCCCCCTGTCTCCATCTCCCCAGGACTGGGATTACAGACACACAACATCATGCCCAGCTTTTGATACAAACTCAGGTCCCATGCTTACAAATACTTTACCAAAACTGAGTTATCTCCTTAGCTCAGGAATACATATCTAAAACCTTGCAAAACCCAGCAAGGTGAAAATCTTTATTGCTGGTTTGCAAATGAGAAAAGTGAGGCTAAGGAAGGCTAATTACATCATTTGACATCTCAGGATGAGCTAGGACCTGACGCTATCTGGCTTCAGGATCGTAGTCACTTCTCTTGCATCCTGTTGTCTGTCCTCCCACATTCCCTAGTTTTGCATAATCTCCGTAAACTGTTTCTCCAGGTCTCCTCTAGTTGGCTCTCCTACACAGATTAAAAAGTATGTTTGGATTCCTTGAATATGACACAGCAGCTTGAGAGCAAAATACACTAGCACTGGCCAGAGATGAAAAGATGCACAGGTCATAAAGAGGTCAAACAGATAAAATAGTTTAAATTTTGGGCACTGGAATTAAGAGCAGGTCACCCACTTTTTACCCCATTTCCCTTTATCCAATGCTGGTCTTTTTCTCCAGCGGTTGATAAATTTATCATAATAATCTAGTGAAAAACTTTCCATAAATAAAATATTGATCTGCAGGTGTAAGCAATTGCACTCCTCATGTGTTTGCCCCGGTGGGCTGTGTGTATGTGGGTGAGTGTCTTGACTTTGCTGGGCCTCTATTCTCCGTCTGTGGAAAGAGGAAGAGGTTCTTACCTAGCTTGTGGGGTTTTATGGAAGGGAAGTGAATATGCAGAAAGCTCTTAGCAGTGTGTGGTCTGTGCATTACATATAATAAGTAAACTAAGTAAATAGTAATTTTGCCCCACCCAGTGTGGACCACATTGTCTTTTGTGGAATTCTGGCCATCTTAGCTTAGCTTAGACACATAGTTAAGCAGATATGGCCTTTTTCTTGAGCCGATCTTTGAGAATAGAGGTCCTGCCCTCACATTTGGCTTAAGCTGTTGTCTCTTCCAGTCAGCTATAGACCCAATTTTGAAGTACCATTCTGAAGGTGTTCAACTAAGTATATCGTGTAATCTCACACCGGTGCTAGCCCACACAGTCCAGAATGTGCTTTCACTTTTCTTCCACCAAGGCTTCCCCACCAGGACATGGACCTCCTCTGCACAGGCCACAGTTCTCCATTGTCATAGGATCCCATCACTGAAATCTTACTTCAAGGAAGAACTCAATAAGGCAAGGACAGAGTTTCCCAAATTTCCACATGTCAGAAGCGCTTGATGAGCATGAGACAAACAAACCAACCCAACAACTATTTCCTGGCTTGGTCCCATACCTAGTAAATTCAACTTTCCAGAATGACAGCTGGGAATCCATACGAGAGACTGCTGTTCTTTCACTGGTATTCAGAAACAAAAAAAGGAAGGGGACCCATGCAATGGGACAAGGGAGGATAATGGGGGCTGAACATGAGCCAAGTATAGTAACATACATGTAAGTTTTTCATAATGACGCTTATGTTGTTCATTAACAAAACTCAGTTCATTAAAATACATGAATAAATTGTTTTTATTTTGAGACAGGTCTCTCTACACAGCCATGCCTGTTCTGGAACTCACTATGTAGCTCTGGCTGTCCTGGAACTCACAATGCAGTCAAGACTGTCCTGGAACTCATTATGTAGTCCCAGCTACCGTGGAACATGGTAACGTGGAACAAAGATCCACCTGCCTGTGCCTCCGAAGAGCCAGGATTAAGAGCATACACTGCCATACCCAACTAAAAACAATTTCTTTTGAGACAGGGTCTAACAATCTAGCTCTCTGTGTAGACCAGGCTAGTCTTGAACTCAGAGTTCCACCTGCCTCTGCTTCCTGAGTGCTGGCATTAAAGGTGTGTACTTTCATGACTGGCAAAAACATTTGTTTTAAGTGAACAACACTTAACTCTTCCATTTGTGTTCTTGAAGCCTTAAACACAATCTTTAGGACTAGCTGGACTCTGGGGAAGTCTTTATCCAGGTGCTCAGGGGGCCCCACACTTTATCTCTGAAGAATTGGCTATCAGTGGATCCTACGAGAGGAGGAATTCTATCTTTAGTTATGTTTCCTCTGCCAAGCCCACCACACCCCAACAGATAATTCCAAACCCAGGGTCACACAGATGGCCCTGGCAAAACTTGGTAAACAAAACAGACCCACAGGAACACAACAGAGATTTTGTCGAGAGTGGACAGGGATGGTGGGGAAGTGGGTGTTCAGTATGCAAAGTGTACATATGTGAAATTGTAAAACAATAAATAAATAAGGGCTAGAGAGAGGGCTCATTAGTTAAGAGCACTTGACACTTGCAGAGGACCTTCCTTCAGTTTCCAGCACCCACATGGCAGTTTCAGTCCCAAGGGATCTGATGCCATCTTCTGGCCTCCATGGGCACACATGGGATGCACAGACATACATGCAGGCAAAACATTCATACACATAAAATAAAAATAAATCTTTTAAAAACAGATATTGTAAAGATCTCCTTATCAGTGACACGTTTTGCATCTCTGATTTATTGAGATATTTTTGTATGTGTGCCAGGATGGCCTTGGATTCATGATCCTCCTGCCTCAGACTCCTGGGTGTTGAGATTACCAGCATGTGCCTTCACACTTGGTTTTCTGGTTGGTCTTACAGACAAAAAAAAACAAAAAAAACAAAAACAAAAACAAACAAACAAAAAAAAACCCTGTGTTGGATTTTGGTTGGTTTCCTTAGAAAGGGGATGTAGGAAGGAAAGCCTTCTCTCTCTCTCTCTTCCTTGCTCGCCTCATGCCTAACTTCATGCTGCACTTCCTCTAGCCGGTGTTTTAAAGTTGCTTCCTAGCACACACATTCTGGACTTCAAAGCCAATGCTCTCAGAGTCCCGAAGAGGGTATGGACAACCCCCACCCTCCTCCGCCCTACCACCCCACAACAAGGGTTACAGATGGCTGTGAGCTACCATGTGAGGGCTGGGAATGGAACCTGGGTCCTTTGCACAAACAGCCTATTCTCTTAACCACTGAGCCATTTTCTTCAGACCCTACAGCCCCTGAGGACTGAGCACCACAGCTGCTTGAGCACGTGTGACACAAATCTTATTCATACTATTTTAAAATTAGGTTTCTGGCATTAGACAGACAAACATTGTTCTAGACACAACAGATTTATGCTATATATCATTGTTTTTCCTCTCCAAACATGGAAAGAAGCCATTACAATGTGAGGGGAGAGTAGAGAACAGGCTACAAGATGGACGAACCCCTGAAAAGGTGTGTGTAGGTCAGTCTGCCACGGTCTGAGACTCTGCTCTTGGCTGCTGCACCACCTGACGTCTTTGCTGGCTCTGAGAACCTGATAGCAATCTTTCCAGCCACGGACCCTCCCACGGTTCTGCTTTCCCTGAGGCTCTAGCAGATGTTTGCTCACACGCTCTGACTCAGTGAAGTCTGCAGGCAGCTCCGCTTCCCCGGGAACTTGTGCGGAGGGCGTTTGTTGCCCACGTTGCCCTAGCAGCTGCTGCTATACAACTCCAGCAAAAAGTCCCGAGTGAGGCCTGTCTTGGGGTAGATGCTGTCCTTCTAAGGGTGACCTGACTGCTGTGGGGGTACATGTCCATCCTTCCTGGGTGTGGGGCGGGGATCTGCTGTACGGCAAGCTGTTGAGACACTCATGAACAGGACATGTTAAAGTCTATAATGGAGCGCTGGGCAAAACGGTGCGAGCCTGTAATCCTAGCACTCTGAGAGGCTGCAGGAGAAGGATTGAGACTTCAATGTGAGCCTGAGCTACACGGCGTTGGGGTGGGCAGCATTCTGAGGTGTGTCTGGACGTGAAGCCTCCGAACAAATTTCTGCTAGGCAGAGCTTTTATGCTTGCAGGCTCTGACAGTGAGCTGACTCACTGGCGGCCTTCCAGGGGACTTTCTGGATCGTTCCTCTGTAGAGTCCTCTCCACAGCTCATCTTGAACTTCTCTGCAGCTGATGACACACTTGACCTTGCCCTGTCAATACAGCATATGAATTACTCCTTTAAAGGCCAGTGGCGCTTTTCCTATCCTACAGCAGTCTGTGTTCTAATAGTGTGTTTCCACCGCTGCCCACAGGGACTCTGCAAGAGAAAGGTGAAGAATTTTTTAAACGGAGGAAAACTTTTGCTGTGAAACCATGCAGAATTAATCCTCACTACTCACCTCGTGGAGTGTTTTTACCTGGGGCTCACCGTGTCATTCTTCTTCCCTCTGTAAATCACTGAAGGGGCAAGGGAGAGGACACAGGTAAGATCCATTATTACATGTGCAGTAATCATCGGTTTGAGCACTGAGAGTTCATTAGTGTTGATGATCACATTGCTATTTCTGTAGCACTTCACAGCAAGCAAGGAAGAAAGTGAGCTGCCAAACTGTTCAAAGTGGCCAAGAGTTTCTGACTAACTAGTGTGACTAAATGCCTGTTTCCCCGAAATGAATTCTCCAAGTGTCTCTGAGCTCCCACTACTGACTGGATGAGGAACATTCCTTTCATTTGCTGTGTTCTCTACAAGCTTCACCACTGCAGTCATCCAGGCCTTTGCAGAAGGGGAACATAAACCCTCAACTGCTAAGGATGTGTGGGGAGGAAAGTCCCCAGAACTCCCCAGGTTGGGCAGGTGACACAGAGTACACACAGTCTACCTGTCACTTTTTCCTCCAACCAACATCAAGTTTCCAGCAACAAAGGAACTCTCCTTAGTTACAGCGCTGGAGTTGGGACTGCTTCACCCTGGTGGGCTTGTTAAAACAAAGTTGCTGGGCTCCACCTCAGAATTTCCCAGTTACTAGATCATTGGCCAAATCCTCAGGACAGCTTTTCTTTTCTTTTTTTCCTTTCTTCTTCCTTCCTTCCTTTTCTTTCTTTCCTCCTTCCCTTTTTTGTTTTTATTTTTGTTATTGTTGTTTTTCAAGACTGATCTTCTCTGTGTAGCCTTGACTGTCCTGGAACTCACTCTGTAGGCCAGGCTGGTCTCACAGAGAGCCACCTGCCTCTGCCCCATGAGTGCTGGGATTAAAAGGGTGTGCCACCATCGGCAAGAGGGCATTTCTAAAAGCTTGCCAGGAAACACTGATGATGTTAAACTCACACTTTGAAAACTAACATTTTAATGCATTATGGGCTCTAGGGTAAAATGTAATTACATTAGAAGTGGTACATTATGGAACTGGAGAAATGGCTCAGATGTTAAGAGCACTGACTGCTCTTCTAGAGGTCCTGAGTTCAATTCCCAGCAACCACATGGTGGCTCACAACCATCAGTTATGAGATCTGGTGCCCTCTTCTGGTGTGTAGATATACATGGAAGCAGAATGTTGTATACATAATAAATAAATAAAATCTTTTTTAAAAAAAGAAGTGACACATTAAAATGTTAATATCTAGAACATAATAGAAAGTTATGAGATGAAATTGATCCTGAATTAATAACTACCACTTACTAATGACTGTAAGCCTCTCACTGTGTACAATTAATTACATTTCATTTAACCTTTATTATGTTTTATGAAGTGACTATTACTTCAGTTTTCAAATGAGGAAAACTAGGCTTAGGGAATTTAATTCGACTAAGGGCAAATAAGGGCAGCAGGATTTGAATCCAAAACTGTCTCTCAGACAGGCAATTCAACTGGCATTGTGGTGTAAACCTTTAATACCAGCACTTGGGAGGCAGAGGCAGGCAGAGCGCTGTGAATTTAAGGCCAGCCTGGTCTACATGGTGAGTTTCAGGCTAGATGAGGCTACATAGTGAGAACCTGTCTCTCTGCCCCACCCCTCAACAAAAAGGTAATTCATGGGGTTGACAAAATTTAGGATAATCCAAGAATCCAGAAAGACCAAAAGCCTTAACCAAACAGAATCCAGGTCGGGGGCCCTAGCCAGCCAGGATCCTGTACTGAAGGAAGAGAATGAGGAAATCTAGAAATTCTTCTTAGATATGATTTCCATAGTCCTGCAGAGGCTGTCAAATGACTTACTCAGAGAGGGGGAGGGGCCGGTTCTCTCAAGGCTGCAATATTCAAAGCATGCTCAGCCCGCACCTCATTAGCAGTGTGGAGCCTCTGCTCCTGCCAAGTCACAATGTGCCTTTGATGGGGCACCGGGGGAGCTTTACACACAGCATGGAGAAGCTCTGCTTACAGCAGCAGTTCTCAGCCCTCGATCCCCTTGAAAAATCATCAGAGGAGCTTTTAAAAACCCTGTGGCCCAGCCTTCTTCACCTTAGAACAGTGATGCCAGATCTTCTGAGGCCAGCGCCCCAGCAACATTTAAGGTCTCCAAGGAATTTTAATGTACAGCAAGGCTGGATCATCTTCTAAAGTATGTATGAGGGGAGGAAGAATGATCCGCTGGCCTCTAAAAAAACATTTGCAGTTTTTTTCTCTGTGACTCTAGAAGACTAAAAAGACTTCGACATCTAAAGAATTCATCTCGGTTTGTGCAATGTGAAGGGAGGCACCCTAACAAGGGAAAGGCTATGGGGGACCAGCACACTCTTGCATCAAAGAAACGCTTGGCATTCTTAGTAATTCCAGCACTAGCTTTGATCATGATTTCATTAAATAACTATAAAACACTGCATCACAAATTCTCTCCTATCTCTATCCATGGTGTGTGGGGGTGGATCACTTACCCATCCCAAGTGTACTTCCAGAGCAGGTGACTGTAAAAAAAAAAAAAGCAAACATAAGTGCTGAAAATAGTCATTGATGTATTTATTTATGGGGTGTGTGCCTGTGCATGCAGGTCTGAGGCTGATACCTGGTGTTTTTCTTTGATGTTCTCCACCCTTAGTATTTGAGACAGCATCTCTCTCCCTAACCTGAAGCTCACTGATTTGGCTCGGTTGGCCAATAAGCTCAGGGATCTGCTTATCACCCACCTCCTCCACCAAACGCCAGAGCTACAACAGTGTGCTGCCAGCTTTTTACTTAACTTCCGGGGATCCAAACTCAGGTCCTTAACATCATGTGGCAGGAACTTTACTCACTGAGCCCTCTTCCCAGCCTTACAGATATATTTCAGATGGAAAAGCTATACATTTCAAAAAGAAAAAACAAAAAAGAGCTGGGCATGGTGGTGCACACTTGTAATCCAAGCTACTGAGGCAGCCGAGACCAGTATGGGCAACATGGCAAGAGTTTTAGGAGAAGGCCTGGGACCAGTGTGTGTGTGTGTGTGTGTGTGTGTGTGTGTGTGTGTGTGCTAGCTCAGCAGTATGGGGCTTGCCTAGCATGCACAATGCCCTGAGTCTAATCTCCAGAACTACTGAAAAAAAAAACAATAAATGGAAAGTAGGCCAAAGATAAGGAAGAAAAAACTCAAATAAGGGAAGGCAATGTTGAGGTAGGCAAGCATAGTGAATGGTTTGGCAGCTTGGGACTCTATAGGTTCAGGCTGTACACAGTCCCCTCTTGTGGTGATGCGCTTGGCAGCCTAGCTCCTCTGACTGCACAGGTTGGGCACCCACACTCCTCTTCAAACATCGCACCTAGCAACCTCAGGCCCACATTTGCACCAAGCTCACGTACACCCCTTTCTGACGATGGAATGGTTTTTTTCCTCTCCTAAGAACAACCAAACCTGGACAATTTCCATTTAAAAAATATTCCAAATGTATCAAGGTGGGAAGAATGCAAAGTATGACCTGGACTGAACTGGTTTGGGGCACATGAGCAGTGAGGCAAACTATGTCCTCCACGTGTGCTTTTAGGAAGAATCCTCCGATTACCATTCGGTGTCTACACATAATTGAGCCATACAATTCAGTGACTCGCGGGAGAATTGTTGGAGATACAGACTTGGGAGCCGTTGAGTCTCGGTTTCCTTATTTATAAATAAGAGACAGTAAGGTCTGCTGAATCTACTTCAATCAGATATAAATGTGAGGACATTTGTTAAGTTGTGAAATATCCAGCTAACATGACGTTGTTATTGAGTGGTGAGCTTGTCTTCCAAAGAGCTCATCTGTAGCCCAAGAATACACTCTCTTCTCATAAGGTTGTGCTATGGGTCAGAATTTTTTTTGGGGGGGGGCAAGATTAAAAAAAATAAAAATCAGAGCATGGGAGCTGGAGAGACGGCTCATCGGTTAAGAGCACTGGCTGCTCTGTTAGAGGTTCTGAGTTCAATTCCCAGCACCCACATGGCAGCTCACAGCTGTTTGTAGCTCCAATTCCAGGGGATCTGATACCTCCACGCCAATGCACAAAATAAAGTTAAAATTTATTTTAAGAAAATCAGAGCATGACATCTAAAGATAGCAGGAAAACCCCTTTAGAAAGTGTAAGGACTCAGGCATTATGCTGACCTGCCCCTGTCACCTGGCAGAATGCACTCAAGCAGTACTGTGGTCAGCCCAGGGTTCCATGGCTGCAAAGTCTGCACGCAGGTGCAAAGGACGCCTTTAAAAGACAGTTCCCACCCACTTACGCTCTCTTTCCTGATCTTCTCTCTCTGTTCTCCTCTCTGCACTTTTCCAGCAGTCTTCCAGCTCTCTCTTCCCGCTGTTCTCCTGGGGCAGACTGGACTTTTCCTGTCTCCCTCTTCTGTCCTCTCTCTCATTTCTGTCTGTCCCTTACCTCTTTTCTCTTTCCTCCCCCCTCTTTTTTTTTCCGAGACAGGGTTTCTCTGTATTGTTTTGGACGCTGTCCTGGAACTAGCTCTTGTAGACCAGGCTGGCCTCAAACTCACAGAGATCCACCTGCCTCTGCCTTCCGAGTGCTGGGATTAAAGGCAGGCGCCACCAACGCCTGCCCCCCCCCAATAAAACTTCTCACTTAAGCTCAGTCTGCCTGGCATGTATGTCCCCCACATTGGTCACCCTCGCCTGCCATGGTCCCCCACCCAAGGTCCCCCCTTGAGCTTTATCCTAAAAGGAAGAGCTGGCCATACTCTGTCACCAAGAGCCATCTTGAACTTCTTGTCACCTACATTTAATTAGAAAATGAAGAACTGCTTATCAGTAAAGGTTCATGAGTCATCTTTTCTCTTTCTTGTGTTCACCTGCAAAATTCTAGGGCCTCATTATTGTTTTTCTCTTCTCTCTCCCTTAGAAGTACATGAAAAATACATGACTGTGCCCTGGGCAAGATAGCAGAAGGTGCCGGAACACAGAACAAAGAATTGCTAATGTCTCCTGCCAGCTCTGGTGAGACGGCCTGGCTGACAGCCCTGGTGTGTGATCAGTCTGTCTACCCACTCATATTTCCAGCCCTAATTCATTCAGCCCTTTACTTTGATCCTCAAACTTTTCCTTTGTCCTCATTCTCAAGCTGTGCAAATAAAAGTTCAAAACTGCTTTTTTTTTTTGGTTGGGTTTTTGAGGCAGGGTTTCTCTGTGTAACAGAGCCCTGGCTGTCCTGCAGCTCACTCTGTAGACCAGGCTAGACTCAGAGAGAGCTGCCTGCCTCTGGCTCTCAAGTGCTGGGATATAAGGTGTGTGTCATCATTGTCCAGCAAAGTTCAAATCTTTTAAGGTTTAACATGACAAGGTATCAAATAAGGTCGACAGACTATGTTTAAAAATCTGTCCCCAAACCTTCAATCACTTTAATTCACTTTACTAGGAAAATAGTATTTGCTCGTTTTATCTGAAGGGGAAGCAAAGGGCAGGGAGAGGCGCACAGGTACACATTAAATAACAAAACACAATTCCAAAGAAGTTGGGATTCCTGCAGCTTACAGACAACCCACACTTAGCAATTATGTGGGATTGCCCTGCATCTTAATTCACAGGTCTGAGTTGAAAGTTAGTTTTAATATTTTTCAGGTTTGCTTATTTTGTGTATGTGAGAGTGTGAGTACACGAGTGTACACCAAACCATTTTATGTAGAGGTACCAGGACGACTTGCAGGAGTCGGTTCTCTCCCTCTACCATGTACTGGCTAGTTTTATGTCAACTTGACACAAGCTAGAGTCATCTGAGGAGGGGGTGCTCAGTTGAAAAATGCCTCCATCAGTATGGGCTGTAGGCAAGCAAGCCTGTAGGGCATTTTCTTGTTTAGTGACTGGTGTGGGAGGGTCTGGGTCACTGTGAGTGGTACCAGCCTTCAGCTGGGTTCTGTAAGAAAGCTGGCTGAGCAAGCCATGGGAGAACAAGCTAGTAAGCAGTGCTCCTCTATGGTCTCTGCATCAGCAGCTGCCTCTAGGTTCCTGCTCTGCTTCAGCTCCTGTGCTAACTTCCCTCTGAGAAAGAAATGCAAGCAAATAAACCCATTTCCTCCACAGGTTGATTTGGTCATTGTATTATATCACAACAATAGAAACCCTGACTAATACACAGAATGTGGGCTCCAGGGATTGAACCCAGGTCATCAGGCTTGCCTCGAAAGCACTTTTACCCCTATATGGGTTAGTTTTTATTGTCAATGTGACATAGTTTAATTCACCTGGGAAGCAGCAGCCTCTGTTGGGGAATTTTCTCCATCAGATGGGCCTGTGGACATGGCTGTGGGTAATTGCCTTTTTTTTTTTTTTTTTTTTTTTTGATTATTGATGTAGGTGGGTCCAGTCCACTGTGGGCAGTACAATTCCTAGGCAGGTGGACCCCGGCTGTTGGAGAAAGGTAGCTGAACCTGAACCTGAGAGCAAGCCAGTTGCTTTTGATCATGGTGTTTATCACAGTAACAGAAAGAAAACCAGAGCACCCCCTGAGCTGTCTTACCAGCCCAAGGGTTAGTTTTAACCTTCCCTTTGTGTTGTTCTTTTGGGTGCTGGGGCCTTGTCCTTGCTATGCCAAGTACAGCACCACTGAGCTGCATTGAGCTCAAAGGTCAGTTTTAAAGTAAGGGTCGGAACTTGATTTACCTGAATATATCTTTTTTGGACAGAATGTTAGCTTTAATCCTGTTTCTGCAACTGGTGAGACCATCACAGTGTATACGTCCCCACAGGGGATGTCGGTGACGTCACAGAAACTTAGGCCAGCCCTTGGGACACATGTGAAGATGCCTTTGGAGCCATAGAGGTCAGTGCTATAATTGGCAGAGCCCCTGGAGGCTTGCCAGTGGATCCGGATGCCATTAGGGCCCAGCCTATATAATTTGACCCCCAGTGGGCAGCAGGCACCTACAGGATAAAAACAAGTCGGGAATTATTTATTTCATCATCACATGAGCACGGCCTTGTTTATAATTACAACAGAGGGGAAAAGCACAGGTAGAGCCCTCTGCATAGAAGGATTAATCTCTGGTTAGAACACAGCAAGGTTTGAAGGGCCGAGTGTGTTTTTCCCATGCCGAGCCACAGGATCAGAAGTCCATGTATGGGTGGGGAGGGGGAGGGGTTTTAAAACAGAACACTGGTGAATCCAAGGTGTACAGTTGGCAGCGAGATGCTGCATTGCTTGAGATGCAAGAGATGAGTCAAATGCACACAACCCTGACGAGATACAGCACGATGCCCCGGTTTCATTTGACTTTAGAGGGATGAAACTTGAATACATCATTGTGTTCACCTAGCAGCTGTAAGCAGGAGCTCACCTTGGAAACAGCCACCTCTGTGACCAAATAGGGAGCAAGTTGGCTGGTCCGCACTTCATCTGTGCTAGCTGATTAGGTACTCTTGTGGTCCTGTTTCCCAAATATTTTGAGTGGGCCACATGTTAGTTATCAATCAGTGCACCAGATGGTAGAATGCTAACTAAAATAAAGATCATATTGAGTAAGTTTTTGAAATTGTAAAGGAGAATTAGGCTCATTTGATTTGATGTGCATGCTGTTTCATTCTCCTCTCTGTCTCTGTCTCTCTGTGTATGTGTGTGTGTGTGTGTGTGTGTGTGTGTGTGTGTGTGTGTGTGTTTATTCACTTGAGACTGGGTATTGATATGTAGCCCAGGATAGCCCCTAAATTTATCTTCCATCCTCAGTCTTTCAAGTGCTGAGATTCTTGGTGTGTGCCACTCTGCCTAGCATGATTGATGGTTTGACTGGCTGATTATTTGGGAGGCAGTTTGAGACAGGGTCTCCTTCGATATGTAGCCTAGGCTGGCCCTGAAATCATGGCTGTCTGGCGAACCTCTTTGTCTCACCTCCTGAGTGCAGGGATGCCAGGCAGGAGCCTGATGTGACAGTTCACACTGTCAACTTGACAGGCTCTAGAATCACCCAGGAGACAAGCCTACAGGCATGTCAGTGAGGGATTATCTAGACGAAGTTAGCTTTAGGCAGCCTGTGAGGGATTGTCTAGATGGTTATCTTCTAGAAATGTCTGTAAGGGATTGTCTAGATTATGTTGTATGAGGTGGGAAGGTGGGAAGACCCACCTAATGGGGGCTATACCATTCCATCAGATGGGAGCCTGGTGTCACCCGTCCCATTCCTGCCTTCAGACAATGCAACCAGCTCCTTCCTGCTGCCATGAATTTCTCACCATGAACTGTAAACTGAGAGCAACCCTTCCTGCCATATTTTTAAAAGTGATTTCATTGTTTATTCATTTCTTTTTAATTCTGAGTATGGGGGTATGTACATGTGACTGCAATGCCTAACAGAGGCAGGAAGAGGGCGAACTGGAGTTATGCTCAACATGGGTGCTGGGAACTGACCTGGAGTTCTCTGGTAGAGCAGTGGATGGTCTTAACTTTTGGGCCATCACTCCAGCCCCTTAAGTTGTTTGGATTTTTTGTCAGACTTTTTGTTGTTGTTTGTTTTTGTTTTTCTAAACAGTGTTTATCTGTATAGCCCTAGCTGTTCTGGAACTCACTTTGCAGACCAGGCTGGCCTCAAACTCAGAAATCTGCCTGCCTCTGCCTCCTGAGAGCTAGGATTAAAGGTGTGCACCACCAGCAGCTCCTGGCTTTTTGTCAGATATTTTGTCAAAGCAACAGGAAAACTAATATACCTAGCTTAATTTATTTTTCTTACTTTTGAAACATTGACTTATTCTGTTTTGTTTGACATAGGGTCTCATTTAGCACAGGCTGCCCTGTAGCACAGATGACTTTAATTTCCTGACCCTACTGCCTGTGCTTCCCAAGTACAGAGATTATAGCCATGAGCCACCTTGCCTGGACTGGGCTGATTTAATTTATTATTTAAAAAAAAATGTTGTAGGGCTGACAAAGTGGTTCATCTGGTAAAGGTACTTGCCACCAAGCCTGACCAACTGAATTCAATCTCTGGGCCCCCCATGGTGGAAGGAGAGAACCAGCTCCTATATGTGTCCTGTGACTTCCACAGGCAAACCCTGACATGCTCTTGGGAACAAACACAAAATTAACTAATTAATTAAAATCTAAAATGTTAGGTGGAAAAATAAGGAAGAAACCATCTTCTCAGAACCAGAAATGAAGATGAGAATGAAGCAACAAATACAACAGAAAGTGACAGCCAAAAGAAGGCATAAACCAGCTCACTCTTGAACAGAACATCGTAGATGCTCTTGGGGGAGGCTAGGGAGACTCGGTTACCCTCATTTTTTTCTTACCTAAAAGGAACTAGAATCATGGAAAATAAAGGCAACCCAGGTTGCAAGAAGCCATCTCTAATTTAAGCTCCCAGTTAAGACATTCGCTACTGTGTCTAAGAAGCCAAAATCATATGTCAACCCCACTGCCCCAAGCCCAGGAAGAGATAACTAATAACTACCATACAATTTCTCCCCTGGCCTGGAAGCAGTCTCTGGAGTTTTTTTGTTTTTTTTTTTTTTTCAAAACTGCTCTCCAAGCAGTCGCCTCAGCAGGTGAGAATTATGTAAGGGGGAGTCTTTGCTAGCCCTGCTCTGTTTGCTGTTTCTTCCTGTCATTCCCTGATGGCTTGGCATTTGTGGAAAGAAGCTTTTGCTCCTGTCTGGCCTGTTACAGTGATAAACTACAGAAGGCTGCAATGATTCAGAAGAGAGAGAGAGGACACAGTGTGACAACAACAACAATGCAAACCAGGTAGAATGTGTACTCTCCCACTTTCCAGAACTGCCAGGCTGAGTTACTCTTTACCATAGATCTGCCGTATTAAACAAACAAACAAAACAAAACAAAAAAAACCATCATCCCTTTAGCCCAGACTTTTTACCAGGGGAAGCAATGCACCAACCACTGACAGAAAGCTCTAAGCATTGAAGTTCCAATCAAAGGAACTATAAACACAATAGGAAATACTCTGCATGAATAGGACTGAGGAGAAGCCTGTGTCTGCCACACATGCATGAGTTTGATCTCCAGCACTCATGTAAAAACTGAGCGTAACAGCCCCAGATGGCATGTGCCTATAATCCCAGCACTGGGGAGGCAGAGGCAGGGTCATCCCTGGTGTTTGGTGTCCAGCCAATCTAGCCAAATCAGTGAGTTTCAGACTTGGTGAGGGAAATTACCTCAAAAAATAAGGTGATGAGTGATTGAGGGTGACTGACAACATCAACTGATTCCCCACCGCACATACACTAAGAAAGTAATCCAAATGTATTTATTTTTATTTTGTGTGCTCTGGTGTTTTGCTTGCATTTATGTCAGTAAAAGGATGTCACATCACTTTCAGATGGATTACAGACAGTTGTGAGCTGCCATGTGGTTGCTGGGAATTGAACCCAGGTTCTCTGGAAGAGCAGCCACTGCTCTTAACTACTGAACCATCTCTTCAGCCTCACACCATCTTCTTAAATGGGAAGGATGGACTGGGCCTAGACCAGGGATCACGGAATCCTTAGCAGTTGTGATAGTTTCAGTGAGAATGGCCCCCATAGCCTCATATATTTGAATGCTTGGTCCCCAGTTGATGGAACTATTTGGGAAGGATTAGGAGGTATGACCTTTTTGGAGGAGGTGTGTCACGGGGGAGGGTGGGGTGGGTGGGCTTTCCTTTGGATCAGAATGTAAAGCTCTCAGCTGCTGCTCCAGCGCCATGGCTGTCTCTTCTCACCACTATGATCATGGACTATCAACTAACTCTCTAAAACTGTAAGCACGCCCCCAATTCAATGCTTTCTTTTGTGTTGTCTTGGGCTGGGCAGTGGTGGCACACAACTAAAATACCAACACAAGGGAGACAGAGGCAGGCGGATCTCTGAGTTCAAGACCAGTATGGTCTACAGTGCAAGTTCCAGGTCAGCCAGGGCTACACAGTTTCTGTTTGAAAACAAAAACTAAAACATAAACAAACAAACAAAAAAAAACCCATTAACTTGTTCATATATTCTCCTCACAGCAATAGAATAGTATTTGAGACATCAATACTCAGGAACTAGAGTTCAGAATTCACTTACTGGAGGAATAGCTTTGGTAGGCACAGTCTGCAGTCAGTCCAGTGGGGCTAATGGCTTTTAGTGCCACCGTGTAGTTGATGCCACATGCAATGCATCCCAGAAGGCAGTGGTTTTGATGGGTGTGGCACTTAGACAGTCCGATGTGTGACTCTAGCACTGTCACATAGGTTTGAGCCACTGTCCCAATAGTCCAGCTCACATTGATTATAGACTGGGTGACCTGAGCCACTGTCAGACCAGCTGGACAGCATGGCACTAAAGTGGAAAAAAATTACGTGCAGAAGATAATCAATAATGGGACTTTGAGACTGTGCTTTGGGTAAAACACTTGAAGAGTAAGCAGACAACTTGATCCCTGAGAACTCACAGTGGAAACAGAGAAGGTACTCCAAAGCCCTCTGACCTCCACACACATCCCCCATCATACATGCATGCTCACATGCAATAGTACATACATAATAAAAAGAATGGATTTTGCCCATGTTTCATTCAAAATCCTAAGTTTATCATGCTTTCTCTTTTTAATGAAAAATTTCACTTGGTGGTGGTGGTACACACCTCTAATCCCAGCACTCAGGAGGCAGAGACAGGTGGATCTCTGTGAGTTCAAGGCCAGCCTGGTTTACAGAGCTGGTTCCAGGATAGCCAGGCCTATACAAAGAAGCCCTGTCTCAAAAGAAAGAAAAAGAAAAAAGAAGATTTTCGTTTGTCCTTACCCTCTGATACAATATATAGTAAGTATTTTCTCCAAGAATGTAGCACCCTAGTGTAGGCTTTGGACCATACGTTGTCTCTCCCATTTCTTTTTTTTTTTTTTTCTTTTTCTCTTTTTCCTTTTGAGACAGAGTCTCGTGTTGGTTAGTCTTGAAGTCTACATGTACCTTTCGATGGCCTTAAACTTATTCTTTTCCTTTTTCAAGACAGGGTTTCTCTGTAGCTTTGGAGCCTGTCCTGGAACTCACTTTGTAGACCAAGTTGGCCTAGCATTCATAGAGATCTGCCTGCCTCTGACTCCAGAGTGCTGGGACTAAAGGTGTGTGCCACCACTGCCTGGCTGCTCCTTGAATGTTAGGATTACAGTTGTAAACCATCACACAGGTTTATGTGGTGCTTGGAGTTCATTTCAGGGCTTCTCACATGCTAGGCCAGCACTCCACCAATGCTAATAATATCCATATTAATGTAAGTACTTTGTTAGATGTCTTTTGGGGGAGCATTAAGATAGCCCTTGGCTAGTCTGGAACTCACTATTTAGACTAGGTTGGCCTTGAGCTCATAGAAATTCACTTGCTTCTGCCTCCTTGGAGCTGGAATTAAAGATGTGTACCACCAAATCTGTCTGATAAATGTTTTTCAAATACAGTGGTCTCAGTCAATAATAACTTCCTGCCATGGAGATCTTATTATGCACCAAGTGATTTGCAACATAGTTAGCTTAGTGCTGGGCAGTGGTGGCCTTAATCCCAGCACTCGGGAGGCAGAGGCAGGCGGATCTCTGAGTTCGAGAGCCTGGTCTCCAGAGCGAGTGCCAGGATAGGCTCCAAAGCTACACAGAGAAAACCTGTCTTGAAAAACCAAAAAACAAAAACAAAAAACAAAACAACAACAAAAAACAAAACAAAACAAAACCAAGAGAATTCTGAAGACATGTTCACAAAACGTGCAAAATGACAAAAGTTTCTGTTTTCCTCTAAGACTGGGACTCTTTGAAAGCCACCGAGCACTGTATTTCCATCATAATTAAGGAAGATTAAATAAAATTTGTGTCCTAAAGCAAGTCCTAAGGCTTCACGTAGTCACTGTTGCTGCATACCTGTTTCCAGGGGCACACTGTAGCTGGGCAGGCTCTTTCCCACTTGAGTTTCGGCCACAGCAGTGACAGAGAACACGGAGCCGCAGGGCAGGCCCCCAATCATGCATGTTTCCCCGGTGCTGCTGCACTGGAACAAGCCCTTCTTCCCCTGGGCAGTCACCGTGTAAGTGGCACCTTCATTAGCAGACTGCCAGTGCACATTAATCGTGGAGAATGCATCCTTTGAAATATTTTTTATCTCAGGACTGCAAGGAGCTAAGAAGCGTTAGATTATAAACACCAGAGTCAAAGATATCACTCGTGCCATTTGGTCTAAAATGGATTCCCCTCCCTGCCTCCACCATCCTCCACAAAAAGACCATCAGGGCTGGGGATATGGCTCAGTTGGGAGAGGACTTGCCTAACGTGTACTAAGTCCTGGGTTTGAACCCCAGCATTTGGGAGGTAGAGGCAGGAGGACCAGGAGGTCAGGTTCATCCTTGGCTGCACATTGAGTCTGGACAACCTAGGCTATCTGAGACCTACTTTGTAAAAGAAAGAATACATTGAAATGGAACCAGGTATGGTGGGTTATGCCTGTAATCCCAGTACTTTTAATTTGAAGGAGGAGGATTGCTGTGAGTTTAAGGCCACCCTAAGTTAAGAGACCCTATCTAAAAAATGAATAAAGAAAGAAAGATTTTTTTTTTAAACAAAGATCACCTGGTGGGGGGAGAGGAAAATGACAGTGTTAAAATTCATTGTGTATGTATGAAATTTGTGGGAAAATATTCTTTCAAAAACCCAAACAACTGTTTTCAGTCATACATGCATATAGGTCAAATTCACAGAACCTTTTTGCAGAAAAACGTTGACATTGGCAAAGGGTATTAATTCCTGCAGTTTTGGGCCAACTAGAAAATAAAACATTTTGAACTTCAAAATCCAAAATAACCAGGCAAACATCTGCTTACCTCGTGGAGAGCAGGCAGTCTCCAGTGGCAACAGAAACCCGATGGCTGAGGTCAGTAATCTCTGCCCCAAACTCCCCCTTTCTCGGTGATCTCCTCCTGTCTTTCTTTCCACTTTGCCTTTTTAACTTTCTTCTCTGCCTCTCCTCAATTCATGTGTTTCGACACATGCATGCAGTACCCTCAAAGGCCAGAAGGGGGCATCGGATCACTGGATCTGGAGTTGTGAGCCTCCAAATGTGGGTGCTGGCAACTGACCTTATTTATATAAGGGGAGTAGTAAGTAGTACTCTTAACAACTGAGCCACCTCCCCAGCCCCCCTTTAGATAGGTCTTTCTGAGTAGCTATCCTGAGGCACACAGGGAGGGTGACGATTTAGACATCGGTAAATGACAGCATAGTTAATTCCATACCTGTGGTGATGTATTGGGAGGAGCATGACAGATTGCTGCCCCGGACCTCGCTGAAGGAATACACTGTGATGTTGTACTTGGTGTCACAATCCAAAGCAGAGAGGGTGCAAGCAGGAGCAGTGTCGTTGCACTCCACCACACTGAACCCAGCTGTGGCCTTGGTTTCATAGAGTTCAGCACCACGCACAGGAGACCAGGCAATTTCCATTCTGTCACTGGACACCAACACTGCGCTAATGTCACTAGGGCAACAAGGAGCTGAAAGCAGGAGCCCAGAGGGAACCAAGGTCAGAAGAGGAGCAATGTAACGGGTGGGGAGGGTAGGGGGGGTTATGGATATACAGTCTTGACCTCCCTATGGCCAGACCCTCTATCACTGCCCTCCTAAATGACTGCAAGAGGACTGGTCAGTTCCAACCTGGCCCTCATTCCCACTGCACCTGGGGCAAATCCTCGGCTGGTGTGCCACCCATGGGCACATCAGACCTCCCACGTCTATACCCAACCTTTGCTCTCAATTCTCTGTTGAAGACTTTTGATCTCCCTGCTAGAAAACCCGATCTCTTCTGCCTGGAAAAGTGTGTAGAGACGAGGATTGTGCTAGTAACTCTTAAAGGAGGCCCGAAGAACCCCACTGACAAATACCTCGCTCAGCTTGAGATCTCTCTGGTGTTCTTTCCCACCTACATTCCATCCATTCTTGAACTCCAGTTCAAGGCCACTCCTGTGCTCCTGAGACCTTGTTAGCCTCTTCTAAATTCCCAAAGCACCAGTTATTCAGATCCCTCTTCCTGGTAGAATTTACCATAATCTGCCCTCAGAATATTTTATAATGATAATATTGTATAAATAATTCATTTCAAGGCACCCACTCAACCATTCTCTAAAGACTTAGTATCTCCCTATGCTAAATGCACTAGGATGAGTACTGATGACAGAGAAACAAATAAAGCATGATCCATGCCCCATGTAAGATCCAAGCCTAGAGGAAAAGGATGATAGCAATGATAACAAAGATAATAGATGCTAACAATGGTGCAATAATGATGCTAGTAAAAATGTTTACACTCTGCTTTATCACATGCAAAGACCTTTCCCTGCCTGTGTTGTTATTGCTCCATTTTGCTGTGGAGAAAGGATGCTGAGCGAGTGCTGAGTAAGCACATATCATTATTCTACTGTATGAGTGAGCTAGAGTCAAGTAGGGATTTAATCTCAGGTGTTCTACTACAACAAAGCACTCCACACACTGCATCTGTCATGTTCAGGGAAGGACTGTGACCCTGAAACTGGGGGACTGCATTCCCTCCAGAACCTCAAACAGGCCTGAGGTTTGAGTAAGAACTTTGTGGAAGGTTCAGCTTTTCAGGGGAGGGTTGAAGGAATGCCTTTCCCCCCACTCTCACTCCCTTGCATTCCTGCTAGACTGGATCTCCAAAACCAGTTCAGCCCTACTCTGGAAAGAATGCGAGACAAGGGATTTAATAGCTATGCCTGATCCTAGAATGACTCCCAGATGGAGAACCGGTATGCAAAGAGGTTGTTCATCCTGCTGCTGAGTCTGCTGAATGCAGAAACCCCTTCACGGGCATCAACTGTGACTCACCTGTGGTGTAATTGAACACATCACCCAGTGGGCTCTGCCCTGCTTTGTTATAGGCAAATACACTAATGAAGTATGTGAAGCCACACTCAGACAGGAAGTGACACTGAGTGAGTGAGGTATTGCAGTGTACTTCTAGGCCATCGTCACTCTTCACGAATGCCACATAGTAGTCACCCAGCTCTACGTTAGACCAAGCCACTGACAAGTGACCAGGGGGGTCTTCTTGGATGGTCACTCTTCCAGGTGCACAAGCCACTAGGAAACAACGAAAGAGAAGCAGTCATGTGACTATAGTAGGAGACTTTCTTTGCATCTTGGCAGTTATCTGAGATGCCAAGACAACCCACATCAGCAACTCTGAGTTTTGTAACAGATTGAATTTGATGCAAAACATGCAGAACCATGTGCCAGAAACATCAGAAGACATTTTTATAGAAACAAAGACCATGCTAAACACCAATGATCTTTCCAAATTCTCTCATTATGACAAATGTTATTTGAAATAATAGGCCACTGGAAGTGTTTATTAATTTGAAATGAGTTCTTATGTATTCTACGCTTCACTAAAACTTACTAGATAGATGTCCAAGGATGACCTTGAACTTTGATCCTCCAGACCGGACCTCCTAGGTGCTTGGATTACAGATGTGTACCTCCACACCAGCTTTTTACATGTGTCTGGATATCAAACCCAAGGCTCTGTGCGTGCCAGGCAAACACTTTACCAAACAATCTATATCCCCAGCATAGGCCATGGGAGTTTGAGAGTCAACTCAAAAGAGTGGATTTTGTCCGGTGTGGTGGTGTATGCTGTTAATCTCAACATTTGGAAGGCAGAGGCAGGGGGATCTCTGAGTTTGAAGCCAGCCTGTTCTACAGAGTGAGTTCCAGGACAGCCAGGATTACATAGAGACCCTGGGGAAAAAAGTGTGGATTTTCATTTTTAGAATATTTATGGGAAGATTTTGACTTTATTCAGAGATGAAGTCTATTTGGTATGAGTCAAACAGTAAATACCTGTAACTTGTCTTTTTCAAGCTAAAAATACACTCATTATGCTTTTTGCAAACACTTTTATTTATTCTCACAATAATTATTGTCATTTTATAATTGAGTAAAATGAAGCCCACATAGGATGAGTGAGCTGCCCCAGATAATATTGCTAGGAAAGTAAGGTATGGTGGTTTGAATAAGAACAGCCGCTATGTGTTCATATATTTGAATGCTAAGTCATCAGGGAGTGGTACATTTGAGAAGGATTAGAAGTATGTCACTGTGTGTGAACTTTGAGGTTTCAAAAGCCCATGCCAGCCAGGCCTCATTCTCTCTCTTCCTGTGGCCTGTAAATCAAGATGTAGTTCTCAGTTACTGCGGTAGTGCCATGCGTGCCACCAAGTTCCCTGCCATGACCGTAATGGACTAAGCCTCTGAAACTGTAAGCAAGTCCCCAATTAAATGCTTTCCTTTTTAAGAGTTGCCATGGTGATGGTGTCTCTTCACAGCAACAGAGAGGTGATTAAGACATACAGGTAACTGGGTCTTTCTGGTGGCTGCATACAAATCCTTTATAGAGTGGGGAGCTTTTATGCACCACATTCTCGAGCCCATTCCATCTCCAGAGAGCATCCTAAGCAGGTAGTTAAGATGCTAGATGCTCAGACAAGTACCAAAACAAACGGTAAGCATAACTCAGTGCAAACCAAGGAGATCTGCTCAGACATCCTCAATTTTTATTTCACACCATGGATGCTACACTCTCTCTTCCACAGACACAGTCTCCTTGGCTAATGTTGCTCATGTTTTGTGTCAAGGCAATAGTTCTTTTATCTAAGATCAGCGTGGACCGAAGTCTTCTGAAAGAATGACTTCAAACCAAGGTCATCCATTCAACCCATAAGCTTTCGAAAGTGTGGTCATCTCTAATGTAAGTCCTCCTAAAATAGAGTTCTCATTTCTGGGCCCTGGGAAACAATAATCCTTTCTAAACATAGTTCTTTTATGGATAAATCAAGGTTTTTCTCATGATCAGTACTGACTGTGTGTGTCATACTCTCACTACAGTGGTAACTCCTGAACCAATAAGGGCAGGAGTTGAAAGTTGGAAGGACTCTTTCGGTAGCACTTAACACTGACAACAGGTTAAAAATCAATTGGGGAGCTTTTAAAAACTATTCTATTGAACTCTGTTCCCAGAAATCCCAATTTAATTGACCTTGGTGGTATCTGGGTATTTAGGTCTTATAAACATTCCCAAGATGTTTTGCTGTGCATCTGAATTTAAAAACACAGGATGGTTTTTTTTTTTCTTGCTTTACACAAATCTCTATGTCTTTGAGTGCTTATCTTTCCTAATGCCCTCAGCCACTCTGTCTTCAGAATCACTTTTATTGCACTTGCTACACAAACTTGTAATTGTCAAAAGAGAAGTCTTGTGTTGGTGGTCTTAATTTAACATTACTCTAAGAAGCTGTGGGTCTGAGGGTTTGACTATGTTTTTCCCCTTGTAGAAGAGAGGACATCAGCTTGGTGAGAGCCCTGATCCTCTGTTCATAGACCACTTCACCTTAAAGCAACATAGTTCTGATGATTGACTAGAGTGGACATTGTTACATTGTCCTCATCCCAGAGGATCACCATAAGGCGAGGGTGAGTACAGATCTCAGCTGCACCTCTTATTATCAGTGTGCACTAGAAGAAACAGCCTTTAGTGTCTTGGAGCTTCTGTTTTTGCATCTAAAAGGAAGAGATAATCCAGACCTGGTGGTGTGTGCCTGTGACCAAAACACTTGGGAGATGGAAGCTGGAGAATCAGGAGTTCAAGGCCAGATTCAGCTACAGAAGTCAACCTGAGCTTCATTAGACCCTGATTCAAATAAACAAACAACAATAAAAAGAAGCAACATCTCTTAAAATTATCCTAAGAGTTAAATAGTGTAAATATGGTACCTGAGATGTAGTAGATCCCACTAAATGTTAGTTCCAACTCCCTAGACACATAGATGCTTCTGGATCTATGTGATCCAGAGAGACACACACCTCTACATATGTGTCTTTACGTTTCCAACAAGAATAAATTTGGGGAGATTCTAAAACACATTTAGAACTAGAAATCTCCCACCTTAGTTTTTAAAACAGCTCCTACCAAGCCTTAGTCATGAAACATGTCAAGAAGAGATAGGGGCTGGGGTCAATGGGTCAGAGTGCTCTCTTCAGCCATGAGGACCCAAGTTCGAATCCCTAGAATCACTGAGTAAAGCTGAGTATAGCTACACATGTATGTAATTCCAGAATCTGTGGATGGAGACAGGCAGATCTTCCAGACTCACTGGCCACACAGGTACCTTCTGGTTCAGTGAGCGGTGGTTGAGTCCTTGCAAGAGGGCAAGAGTGACAGGGGAGTGACAGGAGACGATGCCTAATGGCCTGCTCTGGCTCACTCAGGTGCACACATGACTGCAAGCATCCTCTTATTTACATGCATGCACCACACATACCACACATGCACTAATACACAGGAATGAGCAGTTAGTTATTTGTGCTATGAAGAACTGTAAATAACAGACTGAATCTTAGAATTTTCAAACCTTTAAAAATTAAAACAGCAAGCAGTTATAGTGATGACCACCTCAGCCCCAGTTGATAAATGTAAGAGACCCTTGAGCCCGGGAGTTCGAGACCCATCTGGGAAACCCTGTGAGACCTTGTCTCGAAAAAGTAAAATAAAATAGCATACAATAAAAGAAAGATGAAAAAGAAAAAGAATGCAAGACCAGGAATAGAGGCCAAGCCAGTGAATAGTCACAGACGTGTTTTTCTGCAATATATAATATATGCTCCTTCATTGGTATTATTCAGTCATTGAAATCCCCAGCTCAATACTTTCATTTAGACTGGGGTTAGCTTTCTTTTTCTTTTCTTTTTAAAGATTTATTTATTATGTATACAGTGTTCTGTCTGCATGTCTCCCTGCAGGCCAGAAGAGGGCACCAGATCGCATTATAGATGTTTGTGAGCCACCATTTGGTTGCTGGGAATTGAACTCAGGGCCTCTGGAAGAGAAGCCAGTGCTCTTAACCTCTGAGCCATCTCTCCAGCCCTTTCTTTTCTTTGTTTTGAAAAAATGTTTATTATTACTATAACTATTATTACATTGTGTGTATGCTTATTGTGGTGGGGAGGGTGTGTCAGCATGAAAGTGGAGGGCAGACACAACTTTGTGGAGTTGGCTTCCTTCTACCTCTGTGTGGGTTCCTGGTTTGAACTCAGGTTTGTGCAGCAGGCACCTTTACCTACTCAGCCATCTCGACAACCTCTCCTTCCTTCCTTCCTTCCTTCCTTTCTTTCTTTCTTTCTTTCTTTCTTTCTTTCTTTCTTTCTTTTTCCAGACAAGTTCTTGCTACATAGCCCCAGCTGGTTTAGAACTCAGTATGCTGCCCATGCTGACCTCAAACTCATGGCCACCCTCCTGCTTCATTCAGCCTGTTAGGATGACAAATATATGTTCATCTTGGACCAGGCTTTGTTTGTCACTGCCTCCAGAATATTCTAGAACCTTGCTGGGGATTTCTTTTCCCCTTATGGAAGCCAATGAGGTCACCAGCCCTTCAGGGCTCTCACTCTTTCTCACATACCAGTCTTCAGGGTCCCTGCAGAGGACCTGCTGGACCCAGCATCATTACTGGCTGAGACAGAAATCAGGTACTCAGTTCCACACTGCAGGGCACTGATGCTGCAAGAACTGAGAGCTGTGCTGCAGCTCCGCTGGGAAGAATCGCTGGACGCCATCACCGTGTAGTTGAATGCTCCTTCTGTTGGTGTCCATGAAACAGACGCCTTCAGGGACCCACTGTCAAAGAAGACTTCAATGTTGGCAGGGGCACGAGGACCTATGTTTTTGAGAAACAAGAACCTATGTAAGATTTAGCTTCGTAATATTGAGGCCATCAGGAGATATGAGACCGTAGTAGCTGGAAAACGTTAAATTGTTCAAAGCAGAAATTTGGGACTTAGTTTATCTGGGAATTGGTAACATAATGGCCATTACTGTGCAAACTCATTCTTAGCTCTGCAACCTTGGTCATATTATTTCATCTTTTTCTTTTTGTTTGTAAAAATTGATATAAGAGCAGTATTTAACACATAGCTGCCATTTAAAAGTATTCTCTGAATGCATGAATATACTACCTAACAAGTGGTGAAGAATAACATTGGAGAAGCCTTGGATGGTGATGTAATTTCAGCCCTTTGGATACTGAAGAAGGTGTTGGGTCCCAGTCCCCACAGGGTCTCTGTGAGTTGCTTGTCAGTGAATAACCACAGGTACATCCTGTTTTCTAGTCCTGGCTTACAGCCCTGGCCTCGCCCACCACACCTGGGAAAACACAAGCTCTTTCTCCACGAGCTCTTACACCTGGGTTTTTCTGTAGGAAGCCGGTTCCTACATTATCTATTACAATAATAGGTGCCTGAAGACACCAAGATGTAAATTACTTCACAGGCGCTGGGTAATCTCCATTCCTTTGATCTCTGCCTATCCCGTGGCTCATTTTGGCCTGAGGAGCTGAAGCCATTCATAGGGTAACACGTCCCAGGCGGCTGGTCAGCCTTTATAAGGGATGGTTTTCTTGGTTTAGTGTCTCCGCTCTAGTCTCCACTCTGGTAAGATACATTAAAGCTTGTCTACAGAAGGATCCGAATGTCCCGTGTATGATTTCTTGCTGGCGAGAAATACAGAGCGCGCGGGACATATGGTGCCGAAACCCGGGAACATGTGAACATCTCTGGCACTGCGGAGACCCCTTGGCTACAAGGCGGATTCAGAACTGCAGGGTGGTAAATTCGGAGAGGTATGTTTTTTCTGGACTTTGGCTTGGGAATGTTGTTATTTTGGGAGGTTAATATAGAGGCTTCTATGCTTTTACTAGGAGCTATTTTGACTTTTCTCACTGTTGTAGCAATCTTAAAGAAGTCCAAAATTACATATCAGAAACCGAATGTAGTGAGAGATGAGGCGCGCCTAACAATAAAATATAAGAAAAAAGGACCTCCCGGGATGTCTAGTGACAAGGGAGTGAATAATTTGTTAAGAGAAACAGCAATAAATAAGAAAAAAGGACCTCCTGGGATGTCTACTGACAAGGGAGTGAATAATTTGTTAGATGATTCTGTAAAAGCTTTAAATCTTGATAGCTCTAATGACTCTAAAAGCTCAAGAGATAGGGTTTTGGAAGGAACAGCTCAGCTGGATGAGGGAGAGACAGAGAAGGAGGGAGAGAGAATAGGGAATGGCCGGTCACACCCCGGTAAATTTAAGAGAAATAAAGACTCAAAACCTAGCCTCTGCCCTGCAACGAAACTGGAAGCCTTGGAGCTGAGCAGCTCAGACTCTGAGATTTTAGACTCTAGCAAGGAAGCAGAGCTAGAGAAAGAAGCAGCACGATACCACCCCGATAGATATCGGCTGCCAAAAATGCCAGCGGGTGTGCTTCCATCAGCACCCCCACTATTTGGTACCGACTCCTTTTTACCATCAGAGGAGCGGAGAAAATTACAGATGGCTTTCCCAGTCTTTGATAGGGGAAAAGGCCATGCCTGCTATTCAACACTTCTTAAAGGCCTGGAATGCCTGGGGCTTTAAAGCCTCATAAACATTAACGCTGGGGGCCATACCGAGGCCAAGTGTCTCACCTCAAAACCTAAAAGGCCAAAAGGAAATGGTAAAATGGAAAGATATCTTAACTGATCTTTGGAAAGGCCCGGATCCTATTCTCATAAGATCCAGGGGAGCGATATTGTGTTTTCTCACAGGATAAAGAGAATCCCCTGTGGATCCCAAAAAGACTCAACCTGAAGAGCCTCTTTGGACCTTCAAAAGTCAGAACTCCACCCTCCCCCCGGGAATTGAGAGCCCCTATTGTTATCCAGATTAACTCCTGCCCTTGGCGGAGAGATTGTCACTGCTTAAGAGGTGGAGGTGGGATTGTTTGATGCAGCCGCTTGCGGATTGCTGTTATTTTTGGCTGGTCTGTGAGAAAAGGGGTGGGGGTGGAATTGTTTGATGCAGCCGTTTGCGGATTGATGTTACTTTTGGCTGGCATGTAAGCTCCAGGGCTGCGCTTATATAAGCAATAGGCCGCCGGCCAGACAGCTCTCCAGGGCTCAAACCCTTCGCCCAAGCGCTTATATTTTGGCTAAGCAATAGGCCGCCGGCCAGACAGCTCTTGCACACCCGGAGCCTAGGCTCATTGCACAGGGTAGAGTGTCTGGTCTGGGCAGCCCAATGAGGGATGCTGAGCAAAGGCATCGCACAGAGTTGCCTATTATACAGGCTTCTCTGGGAGGTACGTTGACCTGCATAAGGGTTACCTGCCCTGAGACTCCCTTTCCCAGAAAAACGGCAGAGGACAGGTCGAGAGTGCTTCGGGTCAAGCTAACAGCCTAGTCGCGACTCCCGTACACAGTCTTAATGTTTGATTTTGGGAAGGTACAACCTCTACCTCTATCCCTCAACATATGGGTGACCTATTTGCTTGTAATAATATAAAGCCTTTTCATTAATTAATAAAAAAAGGGGGATATGTAGGAAGCCGGTTCCTGCATTATCCATTACAATAATAGGTGCCTGAAGACACCAAGATGTAAATTACTTCACAGGCGCTGGGTAATCTCCATTCCTTTGATCTCTGCCTATCCCGTGGCTCATTTTGGCCTGAGGAGCTGAAGCCATTCATAGGGTAACACGTCCCAGGCGGCTGGTCAGCCTTTATAAGGGATGGTTTTCTTGGTTTAGTGTCTCCGCTCTAGTCTCCACTCTGGTAAGATACATTAAAGCTTGTCTACAGAAGGATCCGAATGTCCCGTGTATGATTTCTTGCTGGCGAGAAATACAGAGCGCGAGGGACATTTTTCCACTGTGCTGTAAGTGTATATAAGGCTGCTCTCCTCTTGGAATAAGGAAGACGAATAAAGTTGGACAGATGCACATAGCACAAGTGACCAGATATCTCTGCTTTTAACTAAATCTCCCGGTTTTTGCCCAATACTTGGACTTAGTTGTGACTCAGACACCACAAGTGGAGGTTCCACTGAGATCGGGAAAGATAGGGGACTCTGAGAGATCACCCTCGGAAGGCTGGTGCCAGCAAGTAAGGTTTATGAGGGTGGACTGGTGCCTCAACTCCTGAGAGAGTTGGACTGGAAATAGAGAAGTGCTGTCTCAAAAAGAAAACTGCAGTTAGTAGAATTGTTATATGAAAAGTAAAAATAATAGAAAAATAGAAAATGAAAAGTAAAGTTTTAAAAATAAAATAAAAAGTAAAAGATACACAGTCTGGATACTGTCTTTAAATTGTGCTGTCTTTAAATTGTTCAATTGCTAAGGAAAGAGCAAAAGCTGCTAACAGATATTTGATTATAAATGCTGCTGAATTAATCCAACTTAAATATTTTTAAAATGCTTTGACTTCTAAATTTAAGTATAAGGACAGGTTACTTGGGAAAAGAATTTCTGCTTTTGTTTCCACAGAAAATGAAAAGCTGTGGATTCTTTTCAGACTAATATGGTTTGGTGAAGTGCAAGACTCCCTGAAGCAATGGCCAGGTGATCCAACATTGAAGACACCTGGGACAATGCAGTCACAGACCACTACAGCCAGAATTTCTGGGTTTTCTTAGGATCCCTAGGGTATTTCAGCGTTCCCAATCAGCAGGAAGCAGGTTGGAGAGAATGACACCTACATTCCCAAATACTCTTTATAAATGTGTGTTTTTATTTAAATGGGGTTGGTTATAAATGGTAATGACCAGGAATATTAGCCAGATGATAAAGAGAAGTGAGTTAACCTTGAGAGTAATGTATATAGATAGAGATATGAGACAGAAAATTCTTAGTCAGACGATTGTATATTTACTTAGGTATATTTTAATAGCCAGGAGAGCTGAAGTAAAGCAAAAATCAAGTACAGAAAATTTTAGAGTTTAAAAGATTGAAAGTGGGGGCTGGAGAGATGGCTCAGAGGTTTAGAGCACTGACTGCTCTTCCAGAGGTCCTGAGTTCAATTCCTAGCAACCACATGGTGACTCACAACCATCCGTTATGAGATCTGGTGCTCTCTTCTGGTGTGCAGATATACATGGAAGCAGAATGCTGTATACATAATAAATAAATAAAATCTTTAAAAATAAAAAAAGATTGAAAGGATCCTTCCGTCTTGCAGAAGCCACTACCACAGCTGTATCAGAGCTGCCCCAGGGCTTGGGGAAACAAAGGTGCAACCGTGCATATGTGCAGGGACAGCAGGAAATATCTGCCCCTGCACTGGTTAGCAATGTAATAGAGACCAGAGACCTTCTGAGGAGCAGCAAGATGAAAAAGAATACACAGGGCAGAGTGATTGGCATGAGTATAAAGAGAGAGTTGCTAAGTATCAAGATGGAGAGTCTTCACCTCCTTCATTTTAAACTGGGAATACAGAGAGGCAAAAACCCAGTGGGAAAATTCAGCAGGAGCTAAGAGGTTTGAAAGATTTAGTGGAATTGCTCTCACAGGAGGTAAGAAATTTGCAGGTTTTCTCAGATCAGAGAAATGTTCCTTTGTCTGTGAAAGCAACAAGCATGGGTCAGCCTAAGGTACAGACACCCTTCCAGTCACGGCGGGCAGCCAGATGTCTCCAATGCAAGCTTAGACAAGTGGCAGATAGAAAGAGATGCTCAAGGATTTCAGACATTTCCTATATAGGAACATAGAGATACTCAGAGAAACATAAGCAAGATGCAGAAACTGATACCATTTAAGCAGCTTAAGGAACTAAGGATGGCTTATGTTCATTATAGATGGACAGTGGTTTTCACCCAGACGCTTATAGAGAATATTGCTGTAGAAGACTTACCCCTAGGAATTTGGGAACAGATAGCCAAGGCCTGCTGGTCAGGGGAGATTATTTTTAATAGAGAGCAGGCAGGGACCTAGGGAGTTATTTCAGAATTTGTCTCTAGGCCAATGCAGACATTATCAAAAAAAAAAAAAGTTAGGGACACAGGTGTTGAACCTTTGATTGTGAAACAGCTAGCTTATGAGAATGCTAGTACAGTATGCCAGGCCAGGCCAAGGCCTCACAGGAAGAAGGCTGACATAGACAAGTTCATTAAAATTTGTTTAGATATCGGACTGGCTTACACTCAGGGATTAGCGATGGTGGCTGCCTTGCAGGAACTTCAGTTAAAAATGTTATGCCTCCAGAGAAAGCAAGGAATAAGGAAGAAAGGCACAGAGCCTTCTAGAGGTTGCTCTGGATGTGGTCAGAGAGGACACCAGGTCAGACAGCATCCCAACAGAGGAGAAAATAGGGAATCAGACTTATGCCCAAGATTCAGGACAGAAAGGCAGCCACAGATCATCAACAGTGGGTCAGCCCAAGCCCAGAGGACAGAAGGCAAGCTACAGACCAAGGTCAAAACCTAAGAAACTTGGAGCCTTGAGAGCTGCTAATCTCTTATAGTCTTAGGCAACAGGAATGCACATGATATACAGACATACATGCAGGCAAAATACCTATATGCATTTTTTTTTAAAAAAAAAGGACATGAAATTGGGGGTGAGGGATGAGGTGGGTCTGGGAGGAGTTATGGGAGCAGTAGGGGTGAATATCAAAGTATATTATAAAATTCTCAAACTGAGCAGTGGTGGTCCACACCTTTAATCCCAGCACTCCGGAGGTAGAGGCAAGCGGGTCTCTGTGAGGCCAGCCTGGTCTACAAAGCAAATTCCAAGACTGTTATACAGAGAAACCCTGTCTTGAAAAAAACAAAATTCTCAAAAACTAATAAAAATATTATTCAAAAAGAAACCAAGTGGCTCTCTTGTTCCCCTGACTGGGTGTAGATGCTACTTCCTATGCACACTGTGCCGGTGTACATTCTAGCAAAGTTCTCTGTTATGAATGACTCTAATGTCCAAGTTATGCATCTTTGGACAGGGTCAGTTCCTTGGATGCAGTTCTTTGCTTCCTTTCATCTGTACTCCCAACAGCTAAATGTTTGCAGGAAGATGAGGGGGAGGAAGGAGAAGGGAAGTGGGGAAGGAGAGAAGGAGGAGAGGAAAAGGGAGAGAAGGGTCTGGGCAGGCAAGCCACTAAAAGGCCCAGGGAGGCTGGTTTGGCACAAATACCCTGATTTACCAAGTCAACAGTGAATAACCTTGGGGCTGCTCACCATCCTTTCCCCTATATGACTATTATAAAGGCAAACCCTCTCTTCTCCCTTAATTTCTGCCTGGTTCATTAATGAGACTCCCATTTCAAAGTCCTCCCCTAAGAGATAAAATAGCTACTCTGGTTAAGTTGGTGAAGGTCTGGCATTTATTACTTACACACTCACACATGCGTGCCTGCTCCCTAGCTCCCTCTGATTCTTTTAGTTTCACTCTAGCAGCTGAATTTGGACTTCCGGTTTTCATGCTTAAGCGCACCCCCACCCCATGTTCCTGGGATGGAATGCTGAGAGAACCCATTACACTGGGCAGTCCACAACTAGAGAAGGGGTGTTGGGCTTCCCCATGTCAGCTTCAGCCTCGTGCTGGTGTCGGGAACTATATCTGAAACACAGACTCATGTCAGACATAGGAGCAGCAGGAACTCTTTCTGTGACTGTCCCTGGATCGATGCTGGCTTCAGATTGGCACACACTCACTAAATGTCTGTTGAAGGATTGAATTCCTGTTGCCTCAATTCTTTTTTGTTTAGACTGCTGGCTTGAACACAGGAGGGGAAAAAGCAGGGCTTGATTTAGTTGATCCAACAAGACCATGAAGGCACAAGGACGGATCAGTCAACCTAACAAGAGCTCTTTCCTTCTGTGATCTGGAATGTGCACGCTGCAGTGGGCTTGGCTATCAGAGGGGGAGGTGCTGTGCCCCCCACCACTCAAGTGAGCGTTTGAGCTGCTGCCGAGGCATAGTCAAGGCACTATAAATAACTTCATAATAAATTTAAGCAGCTGCTGCCAGCTGCTCCCTACTCATCACTTAGCATTGCTCTCCACGGCTGTGATACCCAGCCCCCTCATTAATCAAAACTAAGATTGCTCAAGGCTGAGCTGAGGAGTCCTTACTGGTTCTCAGGTTGCAGGTGGAGTCATCCCCAGGGATTCCATTGGCATTCCAAGCATAGGCCTTGATAGTATACAGAGTCCCAGCTTCTAAGCTGCTGAAGGTCAAGGAGGTGTTTGTAGTATTCTCTTTCCAAATTCTACCCAAGCCATTGGCTCGCATAACAGACACAGAGAAGCCGATTGCCATATATACAGCATCCCATCTTACAAAGATGGAGTCTGGACTTGGAGAGCCAACTTCCAAAACTGGTGCAGCCAACACTGTTAGTAAAAGCAAAGTGAAACCGTGAATATGTGTTATAAAACTCTGTAGAGTATAATTCAAGTTATTGAGGAATAAATGAATGCAGGTTGATTAACCATAGTGTTCATAGTATAATGTCAGAGTTCCAACTAGTGATTGCTAATTGGAGCTAAGGATATAGCTCGGTGGTGGAGTGCTTGTCTGACATGATGGAGGCCCTGAGTTCTTCCTATGGTTTGATTTTAGGAAAGCTACTTAAGTATGTATTAATAATAAATGTTGTGGTAGGAAATGCTTGTGGAAACTCAAGCCAGGAGTGGCGGTGCACACTTACAATCCCAGCACTCAGGAAGCTAAGGCAGGAGAATTACTTTGAGGTTGAGGTCTGGTTAGGCTTCCCTGTCTCAAAAAATCTGAGGTAGTAAGACACTAGAAAACACTAGGCAATGTTTTCAACTTGCAGTTGGTGAGAAGTTAAAGCATCCATATAAACAAATAAGGAAAATGATTGTTCAGACTATTTTAGTGGGCAAATTACTTTTAGTTTTCAATGCTGAGAGTGAACTCAGCCTTGTACATGTTAGGCCAGCACTCTACCACTGAAATATGCACCAATCCCTGCACATGGTTTTTCAGAAATATGTCCAGGTGTGACTTCATGAAGTGAATTGGATTCTGGTGGCAAATCCCAAAACTTTTATTTGTTAACGTATCTGCTATATGCTCAATGCGATGCAACATCTGTTCTATGTATTCCCTATTTGGCGTGGGTGAAAACAGAAATCGCTTTTTCAGGGATTTAAAAGAATTTTGCTCTTTGAAACTGTCCAGAAATGGGTTTTAAATTTCAAAGCAAAGTGCTAGGCATCTGAGTGTTTGTTACTTTCTTCACAAATTGCTGAGTTGCAATAACAAAAGCAAACAAACAAAAATTGGTGGCTTTTGCCTCTGGGCCTTGCACTGTTGAACTCATGTGTGCACAAACCACATAACACATTTGCAGAGCTGTTAAAATTGATCTAAATCACAAGAAAACACTTGACAGCATGGGCCTCCAAGTTATCTACCTGTCTTTGCCTGCTTTGGAGATGATGCCTGGCTTCGTCCAGAGGCGCTGATGGACCTGATGGTGATTTGATACAAGGTCGCAGCCTTCAGGCCTGTCACAGTGCCTGGGGAACTGGCCACCGTGGTCTCAATGATTGTGTCCCCATCTTCAGCTGTGAGCAAGTAACCTGTGGCCCCTGGCACAGTAGTCCACTCTACTGTGATACTATTGCTGATTTTTGAATATGCCTGATCAATAGTTGGTATTTCAGGTGCTGAAAAATAGTTTGAAGTTGTGCATTAGCCAGGCTGTCCTACAAGGATGACGTCTTTCTTCAGTCCCTCCCTAAACTACATTATTCGAGTGTCTTCCCACGAACATAAGATTTAACTTCATTTTCCAGAGAAAGAAGGAAGCTGGGAGTGTTGTGCAAGCCTATGGTCCAGCTACATAAGAGGTGGAGGCAGGAGGATGAAATTAAGGCCAGTCTGGACAACATAGCAAGACTCTGTCTCAAAATTTAAAATAATAATGATCATAATTATAATAGGTATTGGGATGTGGATCAGTGGTGGAGTAGCATACATTAAGTCCCTGGACTCAATGTCCAGTATCACAAAAAAAGAAAGAAAAGAAGAGAGGGGCTGATGCCTGGGCCAGGAGGCAAGAAAGCTTGCCAGCAAACCTGATGACCTGAGTTTGGTTTGATCCCTGGGATCTCTGTTAGAAGGAAAGATTTCACATCTGAAGTCCTCTACATGGGCATTGTAACACACAGGTGCACACCACACACACACACACACACAACACACACACACACACACACAGGCATGCACACACACCACATACATGCATACTACACAAGGCACACCACATACATGCATACACACACACACACACACACACACACACACACACACAAATAAGTAAATAAAATTTAAAAAATACAAATTTTTTTAAAAAGTAGAGACAGATAAAGAGTGGGGGAAGCCGGGAGAACAACTGTTTTCCAAGAGACAGCCCGAGCACAGCCGTCACTTCCCAGCTCCTGTGGGCCACTTGTGCTTCCTATGCTTTTAAGGGAGTTAAGTACTAATGGGAAGAGGTTGTGGGAAAGAGCTCTGAGAAGAGGGAGACAATGGAGAGGCTTTAATGCAGAGGGTTCTGCTCTGGTTTGGTGTTCTGTGAGTTTCCAAGGCTACTTTGTCATTGAGGTCCCTCCCTGCCCCCACAGAGGCGCACTGCTTCCTGCTGGGCCCCCCACGTCTCTCTCACTGCCTGTGGTCCCTTTCTCATGACTCTGCACATTTCCCAAGTGGGCTCTAATCTAACAGAGGAAGGAGGAGAACCCAAGGCTTTGTTACAATTGCTCCACACTGCCTTGTTACTATCAGAGCAGAACAATTTTCAGGTTCTTTTATACACAAGAAAATGAACTTTGTTCTTCCTTTGCCTACCAAAATACACCTCAGTGTAAGGCTTAGATACTGAAGCCCTTCTGAGGCTGGCTGTAGTTCCCCATGGGAATGTTTATGTCACGAGCACTCAGGAGAGCCCTTTGCTTCCGGTACAGGGTAGAACATTCAGTGTGAGAATCAGATCTACCACCTCAGAAAATCCACAAGCACACACATGCATGCATACACACACACACACACACACACACACACACACACACACACACACACACACACACTGTTCTGTATTCTGTAGGAGATCCAAGCAGAAGAGCTCAATAAACGTATGCTGGGTTTTTAGTTCTGAGATTGCCTCTCCACCTTTTAATGTACTCCCTTTGTTGAGCACAGTCACTGTATGCCAAATTCATAGCTGAAGGGCAAGCCAGATGTGGTGATGCACGCACTAGGGAGGCTGAGGCAGGAAGATCTGAAGTCTGAGACCCAGCTGGGCTACATAGAGCCTATCTCAAACAAACAAACAACAAGCACACCACCACAGCAACTAATCAAAGCCAGGTAGAGCATGCATGCCTGCAGCCCCAGCACTTAGGACGTCCTCAACTGTATACAGGGTTGGAAGAGGACAGCCTATTTGTAACCCTATCTCAAAAACAACCAAAGAAATCCAAAACCAGTTAATCAGCCAACCAACCAAATAAAAAGATTAAGGGGAAAACTATAGGGCAAGAAGACAGAATAAAAGCCAAGTGGTTTGCCAGCATCAGCTCTTCCAGGTTTCTGTTTTGTCAAACCCCTACCTAGGTGCACAATACAGACAACCTTCTCTTTCTGTTCCAGTCAGCAGTCAAGAGAGTTCACATTGGCGGCCACTCAGAAATAACCAGGCTGCAAAAGTGAACAAAGTCTCCACTGTTCATTGGCCAGATACTTCTGGAACATCATCCAGGAGTATCTCTTTGTCACAGAAAGAAAATCATGCTGGTCATATGTGCTGGGGGAAGCCGGGGGCCTGGTGGCCTTTTGCCAGTGAAGCTGATTCAGCAGGAAGAGTGGGTGTCCCTTCTGGCCTCTAGGAACAAAAAGCCCTGTAGGGCCTCCTCCTCCCACCCCCATCTCTCATCTGCAAGCCCTCCCACCCCACCCCCATAAGTCATTTCCCTGTGGTCTGTGCCTCTTTTCTTCTCATCTTCTGGTGTCTCTCAACGCCTTCTGTTTCCTCTGCCCCACAGTTTATCTCGGCTCCTGTGACAGATAGGCCTGCTCATTGGAATGGACAGACTTCCTGGGAAAATGACCAGCTGCAGACATAGAAGGCCTGAAGCCACATTCATGGAGAGGAGCTAAAAGGCCAGCATGCACAGACTATTTTCCCATAGGCTGCTGTACTGCCTGAGGACTCTGTATTTGTCCCCATAGAACCAAGCGATGGAGGAGTCACACAGGAAGCTATATGAACAGAGTGAAAACCAGGGTTGGAAAAATGGAAAGGATTTGGATTCAGGAGCTCCAGTTTTCAGGCCTGGCTCTGCTTTGCATTTTTATGTATGAATAAATGTGAGACATTTAAGGTATCCTAGTGTACATTGCCTCCTTTGAGAAAGCTGGGGCACTCATGATTCCTACGCTTTAGGAATTACTTTGAAATGTGTAAAATAGCTATAATTTATGATTATTGTAAAGATTAAATAGAAGCATATAAAGGTACTTTGAGAGAGAGAGAGAGAGAGAGAGAGAGAGAGAGAGAGAGAGTGTGTGTGTGTGTGTGTGTGTGTGTGTGTGTGTGTGTGTGTGTGTCTACCAAGGTAAACAAGTATGGATGGCTTTGGGAAAGCCAATCATATAGTATAGCCACCGGGAGGGTTCCAGTGAAAGTAAGACACTGGGGAGTCAGGGGTGAACACAGGCAGGAGAGAGACAGAAAGAGACAGAGACAGAGACAGAGACAGAGAGACAGACAGAGACAGAGTATGCCTGATTCACAGTTGGCTCTCAGCAGATTGACTAGTGCCAGCCACAAAAGCAAATCAACAGACACCTCTAGCCCCAGGCTTCTCAACCTTCCTAATGCTGCGGCCCTTTAATACAGTTCCTTCATGTTGTGGTGACCCCAACCATAAAATTATTTTCGTTGCTACTTTATAACTAATTTTGCTAGTTATGAATCATAATGCAAACATCTGTTTTCTGATGGTCTTAGGCAACCCCCCGTGAAAGACTCCCCAAAAGGGTGGAAACCTGCAGGTTGTGAACCGTTGTTCTAGGAGATAAGAAGCAGAATCCTAGTGCTCTTGGGGAATAGCATGGGCAGATGCTCAGAATGGGAGCGTTGGAGTCTATCAGAGCCCGTGAGCCTGATGAAGGAGCAAGTGTGAGCATCCACTGTGTGCCCAGTCCTGGTGTAGCAGAATGAGACCAGGTGGGACCAGACTTCAGGAACATTTTTTTTCCATGGGAGGGATGGACTGGTAGGTAGATCTGGTGCTGTGACATGTTTCAACAGACCTTCAAAGAACAGAAGGAGCAAAGCAACTCTTGAGTGGCCGGTGATGTGGCTCAGTTGGTAGAGTGCTTGCCTAGCATGCACAAAGTTTTGATTCCATCCCTAGCACTCATAAATCCAATGGATGCCTATAAACCTGGTACTTAGGAGGTAGAAGTAGGAGATTGCAAGTTCAAGGTCATCCTTGACTACATAGTGAGTTTTAAGCCAGCCCGAGGTACTTTGCCATAAAATAAAATAAATGCGGACTTTGGGAAGAAGATAAACCCTGAGAAGGGACAGCTGAAAGGGATGAAACTGATTCTAGGAGGCAGACACATCTAATCGCACTGTTTCTCTTTTGAGAACAGGTAGCATCTATAAATAAGAGCCCTGGAGATTCTGGTTGTCAGGCTTAGTTTTATTCCTCTCTACCCTGGTGCTAGTGATTGAATGAAAGGGCTCACACATGCTAAGCAAGCTTTTGCAACTGAGTTTACCACCCCAAGCTAACCGATGATTCAATTATATTATCATTTAATACTAACACGGGGCTTTTGTCTTGATTGTTTTCTTTGCTTTGTGTCTCTCTCTCTCTCTCTCTCTCTCTCTCTCTCTCTCTCTCTCTCTCTCTCTCTCTATCTGTCTGTCTCTCATCTTTTTCCGTTTTTTGAGACACTGTTTCTCTGTGTAACAGCCATGGCTGCCCTGGCACTTACTTTGAAGACCAGGCTGCTCTCAAACTCACAGAGATCCACCTGCCTCTGCCTCCTGAGTGCTGGGATTAAAGGTGTGTGCCACTAGGCCCAGCTTTAATAATTTTATTTTTATCATTATTAGAATTAGGGGAAGAATGACAAAAATTATGACTCTTATCCTCTCCACTCTCTCAATCTTAGAGAGAGTGTGTGTGAGAGAGAGAGAGCAGAGAAGTAGAAGTGTCAAGTGTCACTTCTTGGGTTGATGAAAGGGAAGACTTTATCCCCTGGATGTGCACACATTGATGCATCCAAAATGAGACCCTTTGATTCTCAGCATCTGTGAGTTTGACCAACTCAGAGAATCTAAATCAGCTCAAAGTCCTCAGAACCTAGACACGGATAAGCAGGAATGCCAAAGCCCAAAGAAAATCAAATACACACACGCAAGATGAAGCCTTCTACACAGTACAAACCAGACACCGTCCATCTATTGAAAAACCAAGATGAATCAATTAACAGCATTACTGGCATCGAAATCTGGCCCTCTTGTTTTCTGTCCAATGGGGTGGATCACGTTGGGAGGAAAAGAGAAGGTCTCAATGGGTCCTGGGTTTACTGGGACTTTGTAGGACACAGTGAAGTTTGCTATACAAGGGGCAGCTATTTACTTTTTAATCACTTATAAACCAAGCAGATTAGTGTGTGCATGCAGTGCTGGCTTCTCAGGTTACTGGGGCAGAATTGCTTAAGCCTGGGAAATCAAAGCCAGGCTGGTCAACACAGGGACTCATATTAAGTGGAATAAATAAAACAAATAGTAAAAAAAATTTAAAATCATTAGGAATGTGATTAAACAGTCTTTCTCATAACTTCCTGGACAATCATGAAGTTCTCTCAAGAGTAATATAACACCGATGGTCTGGAGAGCTGGCTCAGCAGTTAAGAGCACTGGCTGCTTTGTCAGAAGGCTCAGGTTCAATCCCAGGCACACACACTGTGCATCACAACCATCTGTAACTCCAGCCCAGGGGATCCAACATCCTCTTCTGGCCTCTCCAGGCACCATGTATTCGTGTAACACATGGACATACATGCAGACAACACACCCATGCACATAGACAAATTTTAAAAGTGTTTTAGAGAATAATGAGTAAGAATAAAATAAGAAATGATTTTTAAAAGCCAACTCCATAGCTGGATCTGTCTCCCAGCACTAGGGAGACAGAAGCGCCCAGATTTCTGAATTCCAGGCCAGCCTGAGTTCCAGGACAGTCAAAACTACACAGAGAAATCCTGTCTGGAGACAACAAAAAAACAAAAACAAAAACAAAACAAAAACCACAACTGTATATGTATGGGTTTAATGAAATATTAAAATGCAGCCATATGTTTAATGTAAAAATTCTTAATTCTACTTCATTTTTTATGATGTTAGCAAAACAATAAAAGTTGTTCCAGTGTGTATTGAATCACTCTGAGAGTTTAGCTCTAAGAGAGTCGATTGTATATGGTTTTTGCAGATAATCTAAAGCCTGTTCAACATAAATTGCTATCCTGTCCACTTAGATTTCTAGATGTATGAGGCAGGAAATTTTTCTAGAAAAATTACTGTGGCCTCCGGTCATTTATTCAGAAAAAAAAATGATGATTGAAATCTTTTTTAAATAGGGAGACCTTTTTACAGTTCTGAATCCTTGTATTACTGTGTTGACCTCAGCATAGGCTAGATGTACAAAGCTCTCTCTCTTTCCTCTCTCTCTCTCTCTCTTTCTCCCTCTCCCCCCCTCTCTCTCTGATTTGGTTTTTTGCTTTTTTGAAACAGGATCTCCTCCTCCCAAGCTTGCCCCAAAATTACTATGTAGCCAAAGATAACCTTAAACATGTGACCTTCCTGCGTCCACCCTCAAAGTTCTGGGATTATAGGTGTATACCACCACACCTGAAACAGTTTTTTTTTTTTTCTTTGTTTTTACTTGGTAGAGGATTTTGAAAGTGTAATTTAATACAGCATTTCTGATTCTTTTTGTTTTCTTCTAATGTCCCAAAAGACAAGTAGGAAAGCTATATAAGTAGACTGTTGTGGTGCAAATTTTAATTTTTGAGTGGGTTGATGATCCCTGTGGTAGTTTGTCCACAGCTAACTGGGTGGAAAATGCGGTGCTATATTATAGTTCTCACTAGTAACACCTTCGAAGGACTAATTTTGTAAATATGACCCAGTGGATTTATTTTACTAATTATGGTCTCTCCGGTATTTTTTTTACACGGAGTTAGCACCCACTATGCACGCTCAGAAAAATGTTGCTACCCGCCCTCTCAGGATAGTCTTTTTAGATGAGACTAGACCAATCAGCAGTGGAAATTAAAATCAAATACATGTCAGAAATCATTACCTGTTGTGGATGAAATAACCTGAAAAGGAAAATTTAGAAAGTTAGAAGAATGAGGAAAAACGGCATTTGGGGAATGAAAGGAACACAGGACACAGTAATCACAACATTACTGTCACAGTAACTTTCCCATTCAGGTGAGTGCTGTCTCCTTTCCCAGCACTCAAATCTACCCTAAAGCAACGCTGAAAATGACTCAGTCTGGGTACTACTAGACTGTGTTACTATTCATTTTTCCCTTGAATCTGCTTATTGGCCTAAGTCAGAAGCTGTTGACGCATTTTTTTTTTCAGGAGTCTTTGTTCTTTAAACACAATGATAATCTTGTCTTCTTTCTTTAGTACATCACATTACATCTCAAACACAAAAACGTACCGTCTTCATATGATTTTAAGGTATTTCTATTTACATCTCCCTACTTCTCAGCCCTTCATAGAGAGAGAAAGACAATACATGGGTACATTTTTCCCCAAAACTAGTTGTAGGAGTTGAAAAGGCAGACTCACCGTTTTCAGACAGAGGAGAGTGAATCCTATCAGAAACAAAACCTTCTCGGGTCTTCCAGCCATTCTGTTAGCTGCAGCACTCACATAGATGGTGATCTGGGTCTTTCTTGGCTCCCAGAAGGACAGCACTGAAGGTCGCAGAGTGTGGGACAGCAACACAGGGAACAAACTCTGAAGTCACCTTTCCTCTGGTGCAGCGCTTACCTGTAGTGAGGGACACTGGGGACTGGCAGGAACAGATATTGCAAAGACTGAAAAAAAAAAAGAGTCAGAGAAAGCCGTGCCAGGCGGGCCAAAGATGTTCCCGGAACCTTGGTTTCAAGGAGCTAGTACAATGCTCTCCCTTCTAATAAATTTTATGCTGGGCGTTTAATCGCAGCACTGTTGAAGGCAGAGGCCAGCCTGGTCTACATTGTGAGTTCCTGAACAGTCAGAACCCTGCCCCCCTCAAAAAAAGAAATTTACAAAGCTGTAGAGAAAACTATTGATATGGCAGAGCAATTTTAAACTCAGGGATTCCTGTCTTATTTTTTGCCTTTAGTTTTAGATTTTGCATGTTTTACTCAGCTTTTTGCCATTGTGGTCAAAGACCTGTCAGAAACAATTTAAGAGAGAGAATGTTTGTTTGGGCTCATGTTCTCATAGCTCCACATGCTATGGAAGGACATTTTGATGTCCTCAATGACATGGTGAGGCCAGCCTGGACTACATGTCTTAAGCGCGCGCGCGCGCGCGCGCGCGCACACACACACACACACACACACACACACACACACACACACACACACACACACACACACGACTTGGGTCTGGAGAGATGGGTCAGCAGTTTAGAGCACTGGCTGTTCTTGCAAAGGACCCGGATCCAATTCTCAGCACCCACATAGCTGCTCATAACCATCCATATCTCCAGTTTTAGGACATTTTATGCCCTCTTCTGGCTTCTGTGGACACCAGGCACACACGTGGAACACAGACACACATGCAGGCAAAGCATCCATGAACACAATATAAATTAAAAATAAAAATTTGAAGACTTAAAATGCCTAAGTGTAGTGAGATATCTAACTACGCACTTGTGGCGCTGACCACGCCCGTTTGGGCGTGGTCACAGGTGCTTAGGTGAGGTGGGGATTTAGGCTGGCGCTCTCTCTAGTTGCTGGCTGATCCTGGGAAACAAACAGCTTGGGAGGATTCTTGGAGCTGGGACTTATAGCAGCCTCTTGTTTAAGTGTAATCACTCCGAATAAACCTTATTTAACCTGGCGCTGGAGAGATGGCTCAGAGATTAAGAGCACTGACTGCTCTTCCAGAAGTCCTGAGTTCAATTCCCAGCAACCACATGGTGGCTCACAACCATCCGTTATGAGATCTGGTGCCCTCTTCTGGTGTGCAGATATACATGGAAGCAGTATGTTGTATACATAATAAATGAAATCTTTAAAAAAACTAAAACCTTATTTAACCTGTACTGAGTCTAGTGAATATGGATTCCCACTCGACACATAAATAAATGGACTCAAACCAGATATGGGGGCATACATTTTTAGCTTCAGCTAATCAGAAGGCAGAAGAATCTATTGAGACCATGAGTTTGAGACTAGCCTGGGAAACATAGTAGGACTGACTAAGTTCTCCCCAAATTATTAATCTATTGATAAAAGTAGACTCAAAACCAAAAAATTTCTCAGAAATGAGAAAATGTGTAGAAGACAATATTTATTATCTTGAGTTAGGCAATGATTTTCTTTTTAAAAAACGTGTGTGTGTGTGTGTGTGTGTGTGTGTATTATTCTCAAAAGCTAGTAAGGGGACACCTGAGGGCTGGTGAGATGGCTCAGCAGTTGGAAGTGCTTGCTGCTAGGCAGATAGCCAGAGTGTGATCTCTAGAACCCATGTAAGGGTGAAAGAAGAAAACCAACTCCACAGTTGCTTTCTGATCTCCACACATAGGGTATGGTAAGCATAGGGTCCAGTTTGATTTCTTTTGGGGAGGTGGGGTTTTGAGACAGGGTTTCTCTGTGTAACAGTCCTGGATGTCGCAGAACTCACTTTGTAGATCAGACTGACTTGGAACTCACAGAGAAACACCTGCTTCTGCCTCTGCCTCCTGAGTGCTTTTTTTTTGGGGCGGGGAGCAGGATTTCTCTGTGTAGCCTTGGGTGTCATGGAACTCACTCTGTAGACCAGGCTAGCTTTGAACTCACTCAGTAGATCAGGCTGGCTTTGAAGTCACAGAGATCTGCCTGCTTCTGCCTCCCTATTACTGGGATTAAAGACCTGCGCCACCACCACTTGGTTCAACCTGCTTTCTTATACTGTCCATGACCACCTGCCCATCAATGGCTCTGCCCAAAGTGGGCTGGGCCCTCCCACATCAATAATTAATCAAGAAAATATCCCATAGACTTGCTTACAGGCAAATCTCAGCTAATGTTTCCTAGTTGACAAAAAAAAAAACCCAACCATCACACATACCTATAACGAGAACGAATACCTATAACGAGAACGAAGACGATCGTAGTCCGTAAGGTTAAGATATCTTTATTCAGATAAACACCAGCCAAACGCAAGCCAGAGCGTGCCCAGAGGCAGCAAGCCAGGGAGGCCAGAGAGAAGGGGCTCTCCACATGTCTGCGGCTCCTTAAGAATTCCCTCAGGTGTGATCCAGGACCTCCCCTGACCACGCCCTCATGGGCATGGCCAGGCACACCTGTAGGGGCTCCTAGGAGGCGGGGCTACAGTGTCTCCCTACACATACCCACATATAACATCATATATATGTATATATTATAAGTAAATAATTTAAATAAAAAAATGGTGATGTATGTAATGACATACACCTGTAATTCCAGACAGGAAGATCATGAAATCAAACCAGTTTGGGCCACACAACAACACTATGTCTCACATAAATCAAGAGCTGCACATTCCTGTCATCCTAGTATTGAGGAGTTAGAGGCAGGGAGATTGCCCATTCAAGGCCGGCCTGAAGTACGCAATGAATTCCAGATCAGCCTGGGCTATATAATGAAACCCTGGAAACAGGAACAAGGGCTGTGGTATAGCTCAGTGTTAGAGCATTTGCCTAGCTTGGTTAGAGCCCCAGCCCACCCAGGAAATTCTGGGCATCATTACTGATCAGATCAGCACAATGAAGTACAGTTGCATACTTCTTAGCTGTCTGAAATTAGAGAGATTAAGCTGTGGAGGTTGCTCAATAGAAGAGGTGTGACTGGAGGCCCTGGGTTTGATCTCCAGCACCAACACGTACTCACAAAGCAAAATTAATAATAAGACTATACCTAGTGTAGCGCAGCCAGCAATCTTGTTGTAGTGGTACTCTGTCCTCTAGGCATGACATGGCTGCCTCCATCTTGCCATCAGAGCAGCTGTGAATACTTGCCTGGAGAGACAGACTCAGGAGACTGAGCCCAGTGATGTTCCCTTGTCTTGGGGAGGGCGGGGTTCACAAGGCATGAGACTCTGCCTCTCTCTGAGAATACATGAGGAGTTCACGGTTGCTTGGTGGAGACTCTTGGTTGCATAGCTGCCATAAATTGCCTGTTTTCCTTTAAGTAGCCCTTAACCTATGCTTTTGCAAGCAACCCCAATTAAAGCCATTGCTTCATCAAGCTAGACTTGGGCCGAATTGTTTATTTACTCCACCTGGTGAATCATGTTTGTGGTGCTTATTCATCTCAGGAAAAGTTATTGCAACACTTACATTGATAGGCAGGGAAAACAATTTGACTGTTTCTTCTTTTTCTTTTTCTTTTCTTCTTTTTTTTTTTTTTTTTTTTGAGGTGGGAGTTTGATACAGGGTTTCTCTTTGTAGCTTTGGAGCTTGTCCTGGAACTCACTCTGTAGACCAGGCTGGCCTGGAACTCACAGAGATCCACCTGCCTTTGCCTCCTGAGTTTAAATGAGTGAGCCACCACCATCCAGTAGGCTGTAGCTTAAAAAGTTGAACAGAGCCGGGTGTTGGTGGCACACACCTTTAATCCCAGCACTTGGGAGGCAGAGGCAGGCGGATCTCTGTGAGTTCGAGGCCAGCCTGGTCTCCAGAGCAAGTGCCAGGATAGGCTCCAAAGCTACACAGAGAAACCCTGTCTCGGAAAAAAAAAAGTTGAACAGTATCCAGTATCAGATGGATGTGTTGGTTCATGCCAGTTATCTTAATACTCAGGAACCTGAGGCAGGAGGATTATGAATCTGAGGCCAACATAAACTACCTGTAGCATTTCACTCCTAGATGTTTACCCAAGAAAAAGGAGAGCATATCGTCACATAAAACATACATAAATATTCAGAATACTCTCATTTTATTTATCTTTAAAATGTTATGTTAACCTTTATTTTGTGTGTGCAGGTGTTTTGGCTGCATGTGTGTATATATGTGTGTGCAGTGATGGTAGAGGCCCAAAGAGGTCAACAAATCCCCTGGAACTGGAGTTGCAGAAAATTTTGAGCTGCCATGTTGGGAATCAAGCCCAGGTTCTTTAGGAGAGCAGCCGGTGCTCTTAACCACTGAGCCATCTCTCCAGTCGTTTTTTTTTTTTTTTCAGTAATTTTTAAGCTATAAGAAAATAAAATGCTCACCAGCCAAGATGAATTACAAATACATGGAATATTTCAGTAAGAAAAGAATAAGGGGCTAGCGAGATAGCCAACACTCACATGGCAGTTCACACCAGTTCCAAGGGCTCCAACGCTCTCTTCTGGCCTCCAAAGGTGACAGCTATGGACATGGTACACAGACATAGATGCAGGGGAACAGTCACACACATTCAATAAAGTAAATGATGAGATCAATTGCTGTGGTGCACATCTGTAATCCCAGCACTCAAGAGGTGCAGGCAGGAGGCTGGTAGGATGGTTCAGTGGGTAAAGGCTGTGTAAACCTAGAGACCTGAAATGTCTACACACACACACACACACACACACACCAACTACTACTAATAAACATAAATAAAATAAAACAAGTGCAGTCAAGAGGATTATGTATGAATGCAAGGCTATCCTCAGCTACATGGTTAGTTGGAGGCCAGCTGGGTCAACATGGTACCCTTACTTAAAAAGAAGAAGAAAGTACAACTGAATGAAGGAAGCCAGGGAAAAGAAACACACAGAGAGAGAGAAACTTGGAGGAGAAGAAAGAAAGGAGAAGAATGTAGCTGGCTGGCTTTACACACTTACATAAACTTTTTTTAAAAATGCAAACTATTTTAAAAATGGTAAGCAAATTAATGGTTGCCTAGAAACAGGAAGGGTAGGAAGAAGGAAGGACAAATTAGAGGAGACAGCTCAAGGATGGAGGGTTCGCTCATCATCTGAAAGGTACTGATGGTTTGTGGGTTATGCACACATGTCAAACATTGTTTATGTTTCAAGGATAACTTTCAAATAAAAACTCACTGCACCAGTTACTTTTCCTGTTGCTATGACTAAACACAAACACATCACCACCACCAACAAAATGGACTAAAGCAACTTAAGGGAGAAAGCGCTTATTCTGGCTCACAGTTTAAGGGTACAGTCTATTACAGTGGAGACATCCTGGAATAGTGCTGTGCACAATTAGGGTAGGACTTCCTGTCTACCCTAAATGAAATGAATTTGGAAAACCCCTTAGGTATCAGAAAGTTTGTGTTCCACATGATGCTATATCAGGTCAAGTTGACAGTATTAATTATCACAGTCACTTATACCTAAATAAAATCACTTTGGGGCTAGCAGGATGCCTTAGTAGGGTACAGGCTTTCCTCAAGCCTGAGGACCTGAGTTAAATCTCTGAATCTACATAGTAGAAGGACTGATGCCTCCAAGGACTGATGTCCTCTGTCCTCCACATGCACACACCGTGGGGTTCACACACACACACACACACACACACACACACACACACACACACACACGCACGCACTTTTAAAAAGACATCTAAAAAGATCAGTCTACCCAGGCATGGTGGTATACTCTATACTCCCAGATCAGCTTTGGCTACATAGTGAATTTAAGGTCAACCTGGGCCATATGAGACCAGTCTCAAGGCAAAGCCAGACTAACTGCACATCCCAAGTTCCTGCTGCTCACCCTTCCGTGAACTGACTACTACAAATCTAGTTTCAACTGTGTGTTCAATAAATGCACGTGGAGGAACTACTCCACACCAAGAACTATTCTAGATACCAGGCTACAAACCTAAGGGATTGGCAGCCCTGCTCTCATTGAGCACAAACTTTAGTAGAGGAAGACCAAAATAAACAGCTATAGTGATAAAATATGCCCAGTGTTGCTAACATTAAAAGGAAAAATAGACCGAGTAACAGGCTAGCACTGAAGGATATAGTGCTAGTTTATACAAATTTAGGAAGGACTCTAGGAGGACAAGGCCTTGGTCAGGATAATGTGGGCACTCACTGCCCAGTGACAGGGAGTATCAGTAGCTATGAGCTTTGGCAGTCTTTCTCTGACCTGCTGCTGATTGGTGGAGATTTCCTTATTCAAAGTCACACCACACACCCCTCAACACATGCAGTAACAGATGGATGAAGGATTAACAGTGCCCCTTGCCTGAATCCAGAACAGCTCTGGTGAGGGGTTCTGGGTAACACAATCATGGCATCCACTATGGCTGGGAGTATTGCAAGAGATGCAACCTAAGTGCAGGTATGTCCAGAATTCTAGAGGTGGGAAGCTCAAACCCTGGGAGTGATGGTCAAAAGGCCACTCTGCATCCATCCTTGGTTCAAGGCCCATTTGCTTTACCTGTCTGGAATACAGCCTTAGGATATACATTGCATCTTGAAGGATTAAACCCTATTTTCCCATTGTATTCTCTGTCCAGATGTACTTTTCCTGCCTCTTTGACAGGTTATGACTGATTTGATATTTAATGATATAGACACCAGTCACCATTATTGTCTTCAGTCATTTTGTATAGGCTCAGAGTAGGGCTAGAGCTGTATTTAATTTGCATCTGGGTTTCACTAAGCAACTAGGAAGAGGCAAGATAGAAAAGACATCATTGAGAAGTCAAAGATGTTTAGCAGGAGGTGGTTTATGCTATCAGCAGTGAAGAGTAAGGTAGGTAAACAAGGAAGTGAGTCTTGTCATGAAGGCTGAGGTGGGTTACCATGGAGACTAAAAAGCTGGCAGGGCAATAGACTGGAGGACCCAGGGAATCAAATAATTGCTAGATGCGGTATTAGAGAAAATAAGTAGGAAATACAGAAGTTGGTGGTCAGCCAAGTGAGTCAACACGACAGAGATAACATCACACACCAGTGTTTATTGCAGCTTGTTTCATAAGAGCTAAGTTGTGGGTCCAACCTGGGTGTCAAAAACCTGAGGGATGGATAAAGAAAGCATGTACAATGGGATTTTTTTCAGCCATAAAGAAAAGTGAAGTTACGGGTTTTGCAGGCTATGGATCAGTTGGATGTAACAATAAGTGATAAAGCTCATCTCAGACAGATATCCCATGTTTTTCCCTCACTTGTGATTCCTCCATTTTGTATAGAAAAATCAATGCTATGTGTATATTTCATGTGAAAGAAGAAGTAAAACTGTCTAGTGGAAGAAAGGAGACCACAGGAGATGGGAGGGTCGAGAAGCAAGGGCTTGTGAGCCAGGAGGAGGAAGAGCAACACACGATACACATTTGTTTGAAGCTTCCAAAAGGAAGTTGTTGGTTAGAGGATTGGATATCCAAAAGGGAGTGGTGGGACAGTTTCAGCTCCTGATAACACAGATCTGTGTTGGCACTGCAGTGCAACTGAGATTAGGGGGCATGGAGGATGCCATTAGAGATCAGGGGGTCAAAAAAAGTTGAGCAGCAGCCTCAATATTGGAAAGGTAGTTGGATAGATATTAAAATCACTACTAGTGATAGCAGCAGGATGGGGTGTAATTCAATGACAGACTGCTTGCACCACAAAAACCAACAGGCAAATAAATTAACACATGAAGAATTATGTGGGGGATATGGTAGTGTATGCCTGAAATCCTGGCATTTGGAAGGTAGAGAATCACCTCCAAGTTCAGGGGCTAGCCTAGTCTACATAGTGAGTTCTAGGACAATTAGGGCTATACTGCAAGATCCTATTCAAAAAAAAAAAAAAAAAAAAAAAAAAAAAAAAAAAAAAACAGAAAGCCAAAGGCAGGCAGATATTGTGGTTCAGACCTGGATCTCTGCAATGAGAAGGCAGACACAAGATCTTGAGTTTTGGATAGCCTGGGCTAGCCATCATCTTTCATAAAAGACCTATGGCAGGAACAGGGAAGAAGAGGCGTGGAGTCATATGCCAGTCAGCTATTACTTTGATAAAGTTTCTGATATGACAAACTTTAAAAGTGGAAAGGTTTATTTTGGCTAGTGTTTATAGAGGATTGAGTTCATTGTCTCTGCCACATTGCCTTTGGGTGGGCCTCTAGAGACAGAACGTTATGGTAGACAGGGCATGTGGAGTTAAGCCACTCACACCTCAGGGCAGACAAAGAGCAAAGAGACACACAGGAAGAGATGGAAGTCCTGATGTTACATTTACGGGCACACCCTTGATGACTTAACATCCATCTAAAGTTTCATCACTTCTCTGTAGATCACAATTTGGGGACAAAAACCCAGGGTTCTCTGGGAGGTTATTCAAGATCTAAATGATATGCTGGACGTGGTGGCACACAGCTGTAATTCCAGTTCTTGGGAAGTGGATTTAGTAGGATCATGAGTTCAGAGCCAGCCTCACCTACATAGCAAGTTTTAGGCCAGCCTGGGCTATATGAGACCCTGTCTCAAAAATCAAAACAAGACAAATAGAAAAGATCCAAGCAACAGCAAGACATCTGTTGAAATTTATAAGCACTGTTTAAACCTTAGGGGACTATTCCTGAGGTCAATGAATGATAAGAATAACTGAGGAACAATAGTTTTAAAGGAAGTAAGGCAGGAGGTTAAGGACAGGATGAAACAATGACTTAGAGAACAGTGATGTTAAAGAAATGAGTTATGGAAGATAATTATGACATTAGCAACTATTTCTGGCTGTCAACTTCTGAGTTGTCAACATAGGTGATAAATATTACCACTGAGAGGCAATGGGATATATAAATTGTTTTTATGAACATACTATATAGCTTTGAATTACTAAAATTACCAGTTGTTTGAATCCTATTTTCAGAAATGGGATTCTGCAAAGTAGAAAGTATATAAATTTAGATAGTAAGGGAACAAGGTCAGCTACAAGAAGGAGTCTTTTGTGTAGGGGACAGTAAGCCATGCCTGCTAGAAGCTGACTACAGGTGTGTCTGACCATGCCTGTCAGGGCGTGGTCAAGGTGAGGTCAGGATGACTTGTAATAGGTTTTTTAAGGGGCTGCAAGGCACATGGGGGCCCCTTCTCTCTGGCCTGCCTGCCTTGCTGCCCCTGGCACGCTTTGGCTTGCGTTTGGCTGGTGTTTATCTGAATAAAGATATCTTAACCTTACAGACTACAGATCGTCTTGTAATACTTTTGGGCTGGGGATGTGGCTCAGTTAATGAAGTGCTTGTCTCAAATGTTCAATTCCAAGCACTGCATAAAGCCTGGAGTGGGGGAGAGGTCAGAAGATAAAGGAATGAAGATCAGAAACTCAAGATCATCTTTAACTATTTACTGAGTTCAAGGCCAGATTGAGCTACAAGGATCTTGTTTCAGACAACAACAAAACCAACAATAACAGTAGCACAACAACATCAAAAATGAGCCTATTATTAGTGAGCAATAAGGTAACACTAGGAACATTGAAAGTAACTAGTTGAAGATTTAACTCAGTGGTGGAGTGCACCACCAACACCCGGAGATAGTCAGCTTTTTTAAGGGAATGATACCTGGCAAATTGATCATGGTCTATCGAATCCATATAAATGAGCAGCACAAATTGGAATTGATAAGATTATTTAAAAGAAAAAAAAGGAGCAGGTGGTGGTGGCCCACACCTTTAATCCCCAGACTCCTGAGGCAGAGGCAGTAAGATCTTGAATTGAGTCCAGTCTGGTCTACAGAGTTCCAGGACACAGAGAAACCCTGTTAAGAAAAAACAAAAAAGAAAAATGTGAAGCTGGGTTAAGGAGAGAGAGACGAGATCTGGAGTTAGGGCAAATCTGATAAAAACCACATTGCATGAAATTCTCAAAGAATGAAATTTTTAATGGAAAAACTGTGTTTTGTTACTGGGTGTACATCTCTAGATGACAGATGTATGGTCAGAAGTTTCTGATAACAAATGGAAGAGCATCCAAAAAAAAGATGTGGCGATTTCATTCCATGGAGTCTGTCATCCCTAGGTGAGGTCCTCTTGATCCGAGATAGCATTTCATCCACCACATCCAAGCTTTGGACCACAGAATTAGTCAAATGCCAGTCTCTTCTGAGACTTCCATCCCATTGGCTATCTTTTGGTCCTATAATTTCATGCAGGAAGGGAGACACTGAAAACACTTTCCAGGAGAACGAGAAGGTGAAGTGGAGGGAGTAGAAGAGAGGAAGGGAGAGAAGGCGGGCAAGAGAAGATGCAGCTAATCTTGCAGTCTGGACTCCACCTGATAGCCTGTGTAGAAGCAGAGGCAAAATTTGAAATAGCCATTGTTGGATTGTAGGGGATACATGAGAATTGTTTAGGAGAGCTGGATGTGGTGGTGCACAACTTTAATCCCAGCTATCTGGAGGTAGAGGCCGGGGGATCTTTGTGAGTTCAAGGCCAGCCTATTTTTGTTTTGTTTTGTTTTTTTGTTTTGTTTTTCGAGACAGGGTTTCTCTGTGTAGCCTTGGAGCCTATCCTGGCACTCCCTCTGGAGACCAGGCTGGCCTCGAACTTACAGAGATCCACCTGCCTCTGCCTCCCGAGTGCTGGGATTAAAGGTGTGTGCCACCAACACCCAACAAGGCCAGCCTGTTTTACTTATCAAGACAACATAGAAAGACTCTATTTAAAAAAATAAAAGACTCAGTAGCCAGGTGTGGTACTGGAGGCAGAGGCAGGTGGATCTCTTTGAGTTCAAAACTAGCTTCATTGATCTATGTGGCCAGGGCTACACAGTAAGACCCTGTCTCAAAAACAAGAAACAAACAAAACTAAAAACTCAAGTGGACAAAATTGAAATATTTGAGGACTGGGGATATAGCTCAGTAACAGAGCATCTGCTTAGACTACACAAGGACTTGGGTCTGCTCCCCAGGATGCACATACACAAACTCTTCAGGGATGAAATATGAAACAGGCTCCATTGCTCAGGAAACAGTAAGAAATACAAACATATTTTTCAGTGGTCCCCAAGTTACACTCTTGCCTTCCACCAATACTCTTCTTCCTTCGGGCAGAGTTTCTACCAAGGAAAAGGAACTGCAACTAAAACAGTTTTGGTTGGTTGGTCAAATCAAGGAAGTGACATCTGACTGGTGCTGAGGCTAGGTAGAATTTCAAAGTAAGGATATGCTAGGCAGTACCTCCCAAACAAGGTTCCATGCTGATAACAGTAAAAGAAACCAGCGATGGCTCCTGGTTCTAAGGGAGAGAAACTCAGACTTTCCTAAGGAAAGCAAAGAAATTACAAGAATATCCATTGCCCAAACTCAAACAAAACAAAATAAAAACCAGACAGCCTGCAGAGCCAGCAGGAAACAAGGCAAATTCAAGGTCCAGTGACTTAAGTTACCCAGATTTCTTTCACATGCCCATCCTTCAGTGTGTGAGTCTGGCCCAGTCTTCTAAGGTCTACTCTGGTTTTGTCATTGTTGAGGATCCCACCCAGGGCTTTGCACATGCCAGGCCAGCACTCTTCACTGAGGGACACCTGCCACACCTTACCTTGTTCTTAGTCAAAACACTTGTAGAGAGCCATTCTGATTCACTTTGGTAATTATTAGCTAACTTCCTCTGCTCAGCCCTTCCTTTTGTATCAGAGGTCACAAGCAGTGTGAAGAGGTGGCATCAGTATGGCCAGCATCATCACATACACTCTGGATCCAGCCAGGACACAGAAAACACACAACTTCAACAGGGAAGGTTTGAATGCAAAAAACGATTAATCAATAAGAAGAGAATTTATTTAAGGATAAAGAGATCTACAAAATAGAGAAATGATGTATATAGGGAAAATGCTACCTTTAGGGTGAGGCCGAGATCCCAAGGAAGGAAAACAAAATTGGTACCCATGCAAGATTGTGAAGCACCTTTGCCAAGGATTTAGCTGTGGCCGTTTGCCAAGATGCTGAAAGCTGGAGCAGGAAAACTGAGGTGTCAAAGTAGCTAGGCCACAGGGTCCTAGTGCTGAGAAGAGGAGGTGGACACAAGCTCCTATCCCTAACCAAGAAGCTATCTCCAACCAACAACCGTTTGCAAAGGAAAAATTAGTTTTCTTCCTCGGAGTCTCACTGGGTCTAGAAGCCACACTTACAGGAAGACCTTGTGCCTGCAGCTGGCCAACATACAAACTCAGTGCAGTTTTTAATCTTGTCTCACATTGCTTTGTTAGTGTATTTTTTTAAAATCTTACTGGTCTTTTGCTTCTATGACTTCCAATTCTGTGTTTTTATGTTTTGTTCCTCCTGTGTGCTTGTGTTTTTTTTCTTTTTTTTTTTTTTTCTTTTTGTTTTTCGAGACAGGGTTTCTCTGTGGCTTTGGAGGCTGTCCTGGAACTCGCTCTTGTAGACCAGGCTAGTCTTGAACTCATAAGAGAAACACCTGCCTCTGCCTCCAGAGTACTGGGATTAAAGGTGTGTGCCACCATGGGCCCTAATTTTTTTCTTGACTGAGAAAGAAGGCATGGAGTTGGATGGGTGGGAAGAATCTGGAAGATGAGGGGGAAACCAGGATCAGAATATATTATACTAACCTTCAATCTAAAAACCATGAATATTACAAAATGTAAGACTTTGATGTTTTAGGAACAAAGAAACTTGATCCTTTATGATGTATTAAAGCATCACATTGGATTGCCCCCCCCCCCAAAAAGTTAAGCCACCCTCCACTGGAGTACTGCTAAAATTCACAGGGAAGTCTATTGGAGCAAGGCTTGCTGGGGTTTCTATGGAATTGTTGGGAACTCTGCTCACTTCCTTGAGTTGCCACTACAATTTGATGGCAGAGTGCCACTGGTGTCCAAAAACTAAGCTCCTACACAGTGCAGTTAAATAGGAACCAGGTCCTCACTTCTACAGCATCCTTCCAGCATTCTGATGAGAAGTGGGAGAGCAACGTGTGGAACGGCCAGCTCCAGGTCACAAAGCAGGGCTGGGAACGGCAGATTTGGGGCCAATGCAGAAAACGGGATATACACAAACCAGCAGTGGGTCCCACACAGCTTAACAAGACTTGGCATCAAAGGGGATTTGGGTGGCTGGATAAGAGTGTTTGGGGAGGATGTTCAGAATAGTAAGGCTGCATGCCTTGTAGGTAACGCTGGGTATCTAGGACACCGGTGATGCCAAAGTTTTTAAGAAGGGATGAGGACAGGTCTTCTCTTTCATTTGTTTAACATGTATTGTTTGGGATGTTAGGGGTGACCATCAAGAAGAGGCTAGAAATGGCTCAGCGGCTGAGTGCAGTGTTCTAGAGTCTTAACTCAAGCTTCAGGGGGAATCCGGCCTTTCTGGTCTCCAAGGACACCTGCACATACCCATACACGCATCATAATTGAAAGAAAAAAAAATCGGTGGGCTATACTTGAAAATCTAAACTGTTTCCTTAGGAATTTTAATCAAGACTGTGGCAGATGTTTAACTTGAACAAGCCTAACTGGAAATATCACTCACTCAGTACCTTAAATTTCACTTGTGTTCTGCATTACAGAGTACCAGGAGGCATTCCGAGTAAACTAGATCTTTAGTTAGCTATAACACAACTGCTGGTTGTATTATTCTGTTCCTTATAGTAAACAATTGTTAAGACAGTGATCCTTAAGGGAAAATTCACTTCATTATTATCTGAAAATTTCCTTTTTCATTATAGGAAAAAGAAGTTAGAGATAGATATTTGAAAATCCTATAGGATCTTATGGGAATGACAAGACACTTTAAAAGGGAGCCAATGACGTTTGTCTTCTCTTCAATTGCTACAGTTAAGAGGTTCCGCAGTCAAAGCTGAGGATGCAGCACCAATGGAACTTTGGCTTAGTGTGTGCAGGCACTGGGTTTGATCCTCAGCATGGGGTGGGGGACCAAGAACACCATAAAGCAACATAGAGCCTCTATCATAAGGATTATTGAGCAGTATAAATACTAATAATTTGATACTAAAATTTAAGATCAAGAATATACTAGGTCATCTACAGGACCTAACACAGATACAAAACAAAGAACAAATGAAGACTTCTAAGCTTACAAAAAAAATATGAAGGGTGCTTATTAAGCTATTTTTTTTCTTTGCTTTTTCAAGACACAGAACTGTGTAGCCCTAGCTGTCCTGACACTTGGACTACAGATCAGGATGGCCTCAAACTGAGCAATCTGTCTACCTTTGCTTCCCAGTGCTGGGATTAAAGGCGTGCTCCCCCTCCAACTGCCCCAGTCAATGGAAGCCGCTCCTCAGGTTAAACACGCATACATGTAACTGGTATTAGATGTTCTCACACCTACCACAGGCATCCTTTGAAAATTTGATGAGACTCGACTGTCCCCATCACAGCAAAATTACAATTCATGTGGTAGGAGGACAACTTGAGGGTTCTGAAGATCACTCAGGTTGTCAGGCCTGGCAGCATCTACAAACTATCTTGCTGACCGTTTTATTTCTAGTTTTAACACTATTTTTTTTTTTGCTAAATTTCAAACACGAGCATTTCCTGCCCCACTGAATGCATTTGGGAGGTAGCTTCTGAGTGCTCTTCAATTGGCCAATATGGTCAGTGAGTTAAGAAAATCCCTAACAGGTCATTATGCTGAAATCAACATTCTCTTTGACCCTCTATTTTTTGTTCTAAAAATCAGGCCTTAAAAATTTTCAAAACTTTAAATGGCATTAATACAATGTCAACAATCACCTTTGGTGTGAATAGCACAAAAAGGCCCCTGACACATAAAAATAATACTGCCCCCATGAACCCTGCCATTAAGAACTTCTATTAAGCATCAACACAGCACATGCAATTCCAAACTACAGGATTAATGTGTACAGGGGCCCATGTGCACACCACCAGATGAAGAAGTCGGAGATCTCTCCTTCCATCCCAGGATAAACTCATGCCTGGCTTGGTGGCAAGCACCTTCACAGGCTGAGCAACGCACTGTTTTATAAGTCGCTTCTGCTCAAGATATCCTCTACGCAAAAATGCAGACATTTCACCAGTTTCCACAATATTTTTTCTTAAATGTTAACAAATGGGGGGGAAGCCAACACCCAGGATAAAGGATTTAATCCAGTATTTATTCCATACTCATGATGGTTTTCTGAAATCAGAATACAAGTCATAAGAACAATCTATCAAATAATTTGCTGATAGTCTTAAATAACGCAGCTCTGCATTACTGTTAATACTTCTGTCCTAGATTAAGTTTAAAAACTCAAACAGCAGTCTTCATTATCAATAAAAAAAGTTGAATTTTTAAAAAAGGATACTTTATCAAGCTGTTTCATAATTTAAGTATTCTCCATTTATAAAAATGCTTTGGAAGCTTGAGGCTTGAATGCTTTTCTGCCCATGTGCCCCACCCTCTCCCAATCATGTGTTAGTATCGGGCTGCTGCAATGCCAAGCTTTACACATTTTCTTTAATATAGTATTTTCAAAATCTGAGAAAGAATTCAAGGGGAGAAAAAGCACATGTCAATGTAGTTTTTGTTTTTTTGTTTTTTTTTTTTTTTTTAAAAGAAAGCAAGTGAATTAATTTTAGGCATACTAACAGTGTCCCTTTGAGGTAGAATGCTAAAAGGACCTTTGATCAAATCACAGCCTAATTTAACCTCTCATAAATTCTCTCCAATATTAACTGTGGAGAATATTAAGTATAACATATTAACAAGAGCTTCCAAGGTAATATACAGTGGACAAGAATGTTAACCCTACAACTGTTGCCTTCATGTATATTGAAAGCACGTAATTCTCCTAAAACAAACATCCAAGATCCATTCCCAAAGTCTTTAGCATTCTATTATGAAAAGCACAGCCATGCTAACTTCAGTACACAACCATAATCCCACGCCTACAAAACAAAAATAGAATTAGTGGCAGTTTATTGCCTTATACAAATTTAACCAACATGGCAACCATGCCAAAGGAATTAAAACATTTTCAGGACATATGTACAGACTGTACATTTTAGAAACAAACAAAAATGCAAGAACAATCTGTGCATTATGTGTCAACTCAAGGGGGTGGAAACATCAATGCAATAAATGGGATTACAAAGGCACTTCCCTACACAAAAGAAAGAAAACACAGCCTACAGGGAGCTCAAAGAGTGCGGAACTACTGCACAATCTCAACTTGAGGGGGAAAAAAAAGCAGAATTTAATCAACATTTATAGGATTCAATGTGATCCAATTTTACAAAATCTTCACATAGTCTCATCTTTGTTTTTATGTTCTTTTTCTTGGCTCTCTGGCTCTACACTCTGGCTTCTCTGATGATCCTGTCTGTCTGACTGGTCCTTGCCATCCCCATGATCTCTCTTGTGGGAGCGGTCTTGGCTTCTGCTGCGCTTTCTAGACTTCTCTTTGCTAGGGCTGTGTTCTCGTTTCCTCAATTTTTCAACACTGCCAGTTCTTCCTTGACTGCCACTTCTACTTCTTTTGTTTGACTTTTCTTTGCTTTCATTTTTATGTTTGCTTGACTTGTCTTTGCTCCTGCTCCTGCTCCGCTTCCCTGCATTTTTGCTTCTGCTTCTACTTCTGTGTTTCCTTTCTCTGCTTCTACTTCTGCTGTGTTTTTTCTTGAATTCTTTTTTGTCGTCTCTGTGTCGCCTATCCTCCTTGTCTTCTTTGTGCTTTTTTTCCTCTCCCTCACCTCTACTTCGCTGCTCCTTGGACCGCTCTCTTGATCTCTCCCTGTCCCTTTCTCGATCACTGCCTCTTTCTTTATCATAATCTCTATCTCGTCTTCGACCCCTCTCGTTCTCTTTCTCTCTTTCCCGATCCCTGTCTCTTCTATCCCCTTTCCTATCACGACTTCGACTGCGACTTCTGTGCCTTTCCCTACTCCGGCTGTGCCTGCGTTCTAAACCCCGATCGATACTTCGGGATCTTCGCCTTTCCTTCTCTCTCTCTTTGGCTTCCCGCTCTAGTCGCTGTCGTTCTTTCTCTCTTTCTAATTCTCTGTCGAAACTAGAAGATCCATGGCCCTCCCGGTGATGACTTCTACTTCCCGATCTTCTTGGAGACCTCCGTGGACTCAGTGACCTCCTTGGAGATCTAAGAAAAGGGGAGAGGAAGAAACTGGAATAAAGCAAAACACTGGAAGGGCCGGAATACTTACAGTTCAGGAGAACACTTGCCTGGCACACTCTTGGGCCATTGGGACTAATATTAAATAACAAACACTCCCTTACAACTCAGCACACACAAACTAACCAAATAGACTCTGAACTGTTCTCATTATAAAAAACAAAACCGTTTTTTGAAAGGGAATAACAAAAAACAAGCATATCACTCCCCAAGAATCAACTTTGCACAGGCCCATTTTAAAAATGGTAGCTGCCACATTACCTGGACCGCCTTCGCTCAACATGTCTGTCTATTTCCTCAACTCCTTCCTTGCCATCTTTCTTCATTTTCCTAGGCCGAGTTTTAATCTGCTGATCAATATTCTTCTGAACTGGAACTGGAATTCTTGGAAACAAAGTAGAAAACCACTCCAGTTTTGTGAGAAAGGAGCGAAGCATCTCTCCAATGGTCATTACACAGCCTCCGCCAGCTTTCACATCTAGGTCCTATGAAACATAAAAAATACCCTACTGGTTAAAAAAAATAAACCAGCTATCTCAACATATACGTGAACACTAAAAAAAAATTTTTTTAAACCATCTTTGGAATCAAGTATCAAAAACTAACAGAAAAATTTCAATTTTGGCATCCTAATCTGGTAATGAATGAAGAATATTTGGGCTAATTGTATACATGCAGGTGAGAACAAACCCTGCAGCCTCTTGGGCATAAAGGGAACTGACTTACTCATTAATGAAAAATCCCCTTACATTGTTAAACTATGTGGAACAAGTGATTTAAATGTGTATTCCACATACCTACATTGAGGGTACATTTGTACACATACCTAGCACTGAAACCTAGCTACGTAGGAACTACTTTCAGATAATTCCTGTCTAAAAGTTATCTTTTAACAGCTGCCATACAAAATGAAGCCCTGCTAAAACTGGAAGCAATAGCAAACCAACTGCCATGAAGCAGTGAGGTTTCTAAAGTTATGTACAAAATAAATAAATGAACAAATAATTGGAAACGCATAATCCATGATGACCATTGTCTCTGAAAAGGGTCATTACCGCATGAAGGCCTTCTTGCTATGCCCTCTCACAGCTCAGGACATGTTAGTCAGCTATTGTCAGTCCCAAACCTATAGTGCAAGCACACAAGGAAAGTGAGATTTGTTATCTAAACAGGAAAACAAGAGCTAAAGGTAAAACTGCTTGCACTCACACACATTTAAGTGTTCAGATATACAGTATTTCCAAATATAATCGCTGCAGATATCTAAAGAAGAAAACATATGTTAGCTCAAATAGAGGACCTCAGGCTTGTAAATACAATAAACAGATAAATCAGAAGCATTCAGAAACCTAATACAACAATTTAAAAAAAGTGACATGCCTTTTTAATCTTAAAAAAAAAAAAAATCCCATGTAAATAGGAGAAAAGTTTAACAATTATGATTTTCACTCCACTTTCTGGATTTTTTGAATTAAATAAACAGCTTGGCACACAGACCAAAAACAGGAAAGGAAAATACCAACCACCGCCCGGCTTGATAGGCATGCCTATAACCCAGGTATTAGGGAGTGAGGCAGTATCAGTAGCAGTAGAAGCCTTCCTTTCTCAGACAGTCTTGAGGTTAACCTAGGTTAGACCTTGTCTCAAGAAAGCTTTCCCGCCTCCATGTTTATATTAGCGAGTTTTTTTTTTTTCCTTTAAGGTGGGTATCTAACAAAATGAAATTTTCATTAGAAGCATGAACTCAACAACAAAATCCTTTTAAGACAAGGTCTCACTATATAACCCTGGGTGGCCTGGAATTTACTATGCAGACCAGGCTGGTCTGAACTCAGCCATCTACCTGCTTCTGCCTACTAAGTGCTGGGATTAAAGGTGTGCCACACTCAGCATCAAACAAATTTTTGTTTGAACTTACAGAAGCAGCTGTTTACTATATAAACTCTGAAACACAAATAGTGATAAAAAGTAGATATACCGATAACATAGCTCACAGTTGAGTGTATATGTTGATAAGTGCTACTCTAGTCTTTAATATGTAAGTAAATTAATACAGGTATTGATTTTAATCTGACTCTAACCACCGATTATTGTGTCCCAGGGCTTGAGACACTGACCAGATTAGACTAAAAAAAAGGAGGCAGAGGCAGGCGGATTTCTGTGAGTTCGAGGCCAGCCTGGTCTACAGAGCAAGTGCCAGGATAGGCTCCAAAGCCACAGTGAAACCCTATCTTGAAAAAATGAAACAAAACAAAAAAACAAAAACCTAAAGTGTTAATTTAAGGAAACGTGTTTTTTTTTGGGGGTGGGGGCGCAGCATTAGGGACAAAGCCCAGGTCATGCACATGTGAGTATGAGGTAAGTTTCTTTTTTTGTTTTTTGTTTTTTTTTTCGAGACAGGGTTTCTCTGTGGCTTTGGAGGCTGTCCTGAAACTAGCTCTTGTAGACCATGCTGGTCTCGAACTCACACAGATCCGCCTGCCCCTGCCCCCCCTCCCCAGAGTGCTGGGATTAAAGGAGTGCGCCACCACCGCCCAGCGAGATGAATAAGTTTTAAAAAACGTAAGCACGTCTCTAAAAAAGTATGCTGTGTGGTATACTGAAACGAGAAAGCTAGAATTAGGCAGGCATAATGGTAAATGCCTGCTGTAATCCTAGCTACTCAGGAGGCTGAAGCAGGAAGAAAGATTACAGGTTTCAGGTTGTCCTGAGTAAGACTTGAGTATCTGGTTCAAAAAGAAAATGGAAAAGAATAATTATTTCCTCACCTTGGAAAAGTATAATTGTCAGGATATTTAAGCCAATCCCAACTCTTTGTAGGTCTGTACTTGTAAGCCAGTGAATATTGCCAAAAAAACAACAAAAACCCCCAAAGTTCCAGGAGATTTAAAATGCCTGCAGTTACAGCAGTGCATGCCTTCTACCACATCCTAGAAAGTCACTATCAGCCGTCGAGGTTAGGAGCAACACCATACAGTGTAATTCGGAAGAAAAAAGGTTATTATTCAAGTTATTAAAACATACTCTTAAAACATTTAAATAACTTAAAATTTAACCTAACAGGAAAACTCATCAAATCTTAGCAAAATAGTAATTCCAAAAGTAGAACTGAAATAAATTTACAAAAATTCTGAAGACATTAAACTCAAGAGCTGAGTAACCCGAAGAAAGCTGATTCCCCTTGCTGACATACCTCCTCATCATCAAGGAAGGGCTCAAACCAGTCCCACAGGTCTGTAGGGGGTTGTGTATACCTAAGACAAAGAAAAATCCATTAGTTTAAGGGAATTAAAATATATCTTTATTTAAAATGTAAATAAATGCCTTCGTACCTTATATACATAAATCCAAGGGCTCTGATATATGTAGAGTCTGTATGTGTTATGAGACCCATCACTTGCTTTCTCGTTAACTTCAGGGTAAATAATTTGTATAACAGGCAAAAAGCTGTAGAAACAATGCCTCCTGTTCCAACACCTCGAACCTTTAAAGGAAAACAGAGTTAATAAAACAAACAAACAAAAAAAAACCAGATACTTAATACCTACTGATTGGTGCTGTTTTTAGGTATCAATAACCATGATCTAGAATAAAAAATAGGGCATAAAAAACATTTCTCCTAACCTATTTCAATGGAGACCTGAATTTTGCATTTTTGAAAAAATTGTAAGATCTGCCAATCAATTGTCATTTAGCTTTCCTATAAACTTAGCAGACAGAAAAACTGGAAAAAAAATGCACGTACTTCTACTTACCCCTCCGCACATCCCCGTCTGGCCAGCAGTTTTCCTGCTTCCTTTCTCCCATGGCTCAACATGTGTGACCTGAAAGTAAAAAAGAGAAAGACAACAAACATTCGTACTCTAAATCTTTCAGTCTGTGTAAAGTAAGCTTAGTTCCTAAGAGCAACTCTCCCAAGTTTTCATACCACTTAGTGCATCATCCACACCACCCTGTACTCACACTAAGTATATAAACCATCTTTGGGAAAACTGCTCATATAGAATACTGACAAAATTGTGAGATTTAACAAACCCCTGGCACCATGTTTTCAAATCAGACAGCTCATCAAACTAGCTTTATAGACAGGTCACATCTATGTGGAGGCCAGGAAATTTCTACAACTCCTTACATTTGTAAAAATTATTTGGCACTATTTTATCTTTTATGTAATTAAAAAAAGTTCTCACTCCAAGGAAAGAAATTTTAAGATCCCTTCTTTCTGGTACAGTTTTATGGTGAATTTAAATCCACACTACAAATTAAAGTGAAGTTTCCTAGATCTTCTCATGTTGCTCAGTGGCAGCTTGTTTAAGGCCTGAGGTGTGTGTGTGTGTGGGTGGGTGGTGTTCGAGATGGGGTCTCACTCGGTAGCCTAGGCAGGCCTGGATCATCTCACTACTTAGATCAGGCTGGCTTAGAACTTCAGAGATCCTCCTGCCTCTGCCTTTCAAGTGTTCGAATTACTATCACACTTAGCTTGGGACTTTTTACCTCTAGTTTTTCATCTGGATCAAGTTCATTCCTAATTAAGATTAAAATCACAAAGTCACAAGATCATTCAGCCTGATTCTGCAAACCCAGAGTTTAAACTGTCAAAAGCTAAGTGTGAAGTCATTCACATATTCCAAATATAATCAGAGATACAGTACCAGCCTTGCTCAAGGAAGAAACACCTTAAGAAAACAGCTTTACCTAACAAATAGCAAAAAGCTAACACTAAAAGAGACAAGCCAAAAATATTAGATTTCTTTATTTCTGAAATATTTCTGCCCATACACACTAACACTTCATTTCAGTGGCTTTACACACACAAAAAACCCAAAAACAATCAAAAGACCCTTCATTTAAATTGAAGCATGCAGGAAAAAAAACAAACCCTACATCAAATGGAAGCTGTTTGCTCAGCTCCTGCAGTTCTTTACTGTTCCCAGCAAATAGTTTTAAGTCATGCCCCACATAGCCCCCAGTGCTGGGGCTGAACCTAGGGCCTTGTCCCTGTTGAGTAAGTGCACTACCGGTATGAACTGAACCACAGCCTGTTTAATGTTTAATTCCTTAAAGGGTACCCAAAGGAGTGGATACAATGCAAAATTGGCAGCCTATAAGTTTCATGATAATTTATTTGATCCACAGAAATTCATAGCAAGTTTAGGTTATGATTTATGATTCTTAATTATGTGTATGTGTGGGTCTGATCCTCTGGAACTGGGGACACAGGAAGTCGTGACCTGCCCAATATGAACTGAACTTAGGTCCTCTGCAAAAGCATTATATGCTCTTAATCCATGGGGCATCTCTCCAACTTCAACCTGAGACTTTAGTTTTAAAATGAATTTAAACTTACTCTCTGGTGGAAAAAGTGGTTTCAAAATACAACATTTGAAATTAATTAACTTGAAATATTAGCCTATATTTTAAAAACAACCTGTCACAAAAGTGCAGGGACCCAATTTTTCAAAGTTAACTGTATAAACTTACTACTCATCGAGTACTATATCCACATTGAAAAGTCCTTACCTTTTAAAAGCTAGTTTTAAAAACATCTACTCCATAGTATCAGTTACACTTACTTAACAAGCTTTTGTAAAAGAAAACCAAGAGTACTTGTGTACTCCATATATCCAAAGTTAAAGATTTTTCTATAAAAAAAACTAGTATCTCAAAAATCTCTCATTAACCTAAACATGTAACTGGGAGAAAAGCAGGTAAAACAAATAGAGAATTTCTTTTTGTTAACATCTCCACAAGTATATTTAGATGACAAAAATATCTTAACTCGGTCTGTCTCAAGTTTCCACGTGTCAAGACAAGAAAAATTAGATGTATTTTATTTTACATGCTCTAGCGAAAATGCTTAAAAGACATTACGACTATTAATACTCATTAAAATATGAATTAGCTTCGGAGGCCTGGAAGGAATTTTTTTTTAAATACCTAATTTGCAAGGAAGTGGAGAATCTAGTTAGTGAGACCAAAATCAATGGCCCAAAAAACAAACAACAACAAAAAAAAACCTAATTAGCCATTCATTTAACCAGGGAAATGCATTTATGGCGATTGAGCATGATTAATAGTGCATACCTCTACCTGCGACCCTGGGCTGCTCCGAGCCTCGCTGCAAGACTGAGTCAATCCTGCTAACGAAACAAGAACTGAGACAAGAGTGCAGTGAGGAGGCGCCAGGTGAGCTCCCCAGCACAGCCAAGCCAGCACCGACCCTGCCGCAGAAGCCCAGGGCCTAGATAATTCCTATTATGCCCAACGCACAGGTGGCTGAGACCTCCGACTCCTGACTTCCTGCTGGGAAAATTTCCAGGCCTTCTGTACACCTCTTTGCACTGGCACACCACGCCACCCCTCGGCCCTCCCGCCCCTCCCGCCCCACTCACACTAACCAATTTCTGCCTGGCTTGGAGAGTTAACGAAGAAACACGAGGGGTCGACATTCAAGTTAATTACTTCAGAAATCCGCTGGCCCGAGGGGCAGCAGAAGCACCGAGTTAGTGCTTAGTCCGACACACAGGTAAAAAGGAGTCATTTCTAAAATGGTGAACTCGGACGGCTTCTGGTTATTACTTTCCTCCTCGCTCCCTTAGCCCTCTTGCCCAACAGCTCCCTGGGGATAGGCAGGAGGTTTTTTGGGGGGGGGGTAGGTTAAAGAGCGATTGTGGCGGGCTCGCCCGTCTCTTAAAAACACACACGCGCACACACACACACACTCACAACCTGAAAAGGAAAAAGAGGGCGGCCCTAGCCCGACCCGTCCGTCCCACACCAGCCACGAGCACGGCTGCTCCCTCCGCCAACTCTCCCCCTCCCCCAAATCCTCAGGTCTCGGGGGGGGGCGGGGGGCGCTTCCACCGGTTTCCGACACCCCGCTCTGGCGAAACTTACCCCCGAGCCGAGGCCTAGAGGATGCGTACCTTAAAGTAGATCTCGTCCACCACCTCGTGGTAGGTCTTGAGCTCGTAGAGCTGCACTTTGAAGTAGGGCGACGACAGGATGTTGGTGAGGATCATGGGGTTGAGGTTCATGGTCTTCTCGTTGCCCCACAGCGGCAGCACGTTGCCCTGCTTGCCCGAGGCCGCCGGCTTGGTGGCGCCGCCGCCGCCGCCGCCGCCGCATTGCTGCTGCTGCTGGGCCACGGCCGCTGCCGCCTGGTGCTGCGGTTGCGAGTTGCCGGTCAGCGCGGGGCTGTTGTTAGCCATGTTGCCGCGGCAGGAAGGAGGAGGGCGGGAGGAGGGGGCCAAGCTCGATCGCGCTCTTCGGGACAACGGTCCCGGACCTACTCCATGGAAGGCCGTCGGGGCAGGGAGCCCGCCGCGTTGTGCCCCAGCCGAGCGAGGGACTGGAACTGGGACGCCGACACACGGGCCCCGGGCCCAGGGCACACACCAAACGCAAGCGGCGACAACTCCAAGCGCAAGGCAGAGCGGGCAGCCGGGGAGTGCGATCTCTTCCGCCAACTGCCCCTGGGAACAAGATGGCGGGCCCAGCGGAAGTGACGCCGCACGCCCGGGCGTTCGAGCCAAGCCCGTGGCCAATCAGAGCCGCCCGTGTGGGCAGGCCATTCCTTTTCCTGGTTGCGCGAGGTCGCTGCGTGCTGGGTTGGCTGCGGTGGTTCGTGTGCCGGGGTTGGGTTACTCCTGGGAGTTTGGCCCTAGGGGAAGGCGGTTTAGACCCAATCGCTGTGTTTTAGAGTTTGTATCGGTGGTTTGATTTTTGATTTTCTTTTAATAGAGGCAGGAAGGGGTTGTCGTGACCCTTACGCACTTGGCGAATGCGTGACTCGTGACTCTTGACTCCTACGGAGCTTCCGAGGTCTCAAGAGTTAAATGTGTTAAGGTTCTCCTGAGAGGACTAGAGGCAGGGAATCCCACCTCTCCGTGTGACTCCCATAAGGAGTCCTCGAGCCTTTCTCAGAGATGTGTCCAACCGGAAGTCGTAGACTGCCTCGTTACTCACCTAAGGCTGGGATAGCATTTTAACTGGGCTGGGAGCGTTAAAGAAAGTACTCGCAGCTGGGCGTGGTGGCGCCCGCCTTAATTAATCCCAAAGCTGGGGAAGACGTGGAAGGCCGGGCTCCGCGTCCGAAGCCATCTGATCTACATTAGTGAGTTTCAGACTAGCCAAGGCTCCATAGACAGAGACCCAGTCTCAAAAGAACAACAAAACAAAACAAAAAACAGAAAAAGCTACTGCTGTACTTGGAGTGCTTACATAAAATCATGTCTTTTATAACTTTTAGATAGGGAAAGGAGTATGTAGCCCAAGCTAGCCTCAAACTCAGGACAATCTTTCTGCCACAGCTTTCGAAATACTGGGGTTAGAGTCGTGAGCCACCACATGAGTGAGATAGTTATATGGAACAGCTGCCCTGGGCTAGGCTCCAAGGGAGTGGGGACTGGTGGAGATGGTGGGAAGGTGTAAAGCAACCACAAGGGTGAGGTCTCAAAGGCTACTGACAACTTCAGATAAACGGAGTTTAAGACTTAAGAAGGCTATAGAGCTCTGATGTATCTTTAGGTGGAATTGAAGGGGTATTTCATTGGCAGAGAATAGCCTAAGCACAGAAGACAAAATCAGGCTTATTAGGTGGTAAATAATCCAGTTGGCAAGAGGATAGGAGACACGCTTCTGGGGGAGTAGTGGCAATAAAATGTGGGCCGCGTCAGAATGAAACATTAAGAATTTAATAATACTTAAACCAAGGTTTAAGTATTATTAAATGTTAAGTATTATTAAATGCTATGAGGATGTGGGATGTTAGCCCACATCCTCATAGCACATATGTTTATTTGTTTAAATTAGTCTAGGCTTGGTTTTTGTGGTCGTATCTGTAATGCCAGCATTTGGGAGGCTGAGGCAGGAGAATCAATAGCAACCTTACTTAAATAAAATCGGGCTGTTGGTGGTGTACTTCAGTGATAGAATGCATGTTTAGCACATGCAAAGTCGGTCTAATCCCAACATATATGCATGCTCCTGTGCACATTCATGTAGACACACATTAGGGGCTGGGGATGTACCTCAGAGGTAGAACCTTTGTTTAGCAAGCAGGAATTTTAGCCCCACTACTGAAAAAAGAAAATAGTTCATATATGTTATTGTACCTGTGACTTTAATGTCTACTTTGTATTACTAATTCTAATATTTCTGGCTTCAGTCCATTTTTCAGAGATTGTCAGAATAATTCCATCAGTGCACCTCTGTCCCTGACTGCCATGAGGTGAGCAGCCTCCTCAGCCACAAACTCAACCGAGTGCCGTCCAAATTGCCAAAATCTGATGACATCTTTCATCTTATTTGATTTCTGGTTGTGTTGCATCTTCTCATTTATTCTTTCCTGGAAGTGTTTGGGTTATAAAGCTTCAGCAGCACACACACAGAGGAGGTAGAGACATGGAAGATGGGATGTTGGGGCGATGGGCAATGAGTTAAAAGCAATTGCTCCCCAAACTGAAGCCTATTGACCGCTGCTCAGAGGGAAATCCAGTCAGTTCCATCTGTGGTGCCAACTTGCAGGTCAACATTTTGCAGAGTGACTAAATGACATAAGTCACTTTGGGTTCTATGAGGTGAGTGGTGAGAAGAGAGTATACCACTATTGACTTCAATTCCTCCGTACCAAGGAGGACTTCTAGCGAGGTATGGGTTGTGAAGATGAACTCTCTGGGTGGAGGTCATATAGTTGTGGAATGGTTAGAATAGAAATAGAACATTAGAAAGGGAAAGCACTCCTAGTGGGAGTGGACTAGTGAGCTGAGAGAAAGGCTCCCAAATTGCTGGGCTGTGAGCCAGTGTGACACTTGGACATTTACATATAACCTGCTCCTCTCTGGTTTGTATATGGCAAGTTTTTTTTGTTTTGTTTGTTTGTTTTTTTTGCGAGACGGGTTTCTCTGTGTAGCTTTGGAACCTATCCTGGCACTCCATCTGGAGACCAGGCTGGCCTCGAACTCACAGAGATTCACCTGCCTGGGATTAAAGGCATGCGCCACCAACGCCCGGAGTATTTGGCAAATTTTTATTGAATATACTCCTTTTGCTAGTGAAGTGCAGGTGGGGAAGGGAAGGGAAGGGCGTTCAGTCTTTTTTTTTTTTTTTTTTTCCAACTGGTGGTTTTCTCTTCCTCCTCCTCCTCTTCCTCTTCCTCCTCTTCTTCTTTTTCTTTTCTTTTCTTTTTATTTTGAGACAGGGTTTCACTGTGTAGCCCTGGCTGTCCTGGAACTCTGTAGTCCAGGCTGGCCTCAAACTCATGAGATCTGCTTGCCTCTACAAGTGCGGGGATTAAAGGTGTGTACTGCCACCACCAGCACCAACTGTGTTCTTTTATATGTTGATCCATTATTATTATTATCAATATGTATTTTGGGGCGTTTCAAGACAGAGTTTCTTAGTGTAGCCTTGGCTGTCCTGGGACTTGCTCTGTAGACCAGGTTGATCTCAAACTCACAGAGATCCACTACCTCTGCCTCCCAAGTGCTGGGATTAAAGGCCTGCACCCACCACCAGAACAACACTTTTAAAGGGGGATTAACACACATCTTTAATCCAGCAGAGGGATTAAACTGAGTTCAAGTTCAGGCTAGTCTACAGTGAGTTCCAGGACAGCCAGAGCTATACAGAGAAATCCTGCTTGGAAAAAACAGAAGAGCTGTTCTTATTTTCATCTTTTTAAATTTATGTGTATGTGTATTGAGTGGGTGCCACATGTGTGTGGGTGCCCTCGGAGACTAGAAGAGAATTTATTTCTCCTAAAGCTGGAGTATATGGTTGATGGGAATTGAACTGGAGTCCTCTGGAAGAGTAGCAAGTGCTTTTAACTGCTGAGCCATTTCACAAGCCTCCTTGTGAGCTCCCATATAAGTTCATACTGATGTTACTTTCTCTAGTCTCTATTCTTCCGCACACCGAGGTAGAACAAGATTAGGGAGCCTGTCACTGAGGTAGTTATTCACCTTAAATCATGCAGGAAGTAAGGAGAGGCAGGAAAGGGTAAAGTCATGATAGCTCCTAAGAACATTCCTTCATGACCTCCCTCCTCCAACTAGCCAACCTCTGAAGATTTCTGCCTCCTTCCAATAGTCCCTTCAAATTATGAATCCATCAGTGGGTTCAGGTGTGTCCACATGGCAACCCACAGGCTACCTGTGACCCAACACTAATGTATCCACTTTTTAAAAATATGAGGGCATTTCTCAATTTTTGAAAAGAGTTCATTTGCATGAATCTCCAGAATGAGGAAAGAGATGCAGCTGTGCACTCCCGTGCTCTGCACCCTGAGTACTTCCCTGAAGCTTACTGACCTTGAATACTGAGGTCAAACGAGACCTGGATGCTGGAAGGACTTTCAGGGCTAGCTGGTGTAGTGAGGCCAAGTTGGGAGTTTATTAGAGACATTTTAATGTAGGCTTAAGCAAGTGAGTTAAGAGGCACATCAAAGGAATACACTTCAGAGAGTGCGTGTGTGGGCCTCTCAAAAGTCAGAGAAAGCAAGACACATCTAAATGTGGTGTGGGCTTCTCGGAGAGTGAGCAGTTAGTACTCGCCGTAGACGCCATTTTGGTGGCTTTCAAACCTGAAGGTTATTTAAGAAATCCTTTTTACTCCCCTCTCTTTTGAAAAGAGAGATACACGACGTGGCTATGAGATCTCATAGATGCTCAAGCCACACCCAGTGCCTCAGATCACTTCCTAATGCCTGTGGGTCAAGATGTAGCTCCTCCACTCTGAGCTCCTTCTCAAGGCTTCCTGCATGCTGCCTTGCTTCCCACCATGATGATGATGAGCTAAACTTCTGAACTGTGAGCAAGCCACCATAATTAAATGTTTTCCTTTATAAGAGTTGTGGTCAAGACTGGAGAAATGGCTCAGTGCTTGAGAGCACTGACTGCTCTCCCAGAGGACATGGGTTCAATTCTCAGCACCCACATGGCAGCTAACAACTATCTGTAACTCCAGTTTCTGGAGATCTGACACCCTCACACAGACATACTATGCAGACAAAATACAATGCACATAAAAAAAAAAAAAAGTCATGGTGTCTCTTCACAGCAATAGAAACCCTAAGACACATGATAAAGAATGGTGGTAGGAAAATAATTAAGCTTTAGCTTTTTTTTTCTTTTTTTTTTTTAAGCTTTAGCTTTTTGATTTTTGTAATTAAACCATCATATTTCTCTTTTACTTTTTGTTTGGGTTGGGGCAGGGTCTCCATATATAGTCCAGGTTGGACTATGAAGCCATGAAAAACCTTGAACCCCTGATCTTCCTGTCTCTACCTCCTGAGTGCCTGGCTAGTTTAATGCTCCCTCCCTCCCTCCCTCCCTCCCTCTCTCCTTCCCTCCCTCCCTCCCTTCCCCCCCTCCCTCCCTCCCCTCTCTCTGTCTCTCGAGTGTGTGAAATTTGAGGATCATTTTATTAGAGTTGGGGAGGAAAACAGTAGGAAGGGCAAACTGAAGATCCCAGCAGCTGCTGGGAGGAGGGAGACGGGAGAAAGCATCATGCCTTTTGAGTCAGACACAGGCCAGCAAGCAACTGCAAGAAGGGGGTCTGGGGCAAGGGTGAAGATAATGGGGATGAGGGGGTCTTCAGAGAAACAGTGCACAGTGTCAGGTAAAGTGTGCTTAGGCCTTGGATGGTGTCTGGAAAAAGAAAAAGCATAGGTATGCTGCTTTTTAAGTTTGCCCTCAGAAAAACATACAAACAAACAAAAAAACAGGCTATGAAGATCTGCAAGCAACTTTTTCTAAATGACATTTCACATTTTCATTATTCTAAATTCAGCCCTATTTAATTTTTGTGGTGGGCAGGGTCTAGTAAGACCTGTCTGTCTGGCCCCAAACTTGCCCTGTAGTCCAGGCTGTTCTCAAACTCAGTGACCCTCATGCCTCTGATCAAAGGCACTGCTATCATGCTCATCATATATACATATATATATAAATTAAATATATATATTTTACTTTATTTTCTTATTTTTTTGAGACAAGGTCTCTCTGTGTATCCCTTGCTGTCCTGGAACTCACAGAAATCCACCTGCCTTCAGAGTCATGTGCCACCAACCCTGGCTCTTACTATTTTATTCCTAAGGTAACTTTAATTCTCATGAGGATTATGAATTTTGTTTGTTTTCAGATAGACTTTAACTATACTAGTCATACACACTGTCCTCAAACTCCCTGGCTGAAGATCTGAATGCTAGGGTAACAAATGAGAGCTTTCATGCCCAGCTGAGAATCTAAATCCTGATACAACACAATGTTTGGCTAGAGACATTTTTGCAAGGCTTCCAATCAGGTTGCAGGGCCAAAGCTACAGATGGAGTGATCTGCTCAGCAGATGGGTCATGAATTTGTTGATACCACATTTATTTTAAGCTGTTAGAAAGAAAGACAGACTATTGTGGGGTTAGAGCTCAACTATTTGGAGGGTTAAACAAGGAGGAATAACTGCTACAATATTTCATAGCAAATCTGTGTGTGCTAATAGACACAGCCTGTACAGGTGATTATCGTACCAGGGTCCAGGTGGACTTAGGTGATGGGCTCCACAGCCTTCTTACCCTCTTGCTAATAATTGTTTTCTGTTGTAAGTCAAAGCCAGGGATTGAGCATCCCCGAGGAGTGTCTGCTTGGGTTGGCCTCTGTACAGCCATGAGCCCTTTTAAGTGGAAGTCTCTAACAGTGTAGTTGGCAGAGGATCCCTGTATGGCCATGACGTATACTGAATACTGAATTATCAGCTCTTAGCTGATCAACAAGGTAGTGACCTCCCTGTAAATGGATAGTCCTTCCATATTCTCCTAGGAAATTGGGGTGGGGACAACAGAGAGGGAATCAAGATGTTAGCACTAGGCACTAATGCCAAAGGAATGGAATGAGGAAAAGGAACTATATTTATTCACCAGGTTAATGGCCAGGTTCTGAGTAAGCAGTAACTTAAGTGGGATCAGTGATGCAGAAAACATCTCAAGTTGGTGTGCTATAAAAATACAGGGTACTCAATACTATTCTTTAAAACTTTTTTCTTCTTCTTTTTGAGATCATAATATAATTGCATCATTTCCCCCTACCTTTTTCTCCCTTCAAACCCTCCCATGTTCTCCCTCCTTGCTCTCTTTCAAATTCTTGCCCTTCTTTTTTCATTAATTGTTCACACACACACACACACACACACACACACACACACACACACACACCCCTAAATACTTAAATACAACTTACTTAGTTTCTAAACTGTTACTTGAATGTGCCAGGCATTGGTTGCACACACCTTTAAAACCAGCACTTGAGAAACAGGCAGATCTCTGTGAATTCATTTCAACACAGTCTATATAGCAAGTTCCAGGCTATCCAACTCTATATAGTGACATTCTGCTAAAAAAACAACAAACAAAAATAAAACCTGAAATTATCAATACTATTCTTTACCAGTCCCTCGAGCTGGGCATGATGGCATGATGACCACGTGGGTCACTTGAGTCCATGGTTCAAAATCAGCCTGGGCAATGTAGCAAGATCCCATCTCGAAAACAAAAGGAAAAGCTGGGCATCATGACACATCCCTGAAGCCCAGCACTCACGAAGAACAGGCAGATCTCAAGGGTCTTGATCCTCCAAACTTACATGCATGTACCAACATGCCCTGATTATTTTTTGTTTTGTGGGTTCTTCTGGTGTTAGGGATAAAACTCAGAGCTCTAACATGCTAAGTATGAGCCACAAATCACCCCCGTGGCCTGACAGAGTTGTTTTAGATGTAGATATACTGCTATCTAGAAAGTGAAAAATGTTTTTTTTTCAAACAAGCTGCAAGTCCAAGTGTCAGCTGGGTGTGGTGGTGCGTGTCTTTAATCCCAGCACTCAGAAGGCAGAGGCAGGCTGATCTCTGCCAGTTTGAAGCCAGCCAGGTCTAACCGAGTGAGTTCAAGGACAACCAAAGATAAACAGAGAAACTATATCTCAAAAAAACAAAAAAAAGTTCAAGTGTCCAGGTGAACCTCACAAACTTGACTGTATTTATAAACCTACATATTTTAAAATTATTTTTTAGACAAGGTCTCACTATGAATACCAGGCCTATCATCTTGATCCCTGGTACTAATTTCTGTCTTAGTCACTTCTCTATTGCCATGAGGAGGCAATATGACTAAACAATTTTTAAAAAGAAAAGAAAGGATTTAATTAGGGGCTTGCTTATAGTTTCAGAGTTAGAACATTATCATCATGGCAGGAAGAATGGTAGGGAGCCTGGAGCTGGAGCAGTTTTAAGAGCTACATACTGATCCTCAGGCCAAGAGAGCACGCACTGGGCATAGCATGGCCTTTTGAAACTTCAAAGCCCACGTCCAATGACACACTTCCTCCAACAAGCCCATACCTCCTAACTGTTCTAATCCTACCAAAGCGTTCTACTTTCTGGTGCCTAAGCATCAAATATATGTGCATATGGGGACTATTCTCATTCAAACTACTACAAAAATGCTGGTTGCAGATGTTCTGCCTTAAGGACACCCATGTTTCTGCCCTCATCCATTGCTCTGTAGGTTAGCCTAGAGTGAACTTTGCTCTGTAAATTCCCCAGAGTAAACTTTGGTGAAATTATACCTTGATTTGTCAGTGTGTCTGGGAGGTGGGCATAAATATCACTTATGTTTCCCCAGGGAAGAAATTTTAGCAACACTTGGTGTAGTTGGCAGGATGTGCCAAAGCCGACGATACTGACGATAAAAGTTTGGGAAGAACAATGGTGTCTTGATATAGAGAATGAGAGAGACAACTGAAACCTAGTGGAATGTTTGTGGAGGAAATTTTGACATGGCTTTCTGTTCCCATGTGGCATGTTGTCAGTGTGCTTTTTGCCAGTGGTGGCAGTGGCACGGGTAATGCAGAAGGTAGTGAGATCTGTAGCTAAGGTGAGGGGATGTCTGTTGGGGATGACAGTCTTTGGGTGGTCTTGAGTGACATACCTGCTTGATGGGTGGGATTAATCAAGGGGGTGTGGGGATGTTTTGAGAAGAGCTGGAGAAACACTGGGAGTGGTGAAGGGGGCAATCCTGGAGGTATCAGCAGGCAGGGGCAACCTGGCTGCTGCTAGGGTGATAAGAGAGCTATCTGAAATCCAGGAGGCAGCAGAGAGGGAGATAGCAGGTATCAGGGAGAAAATGCAACAAGAAAGACTTCCTTTGTTGGCCTCCAATCTTCTGGGTAAATTGGAAAAAAGCGGGGGGGGGGGGGAGGCACAATGGTGGTGTTAGCTTGCCACTTGTCATAACTGGGAGATTGAAGGGTAAAGAAAACCCAAATCATATCTATATTAAAGAGTCCTTCCTGGAACCCCAAACCCCAGAATCTATGAGGAAGGTCAGGTAGGAAAAAAAGAAAAGAGTGAAATAGAGGCAACAGAAGATACCCCTGGAGTCTGGCTTTTGATATAGAGAAAGGGAAAGCCCATGCTCTACTATGCATTATCCTTGATGATGAAAACTGCTGGCAAGATGTGCCAGCTTGTGTTGGAATAGTGGTGTGAGTGGTTATTGATAGAACCAACCTTTTGGTTGGACTTCAGTCCCACTCCACCACGGGGAAATTCATAGATGCTACTGGGAACTTAGACAAAAACCTGTGACCAAAGAGATCATAGGCTCCAGTGGAGAAGCAGCTGCTGTTGCTTTGCTAAATGACATATTGGCTTCTCCACATTTGTATTTATAATCATGGGTTATTACTGCAGTCAGTGTCTGTTACGATAAATCTTTCTGCCAAAAGCTGCCCAAGCCCTACCACCATGTGGGCAATCTCCGCCAGCCACCTGAGTTCTGCCCGCAGAGTTAGGGCCCCAATTAATGCACAGAGACTTACATTAGGTGCAAATGCTGCTTGGCCAATGACTAGGATTCTCATCTGTTAGCTCAGTCTTAATTATCATAAATCTATATATTTTATAGGACTTATCGGATGCCTTTTCATTGGTGTCCTCCCTTGCCAGTGGATCACATGGAGAATCTGGAGGAAAAGAGGGGAAAAAGGGACCACTTCCCACTTGTACTTCCTTAAATATGAGTCTCCCTGCTATGTCACTTTCTGCCTGGATCCCCACTTCTTTACTACATTTCCCAGAATCCTCCCACCTAACTTGCTGCCTCATTGGCCAAACAGTACTTTATTCAACAATCAATAAGATGAACACACACAGAAGTGCATTCCCCATCAAGTGTCAATATGAGCATTTATTTCCCATTTTGTCCTTTCTGGACTTGTGTTTATAGTAGGAGGAATTCCCCAACCTCACCCACAATATAACAGCTTTACTCATAATTATCCAAATTTGTATATACACATATACTTGGGAATGGAGGAATGGCTTCTTTGGCTGAGCTAAATTAAATTGACATAACCTGGATTAACAGGTGAGAAGTCATTTGATTGTATTCTGTCTGACACAGAAGGAATATATGCACAGTGGCTGAACCCAAATGAAGACCACAGACTCATTTTAGCTCCCAAATGACCTAGCCTCGAATCGTCTTCCCAGAGAACTTCTTTGATGTAAATCCTCACCTCAAATGTTCTCTTCCTTACAGTTCCAAGAACCTACTTGTGGGCTGAAACTACATCTGGATTTAGGGCATCTGCCTAGCATTGGTGAGGCCCAGGGTTCAACTCCCAGTGCCACAAACAAAATACAAAACCAAAACTACTTGTGCAGAAGAGGGCTGACATGGAAGACCCAAACTCCTCCTTGCTTGCAAAATTGTCCCTTAGCAAGTATCTGGAATCGTAGAGTAGAAGAGAGTTTTTGAAACAAGATAGAAAGATGAGAAATTGTGGGGACATGGGAAGAAAAGCAAGGGAAAGAAAAGGGGCCCTTCCTTTGTGGATCTGGTTTGCCTTTTCTACTAATAAGGGGAGGAATCCACTGCTAAAACCTAAATTGCCTACTGGGACAAAGTATGTTTTCCTAAAGAACCCCCCTCCACCCAGTCAAAGATGGGGAAGACAATAAATCAACTGTATTTACAATATGTAACCTTGAGGGTTTTTTGCACTCACCCCTCATAATAAATTCACAACTTTGTTTAGAAGAGCAGATACTTTAATCTTTTGACCTTGTTGTCAGCTACACATTTGAAGCAATGAGTAATAAAGGCTTGGGGCAGGGAATACACTTGCTTCTTAGCAACCTTTAGAACTGTAAGTTGAGAGTCACCAAATCCTTTATGGCCCATCTTAAGAATATCTAAGCATGACTCTCCCTTGAAAAACCCATATGCACATTTGGGTATGGTCTTATTCTTACCCTGCGAGTCTCTTTCTATTAACTCCTGTGCTTTAGAGCAATATTAACATGTCTTTTAATAAATCTCCAATCCTACTTTATACTGGCTTGCCCTGCAATTCTTTTCTGCCTGAAGCCATGAATCCCAGTATTGCCTGAATGGAGATTCCTATTGAAGGCAGTGGGATGAGGGCGTGTGTGTGTGTGTGTGTGTGTGTGTGTGTGTGTGTGTGTGTGTGTGTCTGTGTGTCTGTGTGTCTGTGTGTCTGTGTGTCTGTGTGTCTGTGTGTCTTTGGCAGGAGAGTAGAATGGAGCTGTGCCTCTACCCTGGTCATGACTGACATTCCTACCAGCCCTAACTATGAATGGCTGGATGAAGTGCAATTCTGATACTACCTTATTTTAGCTCAGACTTCACAGTGTTAGGGTAAAATCTTCACAAAATCTAGAGAATTGCTACAAGATGTGGAATTCTCAAGTTATGTAACTATCTTAGGGGTGGGAGTGTTGCTCAGGGGTAGAGTGCTTGCTGAAATCAAAGGCCTTAGTATGGACAAAAAGAATTCCTCCAGATCATGACAATTTGTTTTTTTTTTTTTTTTGAGCAAGTGGTTATAAACTTGGCATTCCCAGAATTTCCTGATGCTTATCAATTTGCTGTAATGAATCATAGCACAATAATTACAGACAGACACAGTATGCAAATTGGGACCAGCCAAATGGAGAAAGGGCAAAGCATGGGAGTGTTTTAAATACAAAACTTCCATGTGATCACTATGGAACACCCTTCTCTTCCAGCACCTTAATGTAATTATCAACAAGGAAGAGGTTCACCTGAGCTCATGGCAGAAGATGTCCTTCCTTCCTTCCTTCCTTCCTTCCTTCCTTCCTTCCTTCCTTCCTTTCCTTTCTCTTCCTTTCTCCCTTCCTTTCTTTCTCTCTTCTTTTCTCCATTTCTTTCTTTTCTCATTTTTTAATTTTTAAAATTGAGTTTGTTTGTTTCAAGGCCTTGCTGGGTATCTGTGGCTGACCTGAACTTGCTGTAGACACTGAACTGGCCTCAAAGTTGACTTGAGGCAAGTTTCTTGCCTCTGATTCCTGAGAGCTGGGATTGCAGGCATGCACTACCATGCTTGACTGAGACTTTTTATTGTGGTTTATTAAATATGTACAACCAGTTGAGTCATCAGACATTCGATTGAACTCATTTTCTAGGGCCTCTTTGTGGTGATAAGTTCCTCCATATTGTCTAAAACAGTTGTTTTCCAAACTGTGCCTCCTTGAAGGACTGACTGCATTTTGTAAGTGACATTTGACTCTGTTTAAGGATGGAGGATAACTCTGAACCTTGGGCATATGGATAGCACCATCTATCTGGCACCACTCACATGATATAGACTAACAAATAATTTACTCTTTGAGGTAAATCTTTTTTACTCTACAAATTCATTGGGGTGAATTGAGATTGTAAGGGAACATGGACATATTAAAATTATATCAGGAATACCAAGCCCAAGAATAATCTGGGTATTAGGTTTCAAACCAGGGATAAATGGCTAAGGTGCCTATTTAACATATCAAAGTGGATACTGGCTGCCAGTTCTCCCTGCATCCCTCATTTCCTACTTGTTATGGAGGGGGACCTCCTGGCTGACAAACCCTACCCCCTACCCTAAACTTCTCTATCCTAGGGGACTAGGCTGCTCTTTCCTTATATAATACAACCATTTTGGCTCCCCACTGTTTTTGTAACTTTGGGCCTCCTGGCTGCTGCACCTGGTTCCCCTCTTTCCCCTCTCCTCACATGGCACAGCTCATGTTCACTCTGGAGTCTCAGATGTCTTGCCGCTGGCTATGCTCTCCCGAGTATCTATAATAAACTTTCTCCTCCACCATACCCAGGAGCAGGCATGTGTTACGATAAATCTTTCCGCCAAAGGCTGGCCGAGCCCCATCGCCACGTGTGCCCTTTATGCCAGCCACCCACCCGAGTTAGGGCTCAAATTAATACACAGAAACTTGTATTAGGTACAATGCTGCTTGGCCAATGACTAGGATTCTCATCTGTTAGCTCAGTCTTAATTATCATAAACCTATATATTTTATAAGGCTTATAGAGGATGCCTTCAGCTGGCACCCTCTTACCGGTGGCTCACATGGTGCTGCTGGAGGAGGAAGGGGAAAAGGGACACTTCCTGTTTCTCCTTGCTTAAATATGAGTCTCCTTGCTATGTCACTTCCTGCCTGGATCACCACTTCTCTACTACATTTCCCAGAATCCTCTTTGACTCCTAGTCCCATCTAACTTGCTGTCTCATTGGCCAAACAAGTACTTTATTCAATTATCAATAAGATGAACATACACAGTGCATTCCCCATCAGGCATATTCCTTTTTTTTTCCTTTTATTTTTATTTTTTCATTCACTGGGTATACTAGCCTGTGTAACTTCCTTACCCAAGCCCTCCTCTCCCCCCCCAAAGGTAGGCATCTATCATTTCTATGGCTATGATGGCCTCAACCAACCTGTCATCTGACCAGTTTATGTATGGAAGGAATGACAGGTCGAGAACTCCCAATTGTGGGGGCCTCTGCTTAGCTTGGTTCCTGTGTTGATGCAGTCTACCCAAATTGTTGTCTGCCTGTCCTTCTGTTTGCCCATCTGTATCTGCTATCCATCTGTCTACCTGTTCATTCATTTAGACCCGGTCCTGTCCTTTTACCTCTGGAGTGTACCTTAGCTCTGCAGTTCAACCCTGACCTTGTAGCCTGCCTTACAGCCAAGTCACAGTAGCTTCTCCCGCAAGACTTTCAGTTTAGCAGGGTTCATTATCTTGTCCATAAAAGGTCATATCTTTATTAGTTTTCGATTTTTGGCCTCTCACACTTTGAAACTTCTTGCCTTTTCACCTTATTGCAGTTATTCTATAGTGTGTGTGTGTGTGTGTGTGTGTGTGTGTGTGTGTGTGTGGTTACAGATACATAAATCTATTGTGTGATGTATTATGTATAAGCTTAAGGTTAATGTAATTAAGATTGGAGAAAGGAACCCATGGTGACCCTGACCAGCATTGTCAAGGAAATGTATATTTATTTTCATTTTATGTGTTTGTGTAAAACACCTGTGTGTATGTGCATCATGTGTGTGCCTGGTGCCTATAGAAGCCAGAAGATGGAGTTGGATCCTCTAGAACTAGAGTTACAGTCCATTGTGGGTTCTAGAAACCAAATGTAGGTCCTCTGCAAGAATAGCAAAAGCTCTTAACCACTGAGCCATATCTATAGCCCAAGGAAAGCAGGAGTGTGGCAAATTGCTGCCATTGAAAGCATCATACCTTGTATATTTGATACCCAGTAAATCCTGACACTGTGGAAAGTCACAAGCATGTTGTCTATTTCTGACATAGCTCACTCTTGACACTGTCTTTTTTTTTTTTTTTTGCAGATTTTTTTATTTGAATTAGAAACAAGATTGTTTTACATGACAATCCCAGTTCCCTCTCCCTCCTGTCCTCCTCTATTCCCCCCAACTAAAACCCTACCTATCATGTATCCTTTCTGCTCCCCCTAGATGCTGAGGCCTTCCATAGGGTGTCATCAGAGTTTGTCGTATCTTTTGGGATAGGGCCTAGGCCCACCCCCATGACACTGTCTTCTAAGATGGCTGGTATCTCAGGCCCCAAAGCCTCTGCCCTCTAATCAGAGGCTAATCTTGCTGAAGTAGCCTGCCCCCAGCATGAATCATCTTATTACCTTAAGCTACCTGAGGAGCAACTCATGAATCATCTCATTAGTGTAAACTACTGGGCCCATTGTGAGTAACAATGATACTCCTACACTCAGGATATTCCAAAGATTTAGAGTCTCATTCCCAGGAACAGGGGATAAAGACAGAAAAATTCCTTGTCAAACAACCTTTTTCCTATACTAGTTATATAGATCATATATTTTTATGGTAAATATGTTTTCTTTATAGGACTTGAGAATTTGGGTACATGCCAATAATGATTGTTTATATGATGAGAGCTCAATTTAAAAATCTGGGCACTGGGGCTGGGTGTTGGTGGTGCCTTTAGTCCCAGCACTTGGAAGGCAGAAGCAGGTGGATCTCTGTGAGTTCAAGGACAGCTTGGTCTCCAAAGCTACACAGAGAAACCCTGTCTCAAAAAACAAACAAAAGAAAATCTGGGCACTGAGTTTCTAATGAACTTCCCTAGTTCGCAGTATTTTCCAGGGTCTGTCATGGTTTATTACTGGATGGGTTGATCACATCATGTGTGACTCCATGAAAAAGGATTCTAATAAGCTTCAAGGCAAAACATAGTTCTTCTTTCAAAGGAATTAAGAGGGAGTTTATCAGAGCCAAATAAAAGTACCCGTGGTCAGGAGACACAGATTTTGGTAAAACTGAATGACATGTTCCACCGTGAAAGTGGTCAAAGGAGATGTATTTTTGTAATCAAAGAACTCAAGATTCAAAGGTTGAGGTAGAATCCTGCTTCTCAGAGAGATTGAATAGCAAGCAGCTCACCTACCTCACTTCCTCGAGGCTTTGTCTCACCCCTCCTTATAAACCCTCTAATGGGGCAAGTCCTTCTGTGTATGTTTATCTTATTGGTTGTTGAATAAAGCATTGTTGGCCAATGAAGAAGCAAGTTAGGCAGGACTAGGAGTTGAGGAGGATTCTGGGAAATGTAGTAAGAGAAGTCTGGTGATCCAGGCAGGAAGTGACATAGCAGGCAGATTCAGAATTTAAGCAGGGAAAAAGAGGAAGTCACTCTCTTGCTCTTCCTCTTCCTCCTGCTCTCTGCTCTGTCGTCGCCATGTGATCCCGGGATGAGGATGCCAGCAGAAGGCGTCCTCGATAAGTCTTATAAAATATATAGATTTATGATAATTAAGATTGAGCTAGCATATAAGAAGTCCTAGTCAATTGGCCAGCAGCATTGTAAACTAATATAAAACTCTCTGCGTTATTTTGGGCGCCCATGTGGTGGTGGGGCTCCAGCGGATGGAGTAAAGACTTATTGTTACAACCCTTCTCCACCTGGCTCCTCCCTACAGCTTCCTGTCAACTAGTTGCTGACCCAGTCTCCTGACCACAGGTGAATTTTATTTAATCAAACACATCTTTGCATCGTTAAACAAATGTTCCAGAGCATAAACAAAAGTAACACACCTTAAATTAATATTCTACAACAATGTCTTAACTACTCAATCCCATTGTAAGGATTCTGGCATTATGCTAGCCTGTCCCTGTCACCTGGCGGAATGCACTCAGGCAGTACCCTGGTCAGCCCAGGGTTTCATGACTACTAATCTGCACGTAGGTGCAAAGGACCCCTTTAAAAGACAGACCACCACCCACTTATGCTCTCTTTCTGCTCCCACTCTCTTGCTGTTCTCCAGAGGCAGACAGGACTTTTCATGTCTCCCTCTGGTTTGCTGTACTCTCCGTCTCTGTGTCTCTTTACCCCCCTCCCTGCTCCCTTTCTAATAAAACTTCTCACTTAAGCTCTGTCTGCCTGGCATGTTTGTCTTCCGCCTCAGTCACCCTTGCCTGCCATGGAGTCCACCAAGGTTCCCCACAAGCATTATCATATCACCCATGATATGAAGAAATTAAGATAATTTGTTCCAGAATTTTTAGCTTTTCCTTTGTGGTGGCAACTCATTTGTGCTACTGTAAGTACAGCCAAGCATCCATGGCTGGGGAGCTCCTATGGACCCTAGAAGAGAACATATTACTATTACTTTGCTAAATAGACAGTTTCAAATTGCCTTCTGAATACATATGTCTTTACATATGACCAGTACAGCCCTTAGTCCTCAGTAAAGAAGTGTCTTACTGCAGGGGACGGTAGTTAATACAGTGACTCACAAGTCAAGCGTGGAAAGTGCCTAAGAAGTGCTCTGCTATAAATGGGACATAGATATCACACAGTCTCAGCGAACACTGTGGAAGAAGAAAGATTGTAAGAGCCCGCGGTTGGGTTGGATGGGGGCAAAATAATGTCTTTGGACATGACCAGACCGCTGTGTGAACTCCCAGCAGCTGTGGTTGCCTGCACCAGATCAAGCCAGTCAACATTCCAGCATAGAGGGGAGAGGGCACTCAAGACCTCCCCCTTAGCTGAGGCGCTATGGACAGTTGATGGCTGCTAGAGGACTGACAGTCTGTTTCCCCTAGACTCGTGCGTGGTCCCTGGCAGGTTGACCGTGTTGCTGTGCATGGCTTCACACCCATGTGCATGTGGGTAGCACTCATTAGACTTGGTGTGTTACAAAAACAATTTTAAAAAGGGACATGGAGTTGGGAGGGAAATGTGGATGACACTCTGGAGGAGTTGGGGGAGGAGAGTGAGGTATAAATATAATCAAATTATAATGTGTACATGCATGAAATTCTCAAAAAGTAAAAACGATTTTAAAAGTTACAGTTGTTTTTTTTTTTTTTTTAAGATTTTATGTATACAACATTCTGCTTCCATGTATATCTGCACACCAGAAGAGGGCACCAGATCTCATAATTGATGGTTGTGAGCCCACCATGTGGTTGCTGGGAATTGAACTCAGGACCTCTGGAAGAGCAGTCGGTGTTCTTAACCTCTGAGCCATCTCTCCAGCCCCAGTTGTTATTTTTTTAAGGCAGGTATGGTAGTATACACTTTTAATTCTAGCACTCAGGAGGCAAAGGCAGTTGGATCTCTAAATTCAAGGTCAGCCTGGTCTACAAAGTGAGTTCCATGTCAGTCAGGGTTACACAGAGAAACTCTGTCTCTAAAAACAAACAAACAAAACCAAAGTTTTTTTTGTTTGTTTTATTTATTTATTTTCTTGAGACATGATTTCTCTGTGTATCCCTAAATGTCCTGGAACTCACTCTGTAGACCAGGCTGGCCTCAAACTAACAGAGATCTGCCTGCCTCTGTCTCCCAAGTGCTGGGACTAAAGTTGTGTGCCATCACTACCCAGCAAAATCACAGGTTTTTAAAAAATAGAATCACTTTAATTAACTGGGAAATAAAAATATCACATAGCTAATTTAAGGAAGTCATTCAAACACTTTCCTAGCTCAGTGAACTTCTATAGTTAGAATGGCCATTCTGAAACAATGGAGCTTTGCCTAGGGTTTCACTATTAATTACATTTCTTTTATTTTATCCACTTGAAACAAACAAAAGCTTTATATTCTCTTTCCTGACTTGTGTGTCCTTTTGCCGGCACCTGCCCTTCTTATCACCTGATATCACCCTTTCTGGTTTCCTTTCTAAACTGTAGACTATAGGCAAACTTATATTTGTTTTCTGGTCTACACGAAAGCCACATATGAGGGAGAGTGTGTGGGTTTTTTGTGTTTCTGAGTTTGGGTCACCTCACTTAATATAACTTTCCAAGCCCATGCATCTTCCTTGCTACACATTTCATGACAAGTTAGTTTTGCATGTCTAACAGGTGGACTTCCCCAGCTTCACTGGGAGTCATGCATTTCAAATTGTAATCTTTGTCACTAACGACAGGCTCAGAGCTGGCCCACAGGACACATTCATACTGGAGATCAAGTTCTGTTATCTATTTTCATGTCAGGAGGAAGGGTAGTTCCAGTGGTCATTCAGCATCAAGACAACCAGCCATAAGGTAACCACCATGTAGAAAGAAAACGCCTAACACCAGCACATTTTTAATGATATTTTAACATCACACTTCAGCATTAAGCCCATGTCATAGACCTCTATGTGGAGGATGGTAACATTTTGTGACTTACTACCTAACAGTGGGGACCAAACTGTTCATAATACTGAAAAGTAGAAGATAGATGAGATTTCAGATTTGTTGCTTTATTATTATTATTATTATTATTTATTATTATTATTATTAGTATATGTCTGTTTTCTAATGAGAGTGATCTTGTAAGGGTGTGGATTTGGATGGGTGGGGAGGATATGGGAGGAGCAGGGGGAATTGAGACAGTAATCAGACTATATTATATGGAAAGAATCCATTTTCAATTAAAGAGGGAGAGAAAGAAAATAGATAGGATAGGATTTTCGGTTTGTATTTACTTGTTTGACTGGGAAGATACCCAAAGGTTGTTGTCTTATTACTTGGTAGAATATTCTGTAGTTTTATGAATAACCTCAATTAGTCTGCTTGGGGTGCTGTAACAAAACCTCACAGAATAGATGGCTGAAACAACAGAAGTCTGTTTTTGCCTAGGACCAGATAGATGAACTTTTACATATCCATATCTGTCAGTCATTGGTGGTGTCGGCTATTTTATAGTGATTACATGACAGAAACAACTTAATGAGAGAAAAGTCAAGTTAGGTCCCTTCTCCCAAACCCCCAAAAGACAATGCCACTGACCATATCCTAAATGACATCTGGGCTCAGCACAGGCTGGATCTGATGGATTGCTGGTGGATAGATAGAAGCTTACACTCACTGTTCCACAGGAATCTGTGAAACGGGTTTCTGTCTGTCTGCCCGGAAAAACCACTTTCCCAATCTCCTCTTACCTCTACAGCTTACAGCTGTACTTACAGCTGGACTTACAGCTCCCCTTTAGTGCAAACCTGTAAGAAGTCCTCATGCTAGCTCCCAGGGGGTGTTCTGGCTTACACACCTCGTCCAACCCTGCAACTACATGTTTATTTCAAAACCAACAAGGGTTTTCCAGCCTTTTTGCTATTCTCTGTCTCTCAAGAGGTAGCTATGGCAGCTCTGGACTCCCCGAAATGCCTCCTGCTATTCTCTCTCTCTACCGCTGGAGAGATAGCCATGCTGCGATGCCACATGTACAGTAAACCTTCTTCCCACCCTTGGAGCAGTCTAGTTTGGTGGCTCTGCCGTGCCCTTGCTTACAGGTTTATTTCAGTTCATAGTTTCAGAGGTATCAGAGCATCAGGATGAGGAAGTCTGGGTACAACAGAGCTGGCCAGCAACAGTGGGTCAAAAAAGCAGAGAAAAGGGATACAGGAAGGAGCCAGGACAGAGTAGAGCCCCGAGGGACAAGCTCCCAGGGACCTACTTCTTTCAACTAGGACCCAGTTCCTACTTTTTTACCACTTCCTGTCATCATAGTATACAGGCATTAGTTCATTAACTCTTTAATTACACCAGAGTTCTCATGATCTAATCGTCACTTGAGATTACCTCACAGACACATCCTGAGGTGTGTTAATTTCCTAGTTATTTTTTTTTGTTGTTGTTTAGTGATTTAGTTAAGGTTTTATTGCTGTTAAGAGATACCATGACCACAGCAACTTTTATAAAGAAAACATTTAACTGGGGTTGGATTACAGATGAGAGGGTTAGTTCATTATGGTCATGGTGGGAAGCATGGTGGTGTGCAGGCAGACATGGTGCCGGAGAGGAGCTGAGAGTTCTACATCAGGATCTGCAGGCAGCAGGAAGAGACAGTGAGCTGCCAGGCAGGCTTGAGATTTTCAGAGCCCCCCCCCCCAGTGATGCACTTCCTCAAAAAGCCACACCTACTCCAGCAAGGTCATACCTCCAATTAGTGCCACTTTCTGTGAGCCTATGGGGGGCATTTTCTTTCAAATCACCACATTCCTCTCCCTGGCCCCCATAGGCTTGTAGCCATATCACAATGCAGAAATGCACTCAGTCCAACTTCAAAAGTCCCCACAGTCTATCACAGTTTCAATCAACAGTGTAGAAGTCCAATATTCATGGTTTCTCTGAGACTTATGGCAATCTCTCAACTGTAACCTTCTATAAAATCAAAATCAAAAAGCAGACCACATACAATGGTACAGAATATACATTACCATTCCAAAACACAGGAAAGGGACCAAAGGAAGATTGAAAACCACCCAGGCAAACTTCCAATTCTGTGTCTTCATGTCTGATGTCAAAATGCTCTTCAGATCAACTCCTTTCAGCTTTGTTGACTGCAACACACTTCTTTCTCTTGGTCTGGTTCCACTCCCTGTTAGCAGCTTTCCTTGCCAGATGTCCCATGATTCTGGCATCTCTAGTATCTTGGGGTCTCTCAAGGCAATCCAGGCTTCACCTTCACAGCTTCACCCTGGCCTTCATTCAGGGGTACCCCTGACGCATGTCTGCCTCAGTATCGTTCTTTAGTCACAGAGAGAGATTTCATAACCCCTTAGTCACAGAGGGGGTTTCTATCCTTGACTCTAAAGCTAGAACCACACAGCCGAAGTTGCCAAGTTCTGCTGCTTGCTGGGGGTGGAACACGGCCTCCTATCCAATTACATCTTCACCAGCTTTTTGTTTTTGATAGTTTCCTTCACTGCCTAAGCTCGACTGTTCTGAAACTCCATCTGTGGACCAGGCTGGCCTTGAACTCAGAGATTGACTTGCATCAGTCTCCTGAGTGTTGGGATTAAAGGCGAGTGCCACCATACTAGGACCTAAACTGCTCTTTAATTTCTTATCACAAGGTGAAAGCATAGCAGGATGGGGTCTGGCCCTGTGGTCACCACTCCCTTTACTTAATATCAGGCTTCTTTAATCTGTTTATTTTCTTGATCACAGGATTCCACTTCCTGGTGCCTCTTTCTAAATACTGTATATTTTGTATTTTTCTTGATCTGCTTGCTCCTTTTCATTTTAGTTCTTCATAAGAGTGAACACTAACAGCCACGAGACAGAGTCCACACTAGGCTGTTTGAAGACTTCCTGTTATAGCACAGCACGAAAGGGACCTTGGTGGGAGGCCCCACAGAGGGTGAGGGTCAAACATGCTAAGCGGACAGAGCTTCCATGGGAAGTTTTATTGGGGGAAGAGAAGGGAGTAGGGGAAGGGAAGGGAGAGGGGAGAGAGAAAGAGAGAAAGAGATGGAGAAAGAGACAGGCAGGACAAAGACTTGCCTGCCTCGTGAGAGGAAAGAGAGTGGGAATGGACGGAGTTGTCTCTTAAAGGGGCCTTTTACACCTTAATAGCAGCCATAGGAACCAGGGTTGGTTAGGGTACTACCTGGGTGGGGGGGCAGCATAATGCCTGAATCTTTACATTGCCTCTGCAAATGGAATTAATCCAAAACTCTTCACTTTAGTCTCAGGCAAACAAGGGCAAAAAGCAGCTATATTCTTTGCCAAAACATCACAGGAACAGTCTCTAGGCCACATACTAATATTCTCCTCTGAAACATCTTTAGATGTGTTGACACAGTTCAAATCACCCCAGACCACTGTCTTTTGTGCTTCTACTAGAATGGTCCATTAAGCCACCTGTTCAACTGCTTTTCTAACTCAAGTCTCAACATGCACATTCCTCCAAACAAAAGCATGGTCATGCTATCACAGCAATAACCCACCCAGTCCCTCTGAAGAGGGACGGAGACCGTGGCAACTCTTATAAAAGAAAACATTTAATTGGTACTGGCTTACAGTTCAGAAGAGTTGGCTTACAGTTCAGAGGTTTAGTACATTATCGTCACGGTGGGAAGCATGGCAGCATGCAGGCAGACATGGTGCTGGAAAGGTAGCTTAGCATTCTACTTCTGGGTCCACAGGCAGCAGGAAGTGACAGTGAGCTGTGGTTGTACTTTTTTGTTGGGACTGCCGGCCCACAAGTAATGACACAGGGACTTATTATTAGTTATAAAAACTCAGCCTTAGTTTAGGCTTGTTCCTAACTAGTTCTTATAACTTAAATTAACCCATATTTTTAATCTACATTCTTCCACAAGGCTCATTACTTCATCCCCTCACTGTCCATCCTGCTTCCTCCATATCTGGCTGGCGACTCCCTGTGTGCCTAGATTCTTTCTCTCCCTGGAAATCCCACCTATCCTCTCCTGAATAGCTAGTGGCTGTTCAGTTTTTTATTACACCAACCAGAGCAACACATCTTCTGTACAAATATTCTGCAATAGTGAGCTACTAGGCATGCTTGACCTTCTGAGATCTCAAAGCCTACCCCTTCTAGTTACCTACCTCCTCCAACAAAGCCACACCTATTTCAGCAAGGCCATATCTCCTAACAGTGCTACCCTTAGTGAGTCTATGGGGGGCATTTTCTTTCAAACTACCACACTTTATTTATTAATTTATTTGTGTGTTGTATATGTTTGGATGTACATATAGGTGTGTGCATAGGCCAGACTTGACACTGGGAGTCTTCTTCAGTGGCTTTCCACCTTATATTTCTCAGACCAGCTGTCTCACTGAACCTGGAGTTTACAGATTCAGCTAGTTGAGATGGACAGCATCTTGGGGGATCTGCCTGTTTCCACTCTGCTGGCACTGAGGTTACAAATGTAAACTTCCATGTCTGGCTTTTATGTCAGTTCTGGGGAATCTTACTGGTTCTCATGCTTGTTCAGTCTCAGCCCCCTAGGCATTTCTTAACTCAAAGACTTATTTATTATGTACACGGTGTTCTGCCTGCATGCCAGAAGAGGGCACCAGATCTTATTATAGATGGTTGTAAGCTATCATGTAGTTGCTGGACCTCAGGACCTCTGAAAGATCAACCAGTGCTCTTAACCTCTGAGCCATCTCTCCAGCCCGGTCAATTTTTTTTTTAATAATATCTTTTACTTGGTCTTTGACTCTTTCATACATATATGCAATGTATCATGATCATACCCATCCAAAAGCCCTCTCCCACTCCTCCTGGAAGCTCATCAACACATTCTCCCCCCATCTTTCCTTCCTACCTCCCTGCTTTCCTTCTGTCTTTCCTTTTCCTTTCCATCCTCCCTTCCTTCCTCTCTTTTCCTTCTTTCTCCCTCCCTCCCTCCCTCCTCTCTTTTTCTCTCTTCCTTCCTACTGAGTTCAAATGCCTGCTGGGATGTTGACTGATCTTGTTGACTTGATTTGGGCAGGTAACCATGGCTGCAGTAAGTTCAGGAGTGTAACAGCCATATCATGTCCAGAAGACAACATTCACAGCAGTTCTCCCCATCCTCTAGCTCTTACATTGTTTCTGTTCCATCTTCTTTGATGTTCAGTGAACCTTGGGTGTGTGTATCTGGTTGATATGGATGTCCCGTTTATGGCTGAGCACTCAACAGTCAATATTTCTCAGTACTTTTATCACCTAGAAATCTCTGAATGGCCAAAGGAACGTCAGAGTTGGTAGACTTGAAAACTCAGAATTCTCCAGGTCAGGTTCTCTGTTTCTCTGGTCCACCATTCTGGGCATTTGCAGCAGCCTTATGTAGGCAGCAGATGCTGCAGCTGTGTACAGCACTGTATCTAATGTCTACAGGGACAGGTAAAGTGATCTATTTCCAAAGATTCCCAGCTCTCTATGGAAAGACATCCATACTCAGAGAGCTTACAAGCAAATGTTTCTTCTCCTTAGTAAATTCCAAGCCACCTAGCTAAGTGTGGACCAAAAGAATGCCCATGGGAACTCAGTCAAATGCTTTTTTATCGGAATATAAACTGTCAGTCACTATCAGCTTTCTGTGCATATAGACAAAGAAGCTCTAACAGTCTGCAGGGAGGTAGGTAAAGCAGACTGAGCCTGGAAGATTTATTCCCAAGATGGTTGGATGACAGTTGCGAGATGTGGGAGGATGGTGATTCAGTTTCCCCCGTGGGTGTCTCCCCATGGACTCTTGCACAGGTGACACCTGGTTTTAAGACTGAATGTTCCCAGAGACAGGAGGATATGCTGCCAGTTTCTCCCATCTGGGGCCTAGAAAGTAGCACTATGGTAAGCTGTGATGTCTGATGTGGCAGTATCCAGCAATGCAGGAGGCAGAGGAAGGAGGATCAGGAACTTGAGGCTAGCTTGGGCAAGACTGGCAACACACTGAAACCCTGTCTCAAAACCAAAGAAACCCACCTGATAAAATGAGTATAAATTCCAAAGGCGATGAAGTAGACCACACTCTTCAATAGAAGGGTTGAAGAATATGAGAGTTTTAAATTGTCAGTCTTCCTGTTATCTCCACACTATTTACGTTTTTCTTACATGCAATAATAAAATCAGTCTCTCTTAAGACCACCAAATGTCTCATTTTGTTATGAGCATCATGCTTATGTTAGCATCCAGGATAACCTTTATTTTTAAAATTTGAGACAGGGTGGTGCAGGCTGGCCTCCAACTCCTGGGTTCAGGGCTCTAGTGATCCACCTGCTTTAGTCTCCCAAGTAACTTGGAGCATTACAGTCAGCTCAGGGTAACTTGATTTCCTATTGCATTCCAGATGCCTTTACATACTGGTTGATCTATAACACTACAAGAGGACTGTTTTCTTTTTTCACTCAAAACAGAGTTTGATCCACTAGTTGCCCTATAAAGCCATTTATGAGATAGGTAATCTCTGTTCATTCTCATTTTTCTTTTCTTTCTTTCTTTCTTTCTTTCTTTCTTTCTTCTTCTTCTTCTTCTTCTTCTTCTTCTTCTTCTTCTTCTTCTTCTTCTTCTTCTTCTTCTTCTTCTTCTTCTTCTTCTTCTTCTTCTTCTTCTTCTTCTTCTTCTTCTTCTTCTTCTTCTTCTTCTTCTTCTTCTTCTTCTTCTTCTTCTTCTTCTTCTTCTTCTTCTTCTTCTTCTTCTTCTTCTTCTTTTTGAGACACAGTTTCTTTCTGTATCCCTGCCTGTCCTGGAACTCGCTCAGAAGAGTAGGCTAGCCTGGAACTTAAAGATCTGCCTGCCTCTGCCTCCCAGTGCTGGGATTAAAGTGCTGTGCCTCTCCTGCCTGGCTCATTCTTATTTTTCAGAAGACATTTTTTGAAAGGTTAGAGAGTAAGTAAAATCAGTACTTGAGGTTAAATTATTTGACTTCAGATTCAACATGGTCTACATCTCAGTGGTACTCATGGCAGAGGAAGGTGAGTTATGTTGACAAAGGCTACACTAAAGCAAAGTCTATACTAAGGTGTTGGCTGTGGAGAGGAACAGATGCAGCTCACAGCTTGAAGTCTGGAGTTTGGTGAGTGTTCAAATCTGAGAAGGGCAGAGCAAACAGAACCAAGGATAGTTTTCAGGCTTGGAGACCAAGCTCAGAGCCTCACAGGAGTCCAAGAGAGGATGTAATAGGCAAGTGAGGAATTTACATCCATAAATGGGTCAACTAGCAAAAATTCTAGATCTGTCTGTTGTGCAAAAACAAAACAAAACAAAACAAAACAAAACAAAACAAAACACCAGAGATAAATTATCTCAAAATAGGAATCTAGGTTTATGCTTTCAGATGTTTTAATCCAAGTTCTGATGGCCCCGTGCTTTGTGTCTGAAGTAAGGTAGACAGACTGTTAAGACAATGGGGCCATTTAGTAAGGAGCTTGATCATCTCATGAAAGCCAGAAAGCAGGGAGGGAGAGTACACTTCCAGTGAATGAATTACTTCTCCCAGCAAGGACCCTCCCTCCTCTTAGCCTATTCAGCTAATTCAGATATAAATTCATCAGTGGAACATTTAACAACCCCCCACCCCCAATCTAGTTACTTTTCAACAGTGACACCAGCTGGATCCAGTCCTTCAATATATGAGCCTTTGTGGGGAGACATTTCTGGAGGGGTGGTCTCTTCCTGGGCCAGGTGGTTGACCAGACCAAATGGAATGTTAGGTGCCCACCCAGGTCAGAGATTTAATTCTCTTGGCCAGAATGAACTAATTTTTCCTCAACGGGTGTTATTGTGGCTGCCTCACTGTGATGAAATACCCCGACAAAAGCAATTCAAGGAGGGAAGGAAGGGATTATTTCAGCTCAAAGTTCCAGGTTACAGCTCTTCTTCCCATCCCCACCCCTTCGGGGAAGTCAGGTTAGCAGGAGCTTGAGAAAGTGGGTCACAAAGTATTCAGTCATTGTGGAATGAATGCTCACCTCAGGGGGCCTTTCCATTCAGTAGAAGGCAGGAATACCGCCGCCTGCAGTGGCCAAGCCTTTCCTTCTCCTCTAGGGGAATCACCTCAATTCCCCACCATAGGGCATGCTCAGGGGTTCTAGATCGGTGTTAAGGTGACACCACTAACTGGCACATCTCCCTAGTGCTGATGTCACCTTATGTTTGAACTGCATGTGCGTTAAGTCACCAGGAATCTCTCAAACTGCCATATTACACAATCCTATCTATAAAGCGCCTGAGCCACACATAATTTTCTTCATAAACTTTAGACTCTAAAATATCGAAAACAAGATGTAAATTATCTTAACCATCAGCATCATGATGTTGCATAGAGCAGCTAGTGAGCGTTTGGATATTTAGTATTTCATGTGTGGCTTTTCTTAGTACCTGAAGCTGGCCTTGAATTTCTGATCCTTAGCTCCAAGTGGCATACAGCATGTGTAAAGTTGACAGAAAAGAGTACACAACAAGGGAGTTCTTAAAGTGTATGTGATTAAAAAAAAAAAAAAAAGTTGGATGTTGGAAACCGAAAGCCCAAAGAATATGTTTAGGAGCTTAGGTGATTGGAAACCAGCTCTCCCCAGCTCACGGTCCCTTAAAGGCCCTCGTGCCATAATTGCTCTGGGCCAGCCGGCTCGCGCTGAGCCCACATGCCTCTTCCGTGGCCTGCCATTGGCCCGGGGCGACCTCCACGTCTCTTCCGCGCACGAGGAGCCTCGCACCCGGGGCGCCACGAACCTAACAGACGCCCAGCCCGCAGCCTGGCCGCCCGTCTGGGCCGCACCCAACAGTCGCGCCAGGGGCAGGTCGCCGCAGCGCGAGGGCCTGGGATGCGGAGGGGCTGAGAGTCCTGGTCTCTAGGGTTCGGAAGACCTGGAAAATGTCTTCGGGGCATGCGCCACAGCGGCCGTTAAGTGACCCAAAACCGACGCTGTGGAGTGGGCAGCCCGGAGGCATGGGGCCGGAGCATGGCCGGGCTTCGCACGCCCAGCGAGGACCCTGAGGGCGCAGAGCGCAGGCGCGAGGCGCAGGGGCAGCTGGCGTCCAGGTGCGGGCCCCCAGGTGCGGAGACCCGGGATGGAGCAGCGCGGCTGCGCGGGCGTCAGGGGCGGGGCCCGCAGCTACACGGGACTGGGCGGTGCTTTGGCTGAGCAGCTTGCTTTCTAGGGTGGATTCGCTGCTTATCCCCTGGGTGAGTGATGCTGCGGGTAGACGCGGGCTAGAGATGGAATACTGCCACCACCCCTCCCACACCCCGACCCGAGGTTCATAATGCGAGCCAGGAAATCACTGAAAAGCTGGTGGTCGATACTTGCCTACTTCAGATAAAGTTCCAGTTGATGGGAACATGTGTAATAGAATACCAACATTCAAGACCCGGAGTGAATTGGGTCAGTGTTGTAGTATTACTGACTTATTAAGGGCACCCCCACCCCCAGGTTTCATCTGGTGATGTTTAAGAAGTTACTGAAAGCAGTAGGGATGAGGTTGAGAATTCGAGGATGACCTTGAACTTCTCTGTGTGCTTAGTTATTCCCGTGTGCCATCGCGTCTGGTTTTATGCAGGGTCCGGGATGGATATGCTTCATGCTTGCTAGGTAAGCATTCTACCACCTGAGCAGCATCCATCACCCGGGGTCAAGCGTCTTAGCAGTAATTTGTATCACACCGAACTGGTAATGGCAAAGCAAAAGAAGTAGTGCACTTTGTCGAACTGGAACTTTCAGAACCCGTAGTCACTATCTCAGTACTTACTGGATGAATTCTGTGGGCAAGTGGTAACAGGTGAGAAGAAGGCAGAACACCTACCCCTTTTCATCTGGGCCATCATTTCTTCTAGGCATCTCGTGTGAAAGGGATTATTTGGGATTTACAGCTGAGTTGCCGCTGATTCTGATACAGAGCCTGGAGGATAAATCTGCATTTTTATTGTTATTATTTTTGTCACAACGGAAGTTAGAAACAAAATGGAAGTGGCAGAAAAGAACATACCGGTAAATGCCACCCTTCTTACCCACCTACATGGGTCTCAGAGGGGGTACTGTGCAGAAATGACAAACCTTCCTATTTAGGCCCTTGCCTCTCCCTGGGGTGTTGAACTAAAGACTGACATCAGTGAAATATCCACATTTGTTGTGTATAGCACAAAAACACAGATGTTAGTTATTAAAAAAAACCCAAAACACTGAACATGCAAATGGGTCACCCTGGAGATGTTATTTTCCTTTTCTTTACCTGGAGAGTTTAAAGTGTAGAGTCTTATTTGAGGAGGTCTGTTGAGGCCCCAGACTTTGCATTTCTCTAAGTTTGCAGGAAGATGCTATACTGGTTTGGGGACCACACTTGGAGACCTAAGCCAAACTTCCTTGCTGTGTAGCTTTTGGGTACTTGAAATGTGGCTAGTACCACTGAGGAAGGGACTGAAGTTTACCTTGATTAATTTTAGCACTAGCAAATGTGAAACCCTGGCCTCAACTCCCAGTACAACTAGAGAGGTGGGGGGAGGGGAGAAGGGAAGAGGAAGAGGAAGAGGAGTGAAAGGAGTGGGGGAGTTGGCAAGGCCTTGGTTGCATGTGTGGAGTATGTTTTACTGTTTTTCTGGGGATGGAAGTCAGGGCCTTAACTCATGCAAGACAAGTGGTCTCCCACTAATCTACATCTCAGCCAGCCACACTTGTTCTTTGCTTTTACTGGATATCATTACTCTAGATGTAGGTTTAGTCTTGGTTTATTCCTTTACGGTACTGGTAGGAATAGTTGGCACAGTTGTTGCAGATACAGCTAACATTTCTTTTTCTATTGATTCTGCTAAAAAGAGCTATTCTGATTTAGGATTGTTGTAGCAAAGAGCACTGTAGCAGGGTTTAACTCAGGATAAGTACAGCAAGGACAGCTGAGAATGGAGATGTCTTTATAGATAGAGATGCATGCAAGGAGTAGGGTATGGGAAGATAGGATAAGGGCTTAGAAAATTAGGAGGAAACATCCATTTAGAATCTAAACTTTAGATGGTGAGGGTGGTCAGATATCAAGGGTGGGAAATTCTGAGTTAGCAGAATTTTTGCTAAAACTGGCCTATGCCGTCCAAAGACTGGGATTCAGACCCTGAATCAAAGCCCGCTGGAGAAGTGACCTTAGAGAAGTTTGAGTAAAGATTGGGAGCTGAGGGGTCTAGTGTTTGCCCAGGGTTTCCTAGCCTCGGTCTATCTGGACCACAGTCTTTGGCAAGTCTCACAGTAAAACAACCCCTGAAGTTTAGCTACAGGAAGCATAAAGTTCAGTTATGGCATACTGAAAAGAGGTGGTGTGGATGGGGGTGGTGTGGAGGGGGTGTGGGGTGGAGGGAGTGAGGGGTGGAAGGGGTGAGGGGTAGAAGGAGTGCTGCCTGGTGACTTTAGATTTGAGCTGAATGGAGGCTGTTGTTGCCCCAGTTGATTGGAGAGAAGAAAATTTTTTGTTTTCTGCTTAAATGTCTAAAGTCATGCATGATTGAGAACTTGTTGTTTCAAATCTTTCAGTGCAATAGTGTGGTTGGTGGTAATTTTGAAGAAGTTTGTTCAGAGAAGGTAATTAGGTTTAAACCACCATTATACAAACAACGGTACCAGTTTGTTAGAGATTTAGTGGATCGTCATGAACCCAAGAAGGTAATTATGTTTTTTTAAAACTGTTAATATTGCCCTACTAAAGTGATTTATCAAATGTACTAGTAAGGACAGACTTTCACCTCTCACCCAGTGTTAGGGATTACTAACAGATCCTCTGGAACTGGAGTTATAGGCAGTGTGTGCTATCTGATGTGGGTGCTTGGAACTGAACCTGGGTCCTCTGAAAGAGCAGCCAGCATTCTTAACTTCTGAACCACTTCTCCAGACCTCTTCACTAACATTTAAATGTGAGGGAAATCTTGATTTTTTTTAAAGTTGGTTTTAATGTCATAGATTCCACATTTCAGGGATATTCAGTTGCAATATCAGGCAGTATTATAGTATTATGGTCAGACATACTGTGGTTCTTTTCATATTAGATAGGTAAATGGGCCAGGATGGCACACGTATCTAACCCCAGGTGTACTCTGCTGAGGCAGAAGGATTGCTTAAGCCCTGGAGTTTGAGGCCAGCCTGAGCTACATAGTGGGATTCTAATTCAAAAGCAAAAACTGGCCAAACAAAACAGTGACAAGTCAGATGAAAATGGGCCTGACCATCACCTTGGAGCAAAGTCATAGTTTCATAGACTAAAGTACCTACTTATTATGCTAATGGGCTTGGCATGACAGTAGACTAGATGCTGGTAAGGTGGTTCTTTGTCTGCTCAGTGGTGAGGACTGGGTTAAGAGGCATTCTCTTACTGGCTTCCTTTAATCGACTCAGCTATTTTGCAAATGCTCACACACCTATCTGCCTTAGTAGCCTTTTAAGTGAATCTGTTCACTTGAAAGGTCTGAAGTACCCCCTCCTTTGCAGCTCAGAGTTCAATATGGAATTTCATGTAGCTCAATATGACTGTTTTTCTAAACAAGTTGAGGAATTGGGGCTGGGAATATAGCTCAGTTGGTAGAATGCTTGTCTAGCATGCACAGAGCCCTGGGTTTGACCCCCAGTGTCTCCTAAAATGGTGAATGCCATAATCCCAGAATTCTTAGCACTCAGAATGTGTTTTGGCTACAAATCAAGTTTGAGGCCAGCCAAGGCCACAGGAGACCCTGTCTCAATAAGTAGATTAATGCATAAACTTAAACAAAGAATTAAGAAATTGAATTACTCTGTGACAAAGGAATTGAAGCAGAGTTTTAGCAAGCTTTATTTCTGAAGCATGATGCTAAAACTTCAACTTGTGCTGGGCATGGTGTCACAGACCTGTACTCTGAACACACTCAGGCAGAGGCAGAGGGATTGCTGCGAGTTTGAGGCCAATCTGGTGTTCATAGTAAGTTCCAGGACAGCAATAAACCAACGAAATAAAGAAATAGAAATAAGACTCAGCTTGTGATTCTTGCTTTGTAAGGATAACCTTGAATCCTCCACTTGCCAAGTGCTAGGATTACAGGTCTGCAACCATCACACTTAATTATGGGAGTGGGGCCCAGGGCGACAGGCATGCTAGGCAGGCACTATATCAATTACATCTCCAACCCTACGTGTGATTCTGCCACACTTCTCTCCCTCTTTGAGACAGGGTCTCATATCCAAGATGGCTTCAAACTTTTTCTGCCTCAGCATCCCCAGTCCTAGGATTCTAGGCAGAGATCACTATGCCTTTTTATCTTTCTGCTTGACTCAAATATTGACAGTAGCAATTGTTCTGAATGGGAATGACTCTGTATGACTTCCTCAAGCACTGATTTACCTGCAGGATTAGAAAGTCCCAGTTTAACTTGGTTTTTGTGTATACTATTCTACCCCCAAAGATCCTTCCACACATACTTTATGTTTTCACTAGTGATACACAATCTCCCACTGAGGGAGGGTGCGTGCCCATACTGGGTGCCTTTCTCTGTCACTCTCCACCGTATGTTTTCTGAGCTAGGTTCCTCATGGAACCTGGATCTCTCAGATTTGGTTAGGCTGAAGTAGGGTTACAGGTGCCTTCTGCTATATCTGACTTTTTGACTTTATATATGGGAGGTCCTCATTCTTGCACTTCACTACCTGAACCATCTTCCCAGGCACCCTCTAGTTTTATTTTTTTATTTTTTGAGACAGGATTTCTCTGTGTAACAGTCTTGGCTTCCTGAAACTCACTTTTTAGAACAGGCTGGCCTCAAACTCACTGAGATCTGCCTGCTTCTGCCTCCAGAATACTGGGATTAAAGGCGAATATCCCCACCATCTGGCCCCTCTAGTTTTAAAAGCTCATACTTTTTTTTTTTTTTTTTTTGGCTCTGAATGTTTCGAAAATGACAATGTGTCTCATTTATAGGTTGCAGACCTGGGATGTGGCGATACCAAGCTCCTAAAGCTGCTAAAAATCTACCCATGCATTCAACTGCTTGTAGGGGTAGATATCAATGAAGAAAAATTACATTCAAATGGGTAATACTTCTAGTGCTATGGTTTGGATGTGTTTCGTCTCCCAAAGGTGCTTGTGTTGGAAGCCTGGTCCCCAGAGTGGTGGTGGAACTGTGGAGAGGTGGGGGGCATAGTCATAGGTCATGGGGGCTCTTTCTAAGAGAGGGATTCTCCCTCTTTTTGGAGGTAAGATAATATGTTACAGCATAGGTGTCCTCATCTTAAATTTTCAGGGTGTCACCACGCCTGGCTTTCATACCTATCTCTTAAGTTGTGGGTTAAGTCTCATGACTGCATCAGCTCCGAGGGAGGGTTTTAGCATATGCTTGGTAGCTTCATACCACATTCACCTTTCTCCTCTCTGATACATATTAGATTTCTAGATCGTTTTGAAACCTGCTCTTCTAAAGAGCTGAAATATCTCTCTTCCGAAGAGAGGCAAAGCACGACAATGAGAACAGTAGGGGAAATTTAAAATCGTGTTCTTAGTGGCCCGACTTCCCACTGTGGAAGGGAGCTGCCCCATGACCTAGCGTTTAGTATAAGAAGAGAAAAGCCGGCTGAGTGGGACTCACAGCAGTGTAGTCAGAAGGACCCGGGTTCTACAGCTGTGAGAGCTCCTTCTCATTTTACACTTGTGGTTCTGGGAATTACAGTTGTAAATCTATACACACCAAAGCAGGACTTTGAGTTCCAGGGCCTCTCCTCATACAGCTAGGTACACCTCCTGCCCCTGAGCCATATCCCCAGCCGCTATTGCTAAGTTGGTTGTTTGCAATTGTTGCTGACCGATGACGATTCTCTTGCAGGCATCACTTGTCTCCCTACTTGGGGGAGTTTGTAAAACCCCGAGATCTAGATTTGACTGTCACCTTGTATCATGGCTCTGTTGTGGAGAGAGACTCTCGCTTGCTTGGATTCGATTTGATAACATGCATTGAATTGTAAGTCTGAAAGTTGTGTCAACTGTCCGTTTTGAAAAATATGAAGGAATTAGCCTCAGTAATGAATGTGATTATTTGCAGAAAATATAGTCATCAGTTGGAAGTGTCTTTTTTCCTCTTAGTAGTTTTCTTGGGAATTCCAGATATGAAGATAATTCCCAAAACAGACATTTGTATTGGCATCACACAGCCACCTGTTAGCTCTCCCCTTCTCTTCCCGACCATATTACATGTGCATCTCCCTCTATACAGTGCTTTTCCCTCCTGAAAGGAGAAGCTGACATACATAGGCCTTTGTTTCTGTTGAAGACTTTCATTTTGTGGGGCTGGGGAGATGTCTCAGTGGTTAAGAACACTTGCTCTTGAAGAAGATATGGGTTCAGTTCCCAGCACTCACATTGTAGCTAACGTCAATCCATTAACTCCATTGCATGGGCACCAACTCCCTCTTTTGACCTCTGAGGGCATATGGTTTGCAAGCAGAATACTCACACACATTAAAATAAAGCAATTTGTATTTATTTTTATAATGTATTTAGTTTTTAGACTTTTAATTTACTTTTATGTGTGTGTTTGCCTGAATGTATGTCTCTGTACTGTGTGTGTGTGTGTGTGTGTGTGTGTGTGTGTGTGTGTGTGTGTGTGTGTCTGTGTGTGTGTGTGTGTCTGTGTGTGCACGCACTCTGGAATCACAGACAGGTAATAGTTGTGAGTCACCACATAGGTGTTGGGAATCAAACTGTGATCCTCTAGAAGAGCAGTCAGCGCTCTTAACCACTGAACCATCCATCTCTCCAGCCCCTGTATTTCTCTCTCTCTCATTCACTTTCTTTCTTTGTTTTGAAGTCTAACATAGGATGGTCTCAAACTTGTTGTATATAATTTTGAATTTCTCCTCCTTGCCTCTGCCTTCCAAGTGCTGGGATTAGAGGTGTGTGCCACCATCATCAGTTTTATGTGGTGCTAAGGATCGAAATCAGGACTTTGTGCCTTTTAGGGTTTCTATTGCTGTTGTTTGTAGTCTTATTCCATTGCGATCAGACAGGACAGGGAGTCATTTCAGTTTTTCTGTATTTGTTGAGATGTGCTTGGTGTCCTAATATATGATCTGCTTCAGGGAACGTTCCATGGGCTGCTGGGAAGGAGATGCATGCTGCAGTGTTTGGATGGGATAGTCTACAGATTGTATGTTAAGTCATTTTAACCTGAGTCATTTAATTCAGATACTTCTTTTGTTGGGATGGTCTGTCAATTGGTAAGAGTCGGGTGTTGATGAAACTTACGTTGTGCTGGGGTTAATCTGTGATGTCACAGATTCGTATTTGGCAATGTCTTTAAACAATAATTGTCTTGTCTTTTGAGATGTTGTTTCCCCCTCTCTCCTCTCTCCAAGCCCTCCATGAATCATGTTTGTTTGAGTGCTGGGATCTGATGCAAGGCATGGCCTCTGAGCCCCAGCTCAGTCCTGTGGCATTTTTGTTATAACTTGTAGTTACAGAGTTACAGACATTGTAGGATTAGTTACAAAAAAGCACTGTTCTGTTTAACCAGGCTCACTAATTCTTTACCTTTGGTTCCATTTACTTAGGTTTTTCCTCTCCGTGTAACTTCTGTATGCATTTTTCATATGATCCACCTGAGAGTACATTGGGTACAATGAATGGCCTTTTATCCATAAATGACTACATTTTAAAGATATTTTCCTAAAAATTTTATTAGATTGTGTGTGTGTGTGTGTTACTGAACTCACGTTGTCAGGCTTGATGGCAAGTACCTTTAACCTGTTAGCCATATTGCTGCCCTTAAACATTTTTTATAAGAAGAAATGATTTGGGCCAACCAGATGGCTCAGCAGGAAAAGGCATTCAGTCTGCAAACTTGAGTTCAATTTCCAGAACGCATGTAAAGATGGAAGGAGAGAACTGGTTTTCAGTGTTGTACTCTGGTCACTGTATATGGCACATGCATGTCCTCCTCCTCTCTCTCTCTCTCTCTCTCTCTCTCTCTCTCTCTCTCTCTCTAACACACACACACACACACACACGGACAAAAATTAAAAAATAAGATTATGTGTTTCCTCTTTTGTAGCCATGGTATGCTATATTAGGAAATCTCACAATGGTCAGGTGTGGTTCACACCTTTAATCCCAGCAAGCACTTGGGAAGCTGAGGCAGGTGAATCTCCATGAGTTTAAGGTCAGCCTGGTCTACAGAGTGAGTTCCAGGACAGCCTCCAAAGCAATACAGAGAAATCCTGTCTTGAAAAACCTAAAAAGCAAAACAAAACAAAACTCACAATGATATACATGGTCATGTTATATAGTAGTCTATATCCAACATTCACAACTCAGTTGGTCTAGTGATATCTTTTATAGCTATTTTCAAATAACGTTATCATTTAAAATGTGGGTTTTGTTTTATTTTTTATTTTTATTTTGTGTTACTTTTTGAGACAGGGTCTCTCTATGTACCCCTGGCTGTCCTGGAGCTCTCACAGAGACCTGCCTGCCTCTGTCTCCTGAGTGTTGGGATTAAAGGATTGTGCCACCACTTCCAACCTGGCGATTTTAGTATTGATGTCTGGAACAGGTTTGTTCAGTCTTTCTTTGCTCTAGAACATCATCCCTTAATCTGGATTCATTTTAGTATTTCAATGCTAGATTTAGGGGATGCCTTTTCTTTTTGGCAGGGTAGGGTATTGATCAAATGCTTCATGCATGCTAAGTGGGTGCTATAGTGCTCAACTCTACCTGCTGTCCCAGGGAATACACTGTGTGTGTGTGTGTTCATGCACTCAAGAACACAAATGTGTAGGAGGTGGAGACTGGAGTTTGATGTCCTGTGTCTTCCTCAGTCTTTCTTTCTTTCTTTCTTTCTTTCTTTCTTTCTTTCTTTCTTTCTTTCTTTTTCTTTCTTTCTTTCTCCCTCCCTCCCTTCCTTTCTTCCTTCCTTCCAACTCTCTCTCTCTTTTTCTTTTTTGTGGGGGGCAAGGATTCTCTCTGTAGCTGTAGCTGTCCTGGAACTTGCTCTGTAGACCAGGCTGGCCTCGAACTCACAGAGATCCATTTGCCACTGACTCCCAAGTGCTGGGAATAAATGTGTGCCACCATGCCTGACCATGGTGTTTTTGAGATGGGTCTCTCAATGACCCTGCATCTTGCTGGTTGGCTACACTGGCTGGCCAGCAGGCCCAAGAGACCTTCTGATCTTTGCCTCGCCAGCATTGGGCTTGCAGAGCTGTGTTCCTATGCCAGGTATTTTTACTGAGTACAGGGGATCTGAACTTAGGTCCTCATTCTTGCACAAGTATATCCACATGTGAGTTCAGGTGCCCCTCAAGGCTAGAAGAGGGCAGCAGATACCCTGGAGCTGGAGTTACAGGTGGTTGTGAGTTGCCTAACATGGGTGCTGGAAACCAACCTTGGGTCCTCTGTGAGATCAGTGTGCTCTCATAATTGTTGAACTATCTCTGCAGTTGCCTGCCATTTTTGAAAAGAGCTCATAGAGGTAATGTTGTATTTTGAGGGCATCAAATCATGGAATGTATGAGCTTAGATACTTTTTAAAAAAGGAATATTGCTATGAGTTCTATAGAGGGCAACGGAGGATCTTAGTTGATGGATCATCCTTGTCAGTTCTGGGAGTGGGAAGGATTGAAATAAGTAGAATTGTTCATGGGTTGTAGACTGTAGCATTATCAAAGAAGGGAGAAACCGACATCCAAGCAGGAATTATTTTTGCCAAGTCACTTTGGAAAATGCATCCATGTATTTTTATTAATCCACTAATTCTGTTGTTTTTCTTATTAACCACTTTAGAATAGAACATTTGAATTCAGATGATCTGGCCAGATTTCCTGAAGTGGTGTTTGGATACCTGTCACCATCCATGATCGTCATCAGCACACCAAATGCTGAATTCAACCCCCTGTTTCCCACAGTGACCCTGAGGGATGCAGATCATAAATTTGAGTGGAGCAGAATGGAGTTTCAGACCTGGTAAGTTCAGAATGTTTGTCTGTTGTTTGTTTGGTAGGCATCTTGCTATAGGAAGTAAGCTTTGATCTGTCTGTCTTACTAAACTATTTCCTACTTATTCCTGCAAGATCTCCATGTGTGACTTAAGATGTAGTAAGATCACAAGGAAAGCAGCACATTTGGGCATCACGAGAAAAGAATGCGTGCCTACTGGGTGCTTTTTAGGAGGCACCTGTAGTATGGGCATAGAATGAGGACCAAAGTGGGGAGGATGTGGCCTGTGAGGTGAGCTCACTCCTGTGCTTGGGGTGGCTTCTTGGCTTGGGCACACTTTTGGTGTAATTGCAAATGCACATAATCTGGGCTGGAGCGTTTGAGGTTTCCTCATCCGCCCTTACACTCTGCCTGTCCCATAGCCTCCCTTTCCTCTTCCCATGTTGACTTGGTAACTGAAAATGTGTCACTGCCTTTTTTTCCCCTGCAGAAGTCAGGCGTCCTCGTGATACAGCATATGCTTGTGTTCAACTAAAAAAAAAAAAAAAATTTTTTTTGTTTTGAGATGATGTCCCCTTTTATAGCTCAGGCTAGCTTTCAACTCCTTATCATTCTGCCTTATTCATGATAGGCATGCACCTCCATGCTTGGCTTAGAAATACTTTGATTTGTATATTTTCTGTGTTTCCTAAAACTGCCGACAAGAAGTGACTTACGAATTTTTTTTTAATGTGTGTGTGTGTGCTTATGTACATCTTCATATTTTCCTGGGTGGACTTTCTTTTTTTAAATTTTATTTTATTAGAAACAAGCTTCTTTTCCGTGTCAATCCCAGTTCCCTCTCCTTCCTCTCCTTCCCTGCTCCCCACCTCCTACTCCAGCCCCTTTCTGTTCGCCAGGAAGGGCAAGGCCTTCCATGGGGAATCATCAAAGTCTGTCGTATCTTTTGGAGCAGGGTCTAGACTCTCCCTGTGTGTCTAGGCAGAGACTATCCCTCCATGTGGAGAGGGCTCCCAAAATCCATTTGTATACTAGGGATAAATACTGATCCACTACCAGAGGCCCCATAGATTGCCCAGGCCTCCAAACTGACATCCTTGTTCAGGGGGTCTGGAGCAGTCCTAAGCTGGTTACCCAGCCATCATGCTGGAGCCCATGAGCTCCCCCTTGTTCAGGTCAGCTGTCCCTGTGGGTTTCTCCAGTCTGGTTCTGGCTCCTTTGCTCATCACTCCTCCCTCTTTGCAACTGGATTCCAGAGTTCAGTTCAGTGTTTAGCTGTGGGTGTCTGCTTCTGCTTCCATCAGCTACTGGATGAAGTCTCTATGATGGCATATAAGGTAGTCATCAATCTCATTATTAGAGAAGGGCATTTAAGGTAGCCTCTCAACCACTGCTTAGATTGTTAGTTAGGGTCAAACTTGTAGATCTCTGGACATTTCCCTAGTGCCAGAATTCTCTTTAAACTTATAATGGCTCCCTCTATTGTGGTATCTCTTTTCTTGCTCTCCTCAATTCTTTCCTTGACTAAATCTTTCTGCTCTCTCATGTTCTCCTCTCCCCTCCTGTTCTTCCCTCTCTTTCTTCTAGCTCCCTCCCGCTCCCCCATGCTCCCAATTAGCTCAGGAGATCTTGTCCCTTTCCCCTTCTCTGGGGGACCATACATGTCTCTCTTAGAGTCCTCCTTGTTTCCTAGCTTCTCTGGCCGTGTGGATTGTAGGCTGGTAATCCTTTGCTCTATGTCTAAAATCCATATATGAGTGAGTACATACCATGTTTGTCTTTTTGTGACTGGGTTACCTCACTCAAGATGGTTTCTTCTAGTTCCATCCATTTGCCTGCAAATTTCAAGATTCCATTGTTTTGTTTTGTTTTGTTTTGTTTTTTTCCCACTGAGTAGCACTCCATTGTGTAAATGTACCACATTTTCTCTATCCATTCTTCAGTTGAGGGGCATCTAGATTGCTTCCAGGTTCTGGCTACTACAAATAATGCTGCTATGAACATGGTTGAGCAGATGTCCTTGTTGTATGAATGTGCATCTTTTGGGTATATGCCTAAGAGTGGAACTGCTGGATCTTGAGGTAGACTGATTCCCATTTTCCTGAGGATTTCCAAAGTGGCTACATGAGTTGGCACTCCCACCCGAACTGTTTGTTTATGAAGCTATTTAATCAGAACTGTATGTTCAGGGAAGTGATTTCTCTTTGTTGTTTGATTTCAGGGCTTCACGAGTGGCAGACAGCTACAATTACTGTGTGGAGTTTACTGGGGTAGGGACACCACCAGCTGGATTCGAGCATGTTGGATATTGTACCCAGATAGGTGTCTTTAGGAAAAACAGTGGAAAGCTAGCTGAACCCTTTGTTTCACAGCAGCATGACCAGCATGTGTACAAAGCTGTGAGTATTCCGTGGGAAGTAGATGCCAGGGCTAGAAGTCCATGGGTCAGCATGATGGATGGTGAGACAAGGACTACTACAACTACGACCACTACCACCACCGCCACCGCCACCGCCACCGCTGCCACCATCACCGCCACCGCTGCCACCATCACCACCATCACCATCACCGCCACAACCACCATCACCATCACCGCCACAACCACCATCACCACCACCACCATCATCACCATCACCACCATCACCACCATCACCACCACCATCATCACCATCACCATCACCATCACCACCATCACCACCATCATCACCACCATCATCACCATCACCATCACCACCATCACCACCACCATCACCACCATCACCATCATCACCACCATCACCATCACCACACCACCATCACCATCACCACCATCATCACCATCACCACCATCACCACCATCACCACCACCATCATCACCATCACCACCATCACCACCATCACCATCACCACCATCACCATCATCACCATCACCACCATCACCACCACCACCATCATCACCATCACCACCACCATCGCCACCACCATCACCACCACCATCATCACCATCACCACCACCACCATCACCACCATCACCATCATCACCATCACCACCACCATCACCACCACCACCACCATCACCACCACCACCACCATCATCACATCACCACCACCACCATCACCACCATCACCATCACCATCACCATCATCACCACCATCACCATCACCATCACCATCATCACCACCACCATCAACATCACCATCACCACCATCATCATCACCATCACCACCACCATCACCACCATCACCATCATCATCATCACCACCACCATCACCACCATCACCACCATTACCACCATCACCACCATCACCATCACCACCATCACCACCTCTACTGCAGCTACCACCACTCCTCTCTCCTTCCGTCCTTCCGTCTTCCTCCCCTTCCTCTGCTTCTTTCTTCTCCTCCTTTATCCCTATCCACTTTCTTCTCCGTTTTCCTTATTTCTTTCTCTCTCCTCCTCCTCCCTCCCTTCTCCTTTTCTTCATTACTGGTCTCAAAAGTGGAAAGGAGTATAAATGACATGGTTTATTTTTTATTTTTATTTTTTATTTTGCTGTTGTTTCTTCTCTCTTTTTCTTGATCGAGTCTCACTATGTAGCCCTGGCTGGCCTAGAACTTGCTATGTAGACCAGGCTGGCCTAGAACTCAACGAGATCCGCCTGCCTCTACCTCCCAAATGCTGGGATCAAAGGCGTGTGCCACCACCACACCTGGCTAAGTGATCTAATTTTGATGCTCATAATAGAAAGATGGTCCAGGCTCCATGAGTGCTGGCAGGGTGGGCCTATGGCATTCTTCTAGACTGACTGGCCCCTTGGCATTATGTGGCAAAGAACAGTTTGTTGGAGGTCTTTTTAGGATGTTTCAGAGCAGGGCTTCTGCTGCCTCCTTTGTGATCTCTTAGGATAGTCAGCACTAAAGGGAAAGCTAGTAATAGTTTCTCTACAGCCTGTGATGCATGAACACACACACACACACACACACACACACACACACACACACACTCATTTTTCCAAAGAATACATTCTTCCCTTGATGGAATCATTTTCATTTATTTTTAATTTTCCTTTAGCCTGTGTTTCACCTTGTTGCCTAGAGTGGTCTTGATCTCTTGGACCAGTAGTTCTCTTGCCTGAGCCTCTCAAGGAGCTGGGGTTATAGGCATGTACCACTGACTCTAGATTGAATCACTTTTTCTTTTTACATTAATTTCCATGTAATATCAAGTAGTAGAAACACTAGGTTATGGGTTCAGTGAAGCTTTCAACATCTATTAACTTCAGTCCCACCAGATCTAATGCCCCCTACTGACCTTGGTGGGACCAGTCATGCATATGTTGCCCAGACATACATGCAGGCAAAACACTCATACACACCAAATGATAAAACAAATCTTAAAAAAAAAAAAAGAAAAGGAATACTGGGTTAGTGCCTGTTGGTAGAAACATGACTGGAATATAGTTGACATTAGAATTTGAAGCAAAACAGTTAGCTAACCATGTGTGTCTGACTCCCAGTAAAACTGAGGCCTTTGAAATGGGTAGATTCTGACACATGCAGGATATACACACAGTTGTTCTGATGTAGCTGAATTGCTGAGGGTTTAAACAAGCTTCCTGTATTCTGTTTATTTTTTCTTCCCTTCAGGTTTATACAACCTCCTACCCGAGTTTACAGCAGGAAAAGGTGCTCAAGTTTGTACTGGTTGGGGAACTCCTGATACAAGTGGAACGCTTGAGGTTGAGACACCAGCGAATGCTGAGGGAACAGGAGAAGGAATTGGACCCTAAGCCCGGGGACACGGACTTCTCCCAAGCCCCCCACCTACTGTTGGGAGAGGTCTTCACAGAGGCTGAAAAGGCCAGGATAGAAAATTCTCCCCAACCCTTCTGTGAAGGAGAGAAGTTTTGCATACCCCTGCGGAGACTGCTTGCTTATCCCAAGCTGCACCGCCTATGTGTTGAGGAAGACAGGATGCGGTCCCTCATTGCTGACTCCGTGTGCTTAAGCAATGATGGTTCTGCAATCGTGGTTGACCTGCATAATTCTTGGGATTATTGGCCTGAAGACAACTGAGTCATCTGAATTTCTCGAAGCTCAGAGTCTCACTGATAGTTAAGTTGGCTTAGAATTCAAACTTCTTTGGTTTTGTGGTGCTGGGAATTGAACTCGGGTCCTTGTGCATGGTAAGCAAGCACTCTGCCACTGAGCTACATCCTCAGCCCTAGGATTTAAACTTTGTACAGTCATAATTCAAGTAATATTTTAAAAGTTTTAACACAAATCGGGTCCTGAACTCGTTGACAGATGTGCCTGACATAGGCTGTTCTTCGACTGAGAAAGGGCTTAAATAAAGTTACTTTCCTTTAAAATTGGATTTAAAAAAATTTGGTGTTTACAAGAATGAAGAAATTGGATGTGGTAATGTGTTAATTTTGTCCTCACCCATATTTTGGTGTTAGAGCCATATGTTGAATGTGACATTAAAACATTTAAATATAATCAAAGCCACTTGAGAACCTTTCCCAGGGCTGGGCATAGAGGCCCTTACCTGTAATCCTAGCACCTGGATGGATGGCATAGGAGGATCATGGGTTTGAGGCCAGCCTGGGTTACATGGTGAGACCCTGTCTTAAAAACAAAAACCGGTTCCTCTGCCCAACTTTTTCCAGGGGTGATGTAGCTTAAAATCTAAGATTATCCTTTTACTTTGCATAAAACATTATATGAAAAAGGAACATGGGTGTTTTTTGAAGGGTATAGAAATCACCTGCAGTTATTCCCTGTCCACATTGTGTGTGCGAGTGCTGTGTGTGTGTGTGTGAGTGCAGTGTGTGTGTGTGTGTGTGTGTGTGTGTGTGTGAGTGTGTGTGTGTGTGTGTGTGTGTGTGTGAGTGCAGTGTGTGTGTGTGTGTGAGTGCAGTGTGTGTGTGTGTGTGTGTGTGTGTGTGTGTGTCTGTGGTGTCAGAGGCTGAATCCCAGGGCTTTGTACATTTGTACATTTTAGGCAAGTGCTCTACCATTGAGCTACAGCCTCACCCACATACGAAAACCCTCCCAGAGCTATCTGGCTGGAATTGGGGTGGTAGTTAGCTGCAGGAGAGAGAAATGCAGCTTTGTTTAATGAAAGAGAAAAGGGGCCCCAAGGGGATATTCTTGTGTGAGGCATGGGACTCCAGAGGTCCAGTCTCCAGGCATGACTGCTCTGCCGTGCCAGAGCCCCTGGTGTCCATCTTGATAACTATGGCAGAGACGTGGATTAACCTGGGGTTCCCGCTTGCATAGCCTACACTATGCAAGTGGGAAAGAGGTGGGGCTCGTTAGCTGCCCAGTGTGCTTTGCTGCTTGTTGCTAGGCAACACTGCTGCCACTTCCTGTGTGACAGTGAGGGAAGTTGAGAAGTGTAGTCTATATTCTAAGAAGCCACAAGCATACTCAGTCATCTCCCAAGGAACCAGAAGAAAATGGGCACTGCCTGACCTCCTTGTGGCTGTTCTGTGGCTACAGAGTTGGCCCCTGGGCAAGAACTCTGTCTGTGGACATTTATCCTTAAGCGGAGTCTTCAAGGGTTCGTAAGCAATGGGGAGAAGGTTTTTTATAGAGAAAAACCTTAATCATGCAGGTGCCACTAACCAGCTGCCCTCTTTGAATCTTGTGGACTAATCCATCAGATTTCCATGTGCCCCAGGTACTCAAAGGCAGACAAGACCTGGACAGAGATTTGCATTCCTCTCCACATCCAAATGCTGCCTCCACCTTTCTAAGTCTGTGCCTGAGGTCTGCCTTAGGGCTCCCTGCTCATCGTGGCTCTATGCTGAAGTCACGTTTTCTAGCCAGGTGAAGCCCTTGGCCACATCTCCTCTAAAGTTAGTCCATCTCTTGACACCTGATGATTTGATCCCTCACCCACAAACCCTGTAAGTGCTTACAGCTACTATGGGGACTAGAACTGCTCTTTCTTGTGTACCTACATTTCCTGCACCGTCCTCTCCCTCTTCCCCAGAGCTGCATACCTGCTAGGCAAGTGCTCTACCACTGAGCCACACTTCCAGCTCTACCACTGAGCCACACTTCCAGCCCTGGGCTTGTACTTACTTGGTGTTCACTTCCCACTTGCCTTTCTTTGCACATTTGAAGGTTTAGTCTGTAGCCCTCTGTTCTTTTCTCTTCCTTTGGTGCTGGGAATGTGTCTCAGGGCTCGTTGTGCGCTGTGCTGGTGCTGAGCCTCAACCCCTAGCTCAGGCCCTTGTTCTAAAGCCACACCTTAACCCTTTCACAGCACATAAAGACCCTCTTTTCTTTTCTTTTTCTTTTTTTGTCTTCTTTTAATTTGAACTAGAAACAAGATTGTTTTACATGTCAATCCCAGTTCCCTCTCCTTCCCCTCCTCCCCTACAAATCCCCCCAACTAAAGCCCTACCTATCACATATCCTTTCTGCTCCCCCTGGAGGGTGAGGCCTTCCATAGGGTGTCATCAGAGTCTATTGTGTCCTTTGGGATTGCGCCTAGGCCCACCCCCATGTGAAGGACCCTCTTTCTAAGGAGTGAGGAAACTAGAGACTGCAGCAAATGCAGAATGCAAGCCAGCTGTAGAAGGGGTGTGCCTGTGAACCCAGCACTTGGGAAGTGGAGACAGGAGGTTCAGAAGGAGAGTCATCCTTGCCTGTCTAGTGAGTTTGAAGCCACTCTGGGCTACATGAGGCTCTGTCTCAAGAAAAACACAAACCAAAAATAATCCTCTCCACACATACAGGAAAAACCAAATACAGAAAACAATCAGGTTTGCTCGGGAGATTTTGCCCCAGTTATGTGTAAAATGAGGTGTACTAGCCATAATGGGAATCCCTGATAAATGCTAAAGAGAGAGTGTTGTAGTACTGACCTAGTTAGAGAGTCAGGGTTGTCATCAAAATTGTTTTCCAGACTGGATAGCTAAGCACCTGGCAGCCTTCAAGAAACAAGTAGAACAGTGTAAGTGCTCTGTCCTCTACAGAGCAACTGTTCGATTGCTCCTAAGCAGACTCAACACACACACACACACACACACACACACACACACACACACACACACACACACACACACACACATTGCAGAGTGGAGACTTGCTGAAACAGCGTCCTCTCCAGTCTTTGCCCCTAACCTGTCACCTGAGAGCCCTTCACTCCTTCTCACATCACAGCCCATTTGAACCTTTCTGAGTTCAATATTAAGTGACAGATCTCTTCCTTCCTCTTCCATCCCTGTCTGGGAATTTTCAGGGAGCGTCCTAAAAAAAATCAGACTTGGGAAGTGCACTCTCTGAGGCCCTAATGCCTCATGCTACCTTGAATCTGAAACCTTGGAATTGGGGAGCTCTCTTAAATCTGGAGACATTTAAGAACATCTCTGTGCTGGGATCCAGTCCAGGACCCGCAGTCGCTAAGCAGGTGCTTTTGCTGAACTCTACCCTAGCCACAAGTGTGTGTGTAATTTTAATCCCCCTTCCTTCTTTTTCCTACTGGGGAGCTCCTACCAGAAACATATTGTCCCGTATTTTTTGAATAAAGCGTATTCACTGCTGTCATATTTTCTGGGCTAAGCACTGGTGCATGCCGAGAAGTTTATGGATGGAGAGAAAGTATATTTTCTTGCAAGCTCAGCTTCTGGTTGAATTTAAAGTGTCGGAGACCTTGCTTTTCAGACTCGCTATGTAGTAGAATGTGACCTTGAACCTCCTGCTTCCACCTCCCAGGCCTGTGCTGTGGTACCTGTTTTCTGCAGTACTGGGGATTGAACTAGGGCTTCATACATGCTGGGCAAGCACTTGACCATCCTGGCTACTTCCCTAAGCCCCAGATGGTTGAGATCTTTATGGGGGAGGTTGTTGCTACCTTTAAGTCTCCCTGAAAGCAAACACAAAACAGCAACTAAATTCCAAATACCTTTATTGATTCCCAGCATGCCCGAGGCCTGATTATGATCCCTTAGCAGCACAAAATAACGACACTGCAATTTCAACACTCAGGAGGCAGAGACAAATTTGAGGTCAACCTGGTCTACACTTCATGCTCTAGGACAGCTAGGGCTACATAGTGAGACCCTGCCTACGAACAAAAAAACAACAAAACCCAAACAAGGGAAGAAAAGCTGTGCAAATTATTTCCCTTATAACAACCTTAGCAGTTTAAATTATGAAAGGAAAAGTATAGTTCAGAACGATATAATCTAAAATAAAGCTAGTAATAACTTAATTCTTTTTATCTTCAATGCGCACCATCTCATAGCCTCCTGGGGGCTCCCGGCTTCTCCCACTCATTGCTTCCTGAAGAGCAGCGCTGCCCACCCTTCTGCATAGAACCCAGTTGATGGCCTGTGTTTTATATCAGCTTCCCCCAAATGGCCTAAGTGCACGAAGTTTTTACACGTGTTCTTTTACTAATGGATATTTTAAATATTTATTTTTCAAGTCTTATGGTTATTCGTGTGTATCTGTGTGTATGTATGCACATGGACGTGCAGGTACCTGTGGAGGTTAAAAGGCCACAGTGGTTCCCCTGGAGTTGGAGTTCCAGGCAGTTGTGAGTCACCTAATGTGGGAGCTGGGAATTGGATTCCAGTCCTGTACAAGAGCAACAAGTGCTCTTAACCACTGAACCTTCTCTCTAGTCCCTACTGTATGTTTCTGATGCAGCTTTGTCATTAGCAATTTATAAATGCAACGTGAATGTGCTCCATTCTGTATCGGCGACATGTTCTTTTGCAAAACATTCATAGTTGTGTATAGAAATTCATGGTAAAAATCCTCAATTGCTCTATTTAAAAATTTTATTATTTTGTGTGTAGGGTGTATTGCTTGCATTTGTGTCTGTGAACTATGTACGTACAGTGCCCTTAGAGGCCAGAAAAGGGCATAGGATTCCCTGAGACCAGAGGGAGTTAAGGATAGTTGTAAACTGTATGTAACATGGGTGTTAGGAATTGAACCTTGGTCCTCTGGAAGAGCAGCCACTGCTTTTAACCACCGACCACCCCCCACCCCCAATTACTCCTGAGAATGTAAAGAAATGTTCCTGGAGAGCTTGCCCTTCCTATCCCTTCCTAGAGACAACTAACAAATACTCATTGTTCTCAATTCATTAAGTGTAGACTCTAGTTTTGCAAGGATTAATGACCTTTTGGAGGTTGTTTCTTAACCCACCATCCCCAGTTATTTCACATGAATGAGTCACATAACTTTAAAAAACTATTTACTTAGTCATTTGGCTGCTGCTTGAGAGCAGAAGAGGGCATCGGATCCCCTGGAACTGGGGTTGCAGACAGTTGTGAACCACCATGTGGGTGATGGGACTTGAACCCAGATTCTCTGGGAGAGCAGTTGGTACTCTTAACCACAGAGCCATCCCCTGGGCCACATGATTGCAGAGTAATTTAAGATGTCTATTCTCCAATGACTGAATTGCTCTTTGTGGCAATGAAGAAATATTTGCCTAAGTAAGTTTTCACTGCCACTCACCAGAGTCCACATTCCCAGACAATGTATGAAATGTATTGCCAGCCATAGCCTCCAACTCCTACTTCCACTCTGGGCAGCTCCAAAACCTAGCTTTCTGCTAATATGACAAAATAGTGAGGTAGCTAAAAAGAGAAAGGCTTTGTTTCAGCTTTCTGTCTTGGAAGTTCCTGTCTGAGGTAATTTCATTCTGTTGTTTTGGGCCTGTAGCAAGGCAGCACATGTTGGTCAGACCTCATGGTACAGCAGAATCACTCCCTTTGTAGCCAGGAAGCAAAAGGGAGGGAGGATCCATGGTCTCAATTCTGCAAAGGCACACCCCCAGCCATGCAGGATCTCTCATGATGTTCTACCTCCTAAAGATTGTATGACTTCCCAGCAGCACCACCCTGGGGCTCTCTAGAAGACATTCCAGATGGAAATGATAGCAAGAACTTTAAATGATTTCTGTGATTTCACAGAAGCTTGTTTTCCTGGCATTCCAAGTTGTTTTCTTATCATTTGCATGTGAGACCTGGCCCCTTCAGTGTCTCCATGAGACTCTCACAGCTGCAGTCAATTCCCCATCTGCTCTGATGTTCAATCATCCCTTAAATAGCATTCTCAGCAGGCACTGCAGCTTCCATAGTGTTCTCTGCCCTGTCAGTGGTGGCCAAGGAACAACCCAATGAAGGCAGTTTTCTCCACTGGATTGGGTTTTAATGACTACACTCATCATCACTGGTCCTGTGCCTTATGTTAAGCAGCTGCAGGAAACCATGGGCCGAACATTAACAATGGTAAAAGAATCTTCCGAAGACTTTAAGAACAATGCATTTCCACCTTGTGCAGGATGCTATACAGTTTTTTTTTTTTTTTAAGATACACATATATGTGATGGACTCTTCTGTGAATACTTAGGAAAAAATAACATTTGGGCACAATGTTGAGACATCACACACAAGCTGGTGGGAGTTGGAAGTTATAGAACTTTGTACAGCAAATAATACTTTTTTGAAGCCCTGAATGCTGGTTATAAACTCCCCCCCACCAAAAAGGTTAGCACTTCCCACTCCCTACGTATTATCTGCTGGGTTTTTAATGTTCCTGCTGATGTGGAGTATTCACCTGTTGTGGGTGACCCTGCTTGGACACCCTTTGTGGGAGGGGGTGAGAAGACACAGCACCAAAGACCCAGGCACTGGGAGTCAGTGAGTAGCAGAGTGTGCTGCAGACTCGTTTATTAAGGAAGTTAACTTGCCTTTATACCCCCCTTCCAAGGTCCTATTGGCTCAGGAGGCTGAATCTGCTGCATTGTCCTTTCCTCATTGGTGTCTCTGGGTCAGCTGTCTCTCTGTCAGCAGTCTCTGGCGTAGAGGCAGGCTTGGCTCAGGGAAGAAGTGCCTGCTGTGCACACTCATGCAGGCCACCCTGGGCACCTGCGGGTTGGGTAGGCCTAGCCGCAGTTTCTTCTCCATCCACCACTGCTCAGACATGGGCTTAAGCCAATAAAAAGTCTTAGGCTGGGTGTTTGGGATCCCAGTGTAGCGACAAGCCTTTCTTAGTGTGAGTTTTTAAGCACAAACCCTGTATTTTGGGTTGCCATATTTCAGTTAACAAAAACAGCCAGAAGCAGAACTGCAGAAGCCAAAAAACAAGGTTAGTACATTTAGAGATTTCCCAGAACTATGGACTGTGATGGTTGAGGCCTTTGTTTTTGTTTTGGCAGGTGTTACTGTCTATGTGCTGAGTTTTACAGCCTGAATGACACTTCCATCATGGAATCAGTTGTGCTAAGGTCTGGAGGCCCATTACACCTGCCAAATTGTATATACATTTTGCCTTTATTCCTTTTTCTTCAACACTGTAATTATCTTTTTTCCCCATTTCATTCTGCAGTCTATGAGATTCAGGCTGGCATACTTGGTCAAATTAAGTTAAATCAGTTTCTTTGCTCCTAGAAACACTGCAGTATACATCTACACCTTAATCTTGACTGGTTGGACTCTGGGTGTTCACTGAACGGGCCTTGCATTTCCACTGTGGTGTCTGTGTCCTGGCCTATCTCTATGTGTAATTTATATCGTGATTTTTATTTGGTGCTTCCTGTTAGGTCTCCTCATGGACCTGCACTTTCAGAACCTTGCATCAATCCTATACTACAGGAAGCATTTCACCTTATTTAAGCAGCATGGGGAGAAGACTTGCTAAATTTTTTTGGCAGATATTTTAAATTATTTAAGATCACTACTGAAAAAAATATCCAATATGTTCTAACCCCACTCTTTGGTTTTATTCCATGGACTATATGTGCAGACAGAGGATCACTTGGGAGTCACTAAAGTCCAATGCCAGAAGGGGGCACACTTTCCCTAAAGTAACTGCATACACTATGGTTTTGACTTGCTATAATTATAGATAGCTAAGCTACAAAGCAAAGCAAAGAAACACCAAACCGACCAACCAGCTCGAGAAGACAGCCCAACTTAGCAGAGTTGTAATTGCATAGCAATGTGTCTAAAGCAGTTCATACAGGAATGCCTTTGACATTTCCTTGTTACACGGTTTCACATAGACCAGATATCACAGATCCAGGGAATGTCTAAATTTGATCCCATCCAGTTTGCTTTCTAATTGTTACATAACCATGGGCTAGATTAATTTCACCATGGTTTTCTCCCTCATCCACTTGGAAACTTTCATTAGTTGTTGCTGTAATAAAGGGTTTCTTTGGCTTGCATTTCCACAGCACAGTGCCTCCTCATCCAGGGAATTCATGGCAGGAACTGAAGCAGAAGCCATGGAGAAGTGCTGCTTCTTGGCTTGCTCCCCATGGCTTGCTCAGCCTGCTTTTTTATACAACCCAGGACCACCTCTCTCCCAAGCCCAACATTAATCAAGTAAACTTGCCGCAGACTAATCTGGTGGAGGCATTTTCTCAGTTGAGGTTCACTCTTCCCAGTTGACTCTAGCTGTGTCAAGTTGACAACAAACTAGCTAGAACAGTGAGTGGTACGCAGGTTTAAACAGGTAAAGGAAAGAAAAGGGAAAGATCAGAAGGAGACAGAGGAAAACCACCAGATGCTGAGAAAAACGGGAACTCCGGCAAAGAGGTCTGAGGGTAGGTCAGAGACCCTGCCTGGTTTTGCTATGGTCTGGTACCAAGTTAACCTGTGTCCTGGGGATGGGTTTGGAGACTCTTCCCTGTAGTGCCCATATTGTATCACCTCCCACGAACAAGTAGGATGCTTAGTGGTCAGTTCTCTTATGAGCTGCACTGTCCAGGGCCCTGACAGTGGGAGGAAGGATCTGACTCAGACGCTTAAGCTCAGCTCTGTATAACTTTCAGTTGCTGTCTCAGCATTCTCAGAGGAGGGTGCTGGTGTTGCATTTCCTTTCTAAGGGGTCATTGCAGCCAATGGTGAGAAAAGTCTGGACAAGGATGTGGGTGACTCTGAATGTAATTTTTTTTTTTTTACATTGTTTTTCAAGACAGGGTTTCTCTGTGTCTTTGGAGGCTGTCCTGGAACTCGCTCTGTAGACTAGGCTGGCCCCCAACTCACAGAAATCCGCCTGCCTCTGCCTCCCAAGTGCTGGGATTAAAGGCATGCACCACCAACACCCGTCGTGAATGTAATTTCTTAAAAACCTAATTCTTAGTATTTTTTTGTCATAAAGAAGTATCTTTATGACAAATTAAAAATCTATGGAAGTCCTTTATCCTACCCAAAGCATTTACAATTATGGGTAGCATACCAAAAGCGTTTTTAAATATTTAAAAAGATCTTATTGGAATGGTAAAAGATAATGTCCACAGATGTAAGACCCACTGGTGAGAGGCAGTGAAATCTTTAGCCAGGACAGTTAGAAGACTACTGCACCATCCAGAAGTTGTAGCTTAATTCCTGTGCTGAACAGGAAGGAGCAAGACTTTTATGGTTCAGCATCCATGGCAAACTGTCCCAGGCAACAACTGTTTCCCATGTGTTTGAGTTGAGGTGACAGGGAACATCACATCAGCCTTTTAAATTCCTGCCCATTTTCCTCTTTTTTTCATCACAACTTTTAGCTTCTTTGAATGTAGCATGCCACTGGTCACTGGCTGATGTCTGTCAAATTTAACTGCCCGGATCACATTTGAACCTGATTTAACTTCACTGAGGGTAGCTACTGGTTATCCAGGACCCCTGCTCAGTGAAAGAGACAGGGTAACTGTATCCTAGGAAGATGTATCCTATCCAATGACTAAAGTTGCAGGTTGTCTGTAGTTATTGTGGGCACTTGGCTAACTTTTGTCTGGAGCCAGGTTGCAGTACAGGCTACAAGCCATCAGCAAGGTCCTCCTAATGCAGAACAGGTCTTCCATGGCTGTGAACATCAGGCAAAGGGCTCAGAGAAAACAGGAATTCTCTTTTTACTTTTTTTTTTTTTAAAGGCAAGATCACTCTCTGTAGTCCAAGCTGTCTTGGAACTCAATATGTAGCCCAGACTTTCCTCAAACTCACAGTGATCCCCCTGCCTGCAGAGATTTGAGACATGAGCCCATACCTGGCTTCCTAATATTTTAAAAAATAACGGACTTGGGAGATGTCTCAGTGGTTAGGAATCTGCATTCTGTTCCTAGGGGTTTCAAGTCTTCTGGCCTTCATGAGTACCACACTGATATGCACAACCCCTCACACACATAGATGAAAATAATAAAAATAAAACCTTAAAAAGATGAGATACTGCTTTTTATTGAACATGTATAAGATCCACTTTTACATTATTACAAATATTTTACAAACAAAACTTTATTTTGTTATAAAACATTTCCTGGATTTTATCACTGTCTAGTTAAAACATAAGACATAAAATACATACATATGAAGGTCATTCTCCAAGTATTAGAACAGAATACTGACGGAATCACTTCATTTTCCTTTTTTCAGCACTGAGGACCAATCCCAGGTCTTGCACATGCTGGAAAGTTCCTTACTGCTGAGCTATTCCTCAGCTACTAATAATACATTTCATAAACACATTGTAAACCTCCAAATGATTGAAATAATATAGAGAAGGTAATTCTCAAGACATATTGTCAAAATCAATCAACTCCTTCTATAGTCTGTCTTTCCTTACATTGAATTTGGCCAGTGAATATTGGTGAAATAATTATATAAGTAAGATAAACATACACATTTGAAAATACAGAACACATTGTAAATCAATTTTTTAAAAATCAAGTTTGTTGTATGGAGAGACCACCCATATTACCACTTAAAATAGTTTGTGTATACATATTCTGAGGAAAATCACATGGAGAAGGGAATAAGGCCTTGTTTCCAGGGCAGTCTTAACTTAGGCTTACTACAGAAATATTTCATCCCTACAACTCAATTACTAACATTATACACAGTACCTAACTAAGCCAGTATGCACAGTGGCCTAATAGTCTCAACTACCCTATTTGATTATATTCACAAGACGTACCATCTAAGAGAACTGAATTTCTGAAATGCCCACAGGAAAGACTTGTGAAGAAAACAATACAATCCCGTCATATGACCTCACTGCGTCTCTCAGAGATTTGTGTTAAACACGGAAGCCTTCAGTGAAATAGTTAATGAAACTGTCAGCTTATGCTTCAAAAGTGGTTTATTTAACATGGAAATCTGAGAGTCTGGAATTGCTTCTGGATGCTTTGACATCAAAACTCAGTGCTGCCTGCCTGATTTAAAAAAAAAAAAAAGGTTTTTTTGAGTCAGGGTCTCATTTTGGGCTCAGGATTACCATGGAGCCCAGACTGCCCTTGAACTCAAGTAGATCATGTAACCCAGGTTATCCTTGAACTCATAGCTCCTCCTTCCTCAGCCTCCCAAGTACTGGGATTACAGGTGTGAGCCTGGATTTGAATATGTTTTGAGTGGAGACTAGTTGAAGATACTTTTTTCCTTTTAGTAACAAAGGAGTTAAGTGGTGAACTTCTGTGGCACACAGTTTTACACAAACAGAACAACAACAAAGTGAAACAACAACAACAAAAAAACTTGTACAGAAGAATCTAGTTTGGATATTATTCTCATGGATTTACGCTGGAATGAGATGGAGGATTTAGGGTTGTTGGTCAAGACTTTACTATCAAAAGTGTTCATCTACATTAGTTGTTTGTACTCAGAAGCCTTCAATACCACCACAAGAGGGAGCCCACACTCAAGTGTAAACTGATGGCTCAGGGCCTTCCCCGCCTTTTCCTATACTTCACAGCCTGTGGCAGGAGGAGTGCTCCTGACTGGCCTGTGCCGTCTTAGATTTTAGATGTTTTCTTCTCATCATAAATACTAGCTTTAAAGAGTGCAGCTGGTCTTTTCTCTAGGACAGAAGAAGGAGACAATGCATACCTAAAAATTCTCCAAGATAAGACTTGAAAATTTGACCTAAATATTAAAAAAGTAATTTGTTAAGCCTCTACTTTTCCAAGTCTATTGCTTTCTAAACTCAAAGCAGAATTAGAAGTAGACGGTACCTGGCAAACAGCTTTTAACCTAGCCTTGTAGCTGACAGACTGACAGTAGGAAGGCAGGCACTTGAGCAGCCCTTCACATTCTGATAGGACTGGACTGAAGTATGAATGCAGAACACTAGCAAAGGCGAATCCATACTTCTGCTGACTAGAGCATCACAGCTAGTCTTTCCCCTCCCAACTCAATGTTGCTACTTATTAAGTGATCTTTTATTACTTAACAATATATAAATGATTATTTAGTAGCTGCTAAAATAAAAAAGGCATAATTTGTACAATTTTCAAGATCTCTTCACATTTTTATTTTTCCTTTTTGAGATAGTGTCTCATACAGTCTAGTTTGGCCCCTAACTCTCTAAGGAGCTAAGAATGACCTAGAACATCTAATCCTCCTGCCTCCACCTCCCAAGTGCTGGGGTTACAGGTGTGCACTACCACACACAGTTTATGTACTGAATCCTGAACCCAAGGCTTTGTGTGATCTAGGTAAACATGCTACCAACTGAGCTATAGTCCCCAGCCCCACACCTTTTATTTTTCTAAAAAAAGGATTCTGTACCATTTGAAATACCAAGACCTAATCTTGTGTAAAGACAGAGGCCAAGGGCAGCCAGGCTAAGTAAGGCAGCGACTCTGCCCTGATTACAGCACCTTGTGTGTGTCTGATGCGTGGTCTCAGTGAGTCATGCTCACAATCCAATGTTATTATTATCTTTAGAATCCAAAATCATTTGCAGAAGTGCCAATAAAAATATAGCCTAGAAATTATACTTCTAAAATAGAAAAATATGCTTTTAAAATTGTCAGAATAAACCTCTAAATAATATCCTCATTATCTGTAGTTAAAACTTTGATCTTTTTGTAACATCCAATGGATTGGTTCACTTGAAAAGAGATAGCATGTCCTCACCCATCTAGGTAACTTCCTCCCTGGCAAAGATGCTCATGTCAATGTCCCAGCCTCCAAATGTATCTTAACATGATCCAGAAAATCCTTTTCTCTTAGTATTCAAGATACTCTAAAAACACGGTGTCATTTTTTTAAAAAATAAGTATCTATTTGTAAAAATAGTTTTGGATTAATGTAGACTATCCAATTCTTGAGGTATTAAAATAAAAATTCTAACGTGAACACTTCCAATTTTCCAAACTTCCCAATCTGGATATTCAAACATTGTAACTTTACCCTTTATTTTGTCAACATAAAAAGATCTTGGCCAGAGTAATTCTGTGACCTACTGTGTGTTCTCAGACATGATTGTGAAGGTGAGGACTGGGGCATTGCTGGCTCTGTACCACCTCACAGTTCTCTTCAGCTAAGAGAAGTTCAGCTCTTTCTACATGGGTACTGCCAGAACCAGAAAAACTGCAGCTCACGTGCTGTGCTGTTACCATGGATCCAGACTAGATATTTGCACCCGAAAAGCTGTATTAGAGGTATGCTACAGTCTACTCTGGCTTCAGACAGCAGAATTCTGACAGTAAAGAAAACGAAAAGTGCCAGTCAAGCAGCTGCTCTGATGTCTGTCCATTAGCACGGCACGGTAAGTGTCAGTTCATGGAAGTCTGGTTTCCTTAGGAAGGATGCCATTTTCTGATCATCTCACAGTCTTGCTTCTGACTGCTGAGACCAGCAAGTTTTAGTACTGAATGGATCACGAAACAGCTTTTCTCATAGCCTGCCTATGTAGCCTAACCTACTGATTATTAATTAAGCTTACCTTGACTCTTACAGAGTGCTACTGCAGCTTTTGTAGTTCATCTAATATTAGTGACAAGGAACAATATATACTGCACCATCCAGCTGTCTCAGACTTGGACACAACTGTCATATTTGACTTATGTCTGATACGTTTACAATTATGAAGTAATTAAAATGTTTAAGTCATAACGTTTTCCCAAAGCATGACACCACTTCCTGTCAATTATTGCATAAAAGGAGTTAATATACTTAGTACAATGCTATAGGTAACAGGACATGGAAGATTTACTCAATAGTAATTACAATGATTTTGATAGCATTTATGGGTTTAAACTGACCTCACATACTGTCTCTTAAATGTAAAATTCAAAACACAGCCCAGACCTGTTGAGCACCCCGGGCTTGGATTTTCATGTTGGAATACCACAATCACACTCAGATGTGTCTAGTGCCATCTTCCCCCGGGGTGCCTCGAAAGCACAGCAGACTGGGTGCTGAGGCAGGGCAGGCCTTCACCCTCCATTCACATGCTCCCTCAGCGGGTGAGAGTCTTGGAAAGGATGGCGGAGGAGGCTTTGAGAAGGGATCAGCATTGCTTTCCTCTTCACAGATGAACTTCACTTTGAAAACAGGTTGGTCGTTTTTCTTACATGCTTGACTAAAACACTCTGAAACACCTGTTGTCCATAGCTCACATACACAGGGAAGCTTCTGTCAGCCGATGTCACCTCTAACGTTTGATCACAACCTGCTCATAGGCTCCAGATCCTACCCTGAAACAGCAGTGAGGGGGATACTTTCAGAACTTGAACTGTAGAGGTGGCAACTTATGAAGAAAATTTTCTCCCAGGTACACCAGGTAGTTCTCTACCTCCTCCACTTCTTTCTTTCTCTCTCTCTCTCTCCCTCCCTCCCTCTTTTTGACACAGGGTTTCTCCCTGTATCCCTGGCTGCCCTGGAAGACCAGCTGACTTGAACTCAGTGACCCACGTGCCGCCGCCGCCTCCGGGCTCTAGGTGGCTTTCTACTGAGTTTATTTTTACAAGACTTAAAGGTTTCACATACATAGACACATAGACAATCCTAAAATCAGTCTCAGCTAGGGCAGTATATAGGGTGTTCAAGGTGTTAATGATGACAGTCTTTAGCTTAGTATCTTTCCAGAAAGTATAAAGCCCTTTCTTTCTGTTCTCTCTCCTCTCCCTCTCCCCCCTCTCTCCACACCTCTCCTCTCTCCCTCCGTTTCTTGCCTTTCTCTTTCAGACAAGGTTTCAAGTAGCCTAGGCTGCTCTATACCTCTCTATGTAGCCAAAGATGGCTTTGAAGTCTGGTCATTCTTGCCTCTACCTCGTAAGTGCTGGGATTATGAGTGACAGGGCCCAAGTCCCTTTAGTCAATATGCAGATAGCTTTATTTAGGGCCAGCATTGTGAATCCCACCCCAGTGGAGACTGAAAAAGAAAGTGTTCTTGAAGAAGGGTTCATTTCTCCAGCATCTCCGTGCAGAAGACTATTGGTTGTCACCCATCCCCATCTCTCCTCTTCTGCATAGTTAACCTGGCTGGAGACTGTTTCCTAAACTCCCCTGTGGTTAGGTGTAGGCCATGTGACTAAGCTTTCTCCAGGAAACACAAATGAAGAGATGTAGTAACTTCTGTCTCTCTAGCATACAAGAAATCCTTACCCTGGGTTGGTAGCCACCCAGCAGTCCAGGAAGATAAACTAGAAAGTGTTTCACTTTTTGGGACAAAGCTGTATTGTCATCTTGGCCATTGCATCCTTGGGTTTCTGTGCTACTGTACTATGCCATGTACGAATTGACCAGTAATAACAAAATATACTAGATAACTTAATTTGCAAGCTTTGTGAATAAAACCATTCTGAGATAGCCTATTTAAGCAATGGCCTCATCCACAGTAGATTTTCTGTGGCTGTTGTCATGACTTGGTTCTGTGATGTCCAGGAAGGAGCATGTATCTTCCTGCTGCTGTTCTTTGGTCTGGTAGAAGAAAATGTTCTCACCATGTCGTTTAGATGGCAGCTAGCTTTAAGCTTTTGAATAGGTCATAATTCTATCTTTTCCTGGAAACATCTTGGGTGAGCAGGAGAACTTCAGTGGCAGTACTGCATGGAGGTGAGGGTCTCACTGATGGAAGTTATCAGTAGGTACCTACTTCCTCATTTGTCAAGGTATCAGAAGCCCCATCCCCCATACTTTACTCTTAGTGTACAGAGTTTAATATCCTGGAAGCAACCACTATGGCTGGGCTCATCCCTTGGTGTCATTATATGAAGTGTTTGTGGAATGCTTTTTTCCTCTAGTATAACGTGACTATTCCATTCCTTCCCATCACACAGCAGGGATAACCCTGCACTGTCGTCATGGCAATGAAATAAGCCAATGCAGTGACAACAAGGTCTATGGGAATACAGCTGGGCTTTAATAGAAGGAAGGAAGGGAGGGTCAAAAGGCTCTCACCTGGGATTCCACTGACCATTCCCTCCTGCATGTGCTTGTGGAAGATGCTAGGATATATAGGGGGTGGAGGGTTAGCTGAATTTGGGCTTCTGGGGGGCTGTCAGCCATGATGGAGCACAATTTCTTGGTGATGCAGCTGCAATGAGTGCAATGAGTCACCCTTGCTTTTTGTAAGCCCAGGAAAGCTCACTGGTTCACCAAATGGAATGTGGATAGAATTGTTAGTTTGGTCTGTTGTTGATGATATATCTTAGCATATAGAAGATAAAAATGGCATTTGAATGTCAGAATACCAGAAGGAAACATATATATATATATATAATATATATATATATATATATATATATATATATGGAATAATGGTTGGAGAATTTTCAAATCTGATGAAATCTATAAACATGGATCTCCAAGAAGTTCAGTGAAACTGAAACAGAATAAACACAGAAACATATCCAGCCACATCTCATTCCAACTTCTAAGAAACCAGTGACAAAGAGAAAATCTTTCTGGGTGTGGTGGTATGTGCCTTCATTCCTAGCACTCAGGACGCAGAGCCAAATGGATTTTTGTGAGTTTGAGGCCACCCTGCTGTACATAGTGAGTTCCAGGCCAGTCAGGGCTATACATTGAGACCCTGCCTCAAAAAATATCTTAAAAAATATCTATATAGGGACTGGAGAGATGGCTCAGGAGTTAAGAGCCATTCCTGCTCTTCCAGAGGACCTGAGTTTGGTTTCCAGCATTTACATCAGGTGTCTCACAACTGTCTGTAACTCTGCTCCAGGAGGGATCTCCAATGCTCTCTTCTGGCTTCTGTATACTGTCCTCCCCCCCCCCGCCCCCAAACACAGCACACACACACACAGCATACATACACACAGACATACATTAAAAAAATCTTTAAAGCAACCTATATACAAATCATACAGAGAAAATGAAAAATGGAAACAGAAGCACACTTCTTGTTTGAAAAAGTGAAATGTCCCTAAGGTCAAGAAAGGTCAACAACAGCTTGGCTGCTGAATGTGCACACAGCTGCTCACAGAGGTAAGAGCACTGGCTGGCAATGCTTGCTTTGTCCTGTCTAAAATGTTAGGCTAAAATGCTGTTCTAAATATTCTTTTTATGTTACAATTGTCAGTGCTCTATTTCCAATATATTCTAAAAATATATTTAAATAAACCAACAAACTAACATAGAGTATAAAGTTGAAGACATCCAGGAAAGGAAAGAGTATTCCAGTCTTCTCAAGCGAGCACAGGCATTTGTCCTATTTCAGCCTCAGCACAATGAAAACTGCAACCTTTGTCCTTGACCGGTGATTTTTTTTTTTCACAGAGCCCAGGCTGGCATCAGACTCACTATGTAGCCGAAGATGACCCTGAACTAAACTTTCTGCTTCCACTTCCTCATGTGCTAGGATTATAGGAGGGAGCCATCACACTTGGTTATGTTACTCTTGAAACTGAACCAGGGCTTCGCTTTTGCTAGGCAAGTCATCTAATAGCCGAGCTATGTTTCCTCTCCTCATGAATTAAGACAGTCTGGGTTTTAGCAGAATGTTATCTGGTGGGTGACATACCTGTTTGGAAGGTGATGGCTGCCAAAGGTGGTACTTCCTCCAGGCCCCACAAATAACCTCAGTCCTTCTTCTGCAACACATAAATTGGAATGCTTGTTAAGCATACAGTTATCAGACAACTCTCAAATAATATGGATATTGTAGCAATTCACATTTTACATTTATTAAATGTATCAAAGTTTTATAGAGGCTTTGAAAGAGACAACTGGAAAGGCAGCCTACAGCTCCTCACCAACTTCCCCAAAGCTCCTTTTCTCTGAACAGGAATGACAGCTCTTTCTACACATTTTCATGAGGTTTAATTATTTCTATTTCCAGCCAGTTACACAACAAAACAGTCCACTGTTAAGTGTTCTCTATCCCACCAGTGTGAGTAATTGCACCTTTCAAGTTGGTGGCATATAAATTCTCAGCTTCCGTGGAAAATGAGAGGAGAGACTCCAAGATTCTACTCATCACTGTTTCAAGACCATCAAATGAACCAGGGACATGACAAAGTGTATGGACACGACAGCTTTCTCCAAAACTGATCTCTGCTCCCCAACCCCACCCCCACCCCTCGTTCCGGGGACTGAGCCCAAGGCCTCATACATTCTAGGAATTTGCTGTACTACTGAACTAAACTAAAGTTTGTTCTTTCTCCAGAGTCACCAGCCTTGGTCACAGACAAGTCACAAACTGTCTTTGCTTTTGTGGACACGGAGTTGACTTTACAAATATGCGGTGGTAGCCCAACCACGTGGGCTGACACAGAGTGGACCCAGCACCCTTACTCATCCGTTCCCCGCACACCTTCTGCACTGGAATCGAGGCTGAAGTCCTGACTCTGCAGGATTTTCTCTACGACGTCATCAGCATCCACTCTGGTGTCATCAACCCGCTTTAGCTGAGACTCAACAGAATCCTGCTTCACCGGGCCCCTTTGAAAAGAATCACACTTGTTTCCACCTTTTGTACTGCACATGCTATGAAAATAAAGATGTTTTACATGTAGAGTCCCCACGAGGGAGGGTACCTGGTGAGTTTCTCAGGGGCTTCTTCTTCTTTATCGGCTGGGTCAGGATTTGGTTCAGCTGCGATTTGCTCAGTTTCATCACATGGCTCCAGAATGCTCTCAATCCCTGTTGATGTACTTCCCACTGAGGTATTTCTTCGGTGGCAGAACTCGGAGAAACTGGATGACCGGGAGTGACAAGTGCTATACCCTGCCAGTGGAAAAATCATCTGGATATATCAACAATATCAGACACACTACAATCTAACCTTTTCTTTCTGTATGTGTATACATGTTGATATGGGTGCATGCACACGTATGTGCAGATGCACATGTGTGAATGTGTGTATAGAGATCAGTGGTCCCTGTCACTGACCACCTTGTTTTTGAGACTGGATCTCTCACTGAGCTTAGAACTTGCTGATTTGGCTACAGTGGTCCTTGAAGTTCTTCTGTCTTTGTCTTCCCAGCACTTAGATTACAGGAACGAACTGTGGTGTCTGACTGTCATGTGATTGCTAGTGACTGAACTCTGGTTCTCTTGCTTGCATGACAAACACTTTACTGAACCATCTGCTATCTCTTTATCCCACACCACAGTAGTTTCAAGTTTATTACTGAATTTTATTTTGTTTGGAGTCAGGCACCTGCTATACAGCAAGCAGAGGCTGACCTTGAACTTGCCATCCTTCTCTCCCAGCCTCCCCATTGTTAGGATAACAGGTATGTACCACAACACCTGCGTTCAGTCACTTTAGAACAGTGGTTCTCAACCTGTGGCTCACAACCCTGCTGGCAAATATCTCCAAAAATATTTACAATACAGTTCATAACAGTAGCAAAATTACACCTATGTAGCAATGAAAATAATGTTATTGTTGCGGTCACTACAACATGAGGAACTGTATTGAAGAGTCACAACATGAGGAAGGTTGAGAAGCACTGCTTTAGAACAACAAGGAGCTGAATCCCACTGTGGGCCTCTACCTGATACTTTGGACTGCTGGCTTGCATAGCTTGATGTTCTAGAATGTCCCCAGGCACCAAGTTCATCTGGAACAGAGGCACTCTTTGCTGAAAGATCTGCAACAAGTCAAATGATGTTGTTATTACTACCAAGTCAACATCTAATTTGTAATCTAACCTACAGATTTTATTACTTTGCAAGTTCATAATCAAGGAATGTGAATTATAAAGTGATAGATTCCTTCAAATTGGTACAATGAAAACAACTACATTGCAAGAAATGAAAGAATGCAAGAACATTTTAATTCATTGGAAAGTTAGGGTACTTTCATAATGTGTGTGTCTTAAAACAATTAGGGTTTTGTGTGTGTGTGTGTGTGTGTGTGTGTTCAACATTTCTCTAATCGATCTTATTCTTACAAATTCTCATGAAGCTGCTGGATTTTGGTATTTTCCCCCCACCCTTTACTCTAATCTATCTATCTATCTATCTATCTATCTATCTATCTATCTATCTATCTATCTATCTATCTATCTATCCATCCATCCATCTGACAGGGTCTCATATAAGCCCAGCTATCCTTAAATCCACTCAGTAGTTGAGACTGGCCTTCAACTCCTGATCCTTCTTCCTTGCTGTCCCCAGTTCTGGGGTTACAGGCGTGCTCCACCATGCCCTGCCACTTTAGTATTTTGTTTTGTTTTGATTTTAGGTAGTGTTGAGGAGATCGTACGTGTTCAGAATTCACACCAGTAATGAAATAAAGGTGCTTTAGTGATTTAATGTCAGCCTTCCTAGTGCTAGGCTATCCAGGGGGCAATGTTATAACTTAGCAACACAGCATAGGGTATAGTACCCAGGATGAAAGTTCTTAAGAAACTGGTTTCAAGGTTGGAGATGGCGCAGCTGTTTAGAGCACGGGCTGTTCTTCCAGAGAACTTGGGTTCAGTTCCCAGAACCCACACAGCAGTTCACTACCACCTGTAACTCCAGTTCCAGGGAAACAATACCCTCTTTTGGTCTCTATAGGCACTGCATGCCCCTGGTGCATAGACATGCCTACAGACAAAACACCTAAACACTAAAAATAAAATCAAGAAAAATCTTAGAAAAAAAGAAACTGGTGATAGTACAGTTTGAAAGTAAAAAGACAAAACAGTTCCAACACTGTTTCCAGTAGGTCCCTATGTATGCTCATAGTCTAGATAGCAATTATGTACTTGTAGAACTAGCCATCCTCCAGAAGACAGATCTGTGACTGTTTAGCATTAGTGTAAAACACTTGGAAACTGGAACTGTTGTTAACTTAGGAGCAGAAGGAAGCAGTTAAGTGAGATAGTTGCCACAGCAGTAATTCTCTAAATGAGACAGATGGTATATGATTGGGCCAACATGCAAGCCACTGGTCCTTTGTAAAGACTCTTCATGTCCAGGCAGAATGCCAGGATCCCTAAAATCTCTCTACAACAGCCGTAAACCTAAAGGTTAACTCCAACAAAAGCCTTTCCAGGAGATAGTTCATGGAGATTCCTGTACACCCAAAACCTATCCCAGCATTGGGTTCAGATCTCAGCCATCTGTCTCCTGGTTTTCAAAATGTATTCAATCCATATAAAAGTTTATTAAGCTCTTATCAAACCAGTTGTCTATGGTATAGGTGAAAGTGAGGCATTGGGGACACAAAGTAAATGAGACAAAACACATGCTCAAAATTTGGAAATAGAAGCAAAGAGAATACAGTGTGTCCAGCATTAACCAAGGTATTAAGGACTCCAAAGGCCAGTGCATACAATACTACACAGGAGGAGACCTCAGAGAGGAGGCTAGCTCAGGATCTGCCAATGTAGGAAGAAGCCTTTCAGCTCGCTGAGGAGGGAAGGGCGTAGGGCACAACAAGCTTGTAGAGCAGCAAATGGTTTGGTGCAGTCCCCCGAGCAGTGGGGAGATGACCAACTGGAAAAGAGGCTGAACTTGAGCACAGGCCAGCTGATGAAGACCTTTCTGCAAGCTGAATGAAAGAAATACTTCAATGACTTTAAGACAGGGCGTACCACTGCAGGCTATACTGTGTGAAGATCACTTTAGTAAAGGGAGAAGCAGACTGGGTGAAGAGTGAAGGTTTTTATTGTAATCCAGCTGAGAGTGAGAGCTGTTTAGCATAAATGGTGGGATTCAACTACTGTGCCAGGGTACCTGAGCAGTAGGTGAAAGAGTTAGGCAAATCTGCACTGAGTATGTAATACTGACAATCAATGCTCATCACATTCTGACCTGTCCCTGGTCTGCTGGGCTATAAAGCACCGATCACAAAGAATCCCAAGTCTGGCTGGGGAGAAAGATGAGCTCAAAAACTCAAGTAATCATAGGTGTCATGAAGTGGGTCTTCCCTAAAATATTTGGAAACACATATTTGTGAATGGAAAGTATTTAACACACATTTATATTTATGAGGAAGTTATTATAGGGGTGAAGATCAATCACGTTGCCCAGAAAACTAAGTAGAGGGGACCAAACCCTTGTGGAATATCAACAATGGAGAGGAGGCGGGGTTGTTTTTATGCCTTAGTTTCTGTGTTTGAAGGAGTGGGGACATAGCCCAGGGCCTCAAGTGCACAGGCAAGTGTTCTATATCATAGCTATAGTTGACACTTTAAGGAAGTTTCTTCTTAATTTTTTTGTTATTTGAGAATTTCATGTATGCATATAATGTGCTTTGATCAAATTTGCCATCTATTCCCTCCTCTCCAATTCCTCTTGTACTTCTCCATCACTTTTCCCTACCCACTTAATGTGCTGTGTTCTTAAATCCACTGAATTCACTTAGTGCTGCCTCTATGTGCATGAGTGTAGGACCATCTACTGGAGCATGGGTAGCCTCTGAGGGGCCACACCCCTGAAGAAAACTCGATTTCCCTCCCCCAGCAGGCGCCAATTACAAACAGATTAAAAAATTCATTACATTTATTTATTTATTTATTTATTTATTTATTTATGTGTGTGTGCCTGCTTGTGCGTGCATGCCACATGGTATACACATGGAGGCCAGGCTAGACAACAAATAACTAACTAGCTGTTGGAAAACATCTGTTTCCACTAGTGGGTCCTAGGGATTGAACTTGGGTCATCAGAATTGGCAGCAAACGCCTTTCCTCACTGAACCACCTTGCTTGCTCAAGAAATCCCTAAGAATCGGGAAGAGGAAAAGTCATGAGCCCAAATAGCCTTCTTTTGACACAGCAATAAGAAAAATAATGAATCCAAGCAGTACTGATTTCTAGTCGTTTGTCTACATAACTGTGATGCATGCCCCAAATATGTATTCTCTTGATGCTACTTCTGTCTACCTGCTGTCTGTCTATACAATACTAGACTGCTGGAGTCTAGAAGACAACAGAAGATAGAGAAGATGGATATTATCCTATCAAAAGGAATAATAGGGTCTACTTTATATTTTCCCACTGTAGACAACAGCTCAGGGTATTTAAGTGCTGAATGGGGAGTTAATGGAAAGCTTAACAGTATTCATAAGATTAGCTGATCTTAAATCAAGAAATCCATTCTCAAAATTACTTATAAGAAACCCTATCACTGCACATTTGAAAAAGCAGTGAAAATGTTAATCCTAGTACTTCACCTTTCTTTCCAACAATACACTCTGTTCCCATAATTTGGGAGACAGAAGGAAACTCTTATATCCTTTTCTTGTGGCCAGATTGGCACCCTGCCTACCCTGCTTTTAGCAACCACAGTAGATTCTGCCTCTCCTGGAAGATGTCTAGGGAAGTGGATCTCAAAGTGTGCTCGGGGCCAGCAGCAGGAAACAAAGGAGCTGAACTGGTGTGCATTATAAAGTTCCAGGCACCAACTTGGATTGACCAACTAGCAATGTGTTTTAACACCCTCAGCCCCCAGGTAAATCAAATGCACAGCGAGACTTGAGAAGCAACAAGAAGGGAAACAGGAGAAGCAGCACCAAAGAGCTGACAGGCGAATGTGCCAAGCATGAGGGAGGAATGGGGAAAATTGGAGGTTCTTGTGTTTGTAAGGAGTGGATACAGCCAGTGAGAGGCAGTGTTAGCGCAACATTCAGCTGTCACTGTCAGAGCACTTTAAACAAGTACTTTAAACAAGTGAGTACTGGCTCGGCTGACGTACTAACTGTCAGATTCCAAGTCATGAGTGCATACAAATTTACGTGTGGGTGGGTTGTAGGAATTTCTTTTTACATTCATTTGTTTGCTTTTGTGTATGTGTGTGTGTGGACATGCATGTGCCACAGAATTCATGTGGAGGTCAGAGGATAATCTGTTCTCTCTTTAAACTGTGTGGATTCCAAGGATTAAGCTCAGGTCATCAGGCTTGGCAGCAAGCACCCTGACCTGCTGAGCCATCCTGACCGCCCCTCGGGGTTTAGGAATCTATTAGGAATAGTATCATTTTTCAGAAACTAAAGGATTGGGAAGCTCTCTACTCATACCTGCTATTCCAAGATGCACTTTGAGAGTCTCGCCACCTTTTCTGTCCTCCTCCAGAGACTCGGGTTCCCCAGCGATTGGTATTGACATGGATGTGGAGGGAGGCCTGTAAATAGACAGTCTAAGGATCAGATTTGAATCACATGTGAGCCCGAAGGTTTGAATTACTGTTAGAGAGTCATGGTATGGTCAGTACCTGGCCTTGGCAAGCTGCTTATTACAGTTAGCCTTTTAAGGATGAAATAAAAGCCATTAAATAATCCATATGCATCTTTTAGAACCTGAAACCTGAACAATAAATGTGGGAGAGATTTTTATACAAAGATTTTGTTTTTATCTTTGTATATGTGTATGCATGCATACATGTGCAGGTGCCTGCAGAGACTGAAAGAGGGTGTTGGATTCCATGGAACTAGAGTTACGGATGATTGCGAGCCACCTGACATGGGTGCTGGGAACTGAACTTTGGTCTTCTGCAAGTGCTCTTAACCACTGAGCCATCTCTCTCACCTGTGGAAAAGGGGCTTTTATACAACAAAATACTTGGAACAGAAAGAGCACTGTCTTGTGGAGTTCTAGAGAGAGAATCCAGTTCTAGAGAGAGGTGTCATAGTCCTGTAATTTCAGGAGGTTGAGGCAGGAGGACCAGATCATCCTTGGGCACACAGCAAGCTGGATACCAACCCTGGCTATATGAGCCCATGTCTTACAGCCAAGGCAAACCCTTCCATAGCTCCATCGCCTAGCATGATGCCCAAGGCTCTTCACAAGTCCAACTTAGAGTGACCTCTTTAATTACCAATAATTGTATTTTGACTTTTGTTGTGATATTTTGGGGGTATAATTTTTTTAGACATGATCTCACTCTATAGCCCTGGCTGGCTTAGTAAACTGCATGTAGCCCAGACTGGCCTTGAAGTCGTGAAGATCCTCCTGCCTCAGTTTTCTGAGTGCTAGGATTACAGCCTTGTACCACCAGGCCCAGCTAAGTTACATGTTTGAATAACATAAAGAACTTAGTTGAAGAAAAAAAAAAACTCCATTAAATATTTCATGGGAAAAATATATAAAAGATTCATGCAGAGAATGGAGTCTACAATAACAGTCATAAATCATCAGTGACTGGCCGGTGTCTGCAAGCCTGGATTCTTAAACGTCAGTCTCTTCCCTTCCACAGGTGATTACAGCCACAACATACCTAACACTACCATGAATTTGGCACTCCTGTCCTGCTGTCTCAGAGACCCGGGAGTCATTTCTGCCGAGTACTCGAAGACGGGGGCAACTAGCATTCAGACAGAACAAGCAGACCATGGCCTGTTAGTACAGCACACTCAGAATCTGAAGTCTTAACTAGGCTGCTACAGTTCTGTTGCCCAGGACAACCCAGTTCAGTGACTAACAACCCAGTGTGTGCTGGCTCTATTCTATTGCTCCTTTTGTTAAAAAAAATGTATAATATTCTTTGTCAGAATCCATTAATACAGCATAGTTGCAGATTAAAGAAATGAGAATTATTTTAATTTTAAAGTAATGCTCAAAGTCTGTGAAAAAAAATGACATCATTATGTACTGGATATTCCACAAATATCCCGTGCACAACAATGCCCTGTGTGTGAGTCAACTTGTTTTCTCTTCCAGGAATGTCTCTACTTGACTTTCACGCTTAGTGTACATTCTTATTCATCATAACTTAGCCCAGTGCCACAACCCCCTCAGTGAGGACGTTCTGTCTTTCAAGGAACAGTGGTGGTTAGAGTCCCTCCACTCTCTTCCCCTGTAACACTGTGTGCTGTGTGCACATCTCTCATGTCAATGGGGCAGCCAGCAGAGCAGGGCATGCATCTCTGTGGTAGCTATTTACCTTCGGTTCCACACAGACACACTTGGCCAAGACAATTGCTTTGTCTCAGTTTCCTCCTTTGTAAGGGAAGGATTTGGATCACATCAGAATGCTTTGCAAATTCTCTTTTTAGATGTGTGTTTTGTTGTGTCTTACATCTGAGCTCTGAATAATTCCTCTTGTGGCTTCTCAGGGGAGAAACATTAACTAATGAAACGGTCACACAATCTACTGCTTCTGTCCTTATTCCCATCAGAGCTCCCTCAGATTGTCTCTTTTCTACCTTGCATCATAATTAGAGCATTTACTTTTCACCTGAAACTTCCATAGCCTTTTATCTTATTCAGAAGGTAACTGGAATCCTTATTCTAATGGCCCACAAGATGACCATCTGACCTCATCTCCTGTTACCAAGCTCTTCACTCCCTCTGCTCGAGATAGGTAGGTCTCCAGGCAGTTACTTGAGCATTCTGGGAACAGTATCCTCTCTAGGCTTTGCTCCATATTCCCTCCACCTTGAATACTCTTTCCCTAAATATCCATGTTGCACGCTTCCCACCTCCTTCAAGTCTCTACTCAAATGTCATCTTAAGCAGGGAGACCTCCCCTGATACTCAATATAAAAGCTCTTTCCCGCTTGCCCTGCTCCCCCATCAGTATGCCTATTCCCAGGCTCCTACTCGGTTTATCCTTACTTGGCTGTTTCTTACAGTATAAGCTCTAAGGTGGTAGAACGCATTGTCTTTTGCTCACTGCTGTCTCCAAGGTTAGAATGCAGTACCACACACTGTAAGGCACCTACTGAGTATCTGTTAAAGAAGTGAATGAGGAAATAGAAAGGAAATTAAAACCTCAGTTTGTACAATTTCATCTCAAACCTGAAACCCAAAGATAGCAAATCATCCATAACTTGCATCATTCTGGGAGTGGTAAGCTTACTGGGTAATAGGAAATAGTCACTTCTACGACACTCAGGTCAGTCTACCACAGTCTGCCTACAAATCTGCCTCGATTTGATTCATAGTTGCAGGTGAACAATCCACTTACTGGTTATCAACTTACGTTTTAAAACATGGGTCACCAGACATCAGCTGCATACTGATCCAAACCTAAACAAAACAGCGACAAATGCCACAATTAGAAGTGATTCTCCAGAAGCCAGCTTTTGCTAATGTGTATTTCCCCTGTGACACCCAGTATTATATTTTCTATCCAGAAAGCATTAAGTGAAATGAATGTTTGATGAGGGTATACCCAATATTCAATTAGTGCTTTATGTATGGACTAAAAATCACCTTTAATGTTCAAGACCTTGTGAAAGAGATAAGAATGAAAAGTAAGCATTTCCCAGCAATAATCCTTCCTTAGCATGTGTCTGTGTCTGGTTTGTCTGTGTTTACTCTAGATTCCTGTGGGATGTAAATATTTGATAATGAGGCCCTTCAGTTCCACAGGCTGCGGCTTCATGGGATATCTGCTCGTGGCTCTAAAAGGCAGGGAGCCTTTGCGTCAGCGTTGGACCAGGACTAAAGCCTTGCTGTTTCCTTCTGAGATGCTGATATTCATTGGTTGCTAAGCTACTTTTAAGAATCCACCACAGGACAATAGCACTCCTTTATTTATTTATTTATTTTTCTGAGACAGTCTGGCCTTGAACTCACTATGTGTCATGGGGTGGTCTTAAACTTTGCCTTTTCCTCTTTCCTGAGTTCTGTGATCCCAGGCGTGTGCCACCATATCCTTTATGTGGTGCTGAGGATTGAACCCAGGGCTTTGTGTGTGCTAGGCAGCTTCCTGAAACCAGGCAATATTCCCAGCCTCAAATTCACACTCTTGTGGGAAAAATAATAATAATGACATTCCCGATGATAGTGACTTTAGAATTTATTTTGTTTTGGCTCTTTGAGAGTCTCCATATTCCAGGTTACCCTCAAACTTGCTATGTAGTCAAGGATAACCTCAAACTTAAGATCTTTCTGCCTGCATGCCCTTAGTGCTGGGATCACACACATGTGTCACCACACTTGGATTGATTTGGGAACTCATGTTCCAGATATAAACTGCATGTCCTATACACATCATCTCATCTTCAGCACTCCAACGAGAGAGCAACATTCTCATCTTGAGACCACAGAGCTCAGGGGATATTTTCTGAATCAGAGCTGGCACAGGGCAGAACCCAGGAACACACTCACTGAGTTCATAGTCATAATGACAAAGAGGACACTTAAAGATTATTGAACACTTTCCAGCTAATGTTTGACCTTATCATCTTCTACAACCTTATTTCATTCATAGCCCTCTACCCAGAACCTCCACCACTGTCCCTTTCTTATTTTATTTTTTCCTTAATTCTCAGAGCTGTCCTGTTGTGTTGGTTCTCTTACTGCCTCTTCTTTATACAATTCTCTAGTCTGTTTTCCAACTCTACAGGACTGCACTCGTGACTATCGGAAGGTCATGGGATGGAAGAATTGTGTAGTGAGGCAGAACAGAGAATCACAGCGATAAGAGATAAGCTGAGCTTTGTTCTTAACACACCCTACAGCTGTTTCTTTGTATGTTGACAAAGATGGTCCATTAAAGGGAGCGATGACTAAGTGCAGATGATCCAAGGAGAAAAATCCTTGATTATGCCTGTGTGGATTCTAGAGCCCAAGCGGAAGGACTGACTTTCTTCTTCTTTTTTTTAATTTATTTTTTACATTCCAATCCCAATTCCCCCTCCCTCCTGCTCCATCCACTCCCCCCCTCCTTCCTAGTGTAAGGCCTCCCCTAGGAAGTCTACTAAGACTAGGACTGACTTCTTACAGGAAGAGGGTCATGTCATCCCTGTAACCATAGGCAAGACAGCAGTCATGCACTGTAATAGGACTGGAGAGACAAGTAGAGTGTAAGCCCTATGCAGGGATGATGAGGGTATGTGAGCTTAACGAGTTCTATCTTTTCAATAACGGAGAAGCTTAGTTGAGGTAAAATGTGGGGTATGAAAATACCTTGAGGAAAAAGGCAGGAAGGTGAATCTCTAAACTGGGACAGGAGGCAGAGCATGGCTGCCAGCTGGAGGTGAGCCCGATTTCAGTAATGCCCACTCATCTGTGTGTCCTCCAGTGACATTCAGCTCTGGACAGACTTGGGGAGGACACAGGCAAATCAAGTAGGGTTGGAGATCTTCAGGGACAGCAATAGGGTACTGGAGTGGTAACTCATGGAGGAGAATTGTGAACTGTGCACTCTAAGCTGGTAAGAGGGAGGTGGGAAGAGGCCTGGCAGACCCTGAGAAAGGGGTAGGGTTGAAGACAGCTGTGTGAGATGACCACGAGGGCTGGGGACATGGAGATGGTGGTAGGAGAGGGGCGATTGCCTAAAATTAAAAAGCTACTTCAGTGTGGGGGAGATGACTTGATGGTTACAGCACTTGTCACAAAAAAAGGACACACACACACACACACACACACACACACACACACACACACACACTCATGCACGCACGCAAAAGCAGTGGTATTTAGAGATGGGTTATTTGTTTTTTAATATAAGAAATACATATATTTTTAACTGGAATATTTTTATAACTTGTTTGGGGTCATTCAGAATGAATAGTATAGTTGGTGGGTTTTGAGAAGGGGGCTTAGAGGGCATAGCAATATGAAGGCCACCAAACAGCAGATATGCATGCTGGTCTCAACTCCATCACCCACTACTTCTCTTAAAGAAGGCACCTAGCCTCTGAGTCTCACCTCCATTATATAACAGGGATTAAAAAAAAATCAAAAAAACAAAAAAAACAAAAAATGGTTCCCTATCTGAAGTGGTTTGAATAAGAATGGCCCCCACAGACTCATGTGCTTGAATGCTTGTCCCATAGGGAGTGGAACTGTTAGGAGGTGTGGCCTTGTTGGAGGAAGTGCATCACTGTGAAGGTGGTCTTTGAAGTCTTATAAATAAGCTCAAGTCTGGCCAGTGTGACAGTCTCCTTTTCTGTCTTTGGATCAAGATGTAGGACTCTCAGCTCCTTCTCTACCACCATGTCTGCCTGTATGCTGCCATGCCCCACCATGATGGGGTAAAACTGTAAGCCAGCTCCAATGAAATGTTTTCCTTTATAAGAGTTGCCATGGTCATGGTGTCTCTTCACAGCTATAGAAACCTTAACTAAGACACCATCTATCTAGACTTGCCAATCTCATGGAGGTGGGGGTATGTGTAAGGGCGCTGAGAGATTTTCAGAGGTATATAAAAACAAAATCAAATAGACTTGAAGTTCATAGCATGGTTCTCGTTTAACTTCCTCTTTTCCTACATTGGTTTGTTTGCTTATTTAGGCTTTTCAAGACAGGGTTTCACTGTGTAGCCCTGGCTGTCCTGGAACTCACTCTGTAGACCAGGCCATGTATCTAATCATCATGTTCCCTCTCTCCAACAAGCAATCTGTTGTAGTCGTGGTATGTTCACAGCACCAATGAGAAACACTGGACCATAAAGGTGATCATTACTTTTCACTGCTTCTATGGCTTCCAAGTGTCTTTTCCTAGGTGTGACGGACGGTTCATGACCTCAATATGGAGTCCCATTGAATCCATGACAACAGATACCTGTGCTTAGTTAGATGCAGAAAATCTCTTTTATTGGCATGTAAATCTTGAAGAGGGCTTACTTTAAGAATGGAATTGTCCTGTCTTGTATTTTTGGTATCATAGCCTTCCAGTAAACAGCGACGGGTGGTATTTCCTGATCCAGCAAACTCTGCCAGGTTTAGATCTGCAAAGCCCAGCTATGAAAAGAAAGAGAATCATATTAATAGACCACTAGTAGGCTCTATCATATCTCCTTAAAATAGACATTCAACCCATGAGTCTTCTCAAACCTTTCAGTTCTTGTCTTCTTACTACTACCCATTTTATCATTTGCTTTATATAGGTCCTTAATTTAGTTGCTTTTAATAAAAATCTACTACTGATTCTATTCATCTTTTATCATGGGCTTGATGTGCTGTGCTGAATACATTTCAGTACACATTAAAATAAATATGACTGTGACAGTACAACTAAGGCACATCAAAAGGCAAAATCACTCACAGTAACACCTACATTCACATTGCACTGTGGGGATAACGGGCAATTGTGCTCCTGTGCAGCCACGCCCAGACTCTCAATCCTCTATTCTGGATCCTGCCCTATGCTGAGTTAGCCATGGGGGACTACAGATCATAACAGGTTAAGTTCCCATTCTCTACGAACTCACCAGGACTCAGGTGAGCCTCTTCCCTTCTTTAGTAGGGGCCTCCTTTGCTCCCTCATCTTCCTGCTAACCAACCATCCTTCAGCTGCGTCTCTCTATGGACGCTGCTGCTTCCCTTGCTCACGGTTCTGACCCACACCTATCCTCTCTGCTGCTACCCAGGAGTTCAGTTCAAACTTGTTCCTCTTCCACACTGCTACCCAGAAATGCCATTATCAAAGCTTGCTCGAGTCTTTTCCTCTGATGTGCTTAACTCAGATTCACTGTTCAACTGTGCCCCAATATCGTTATTTTAGTAGTTTACTCCTACATAACTAAGTGTATACATTTTTTATGAACAAAAAGTGAATTAAGCACATCTCTATGGACATGTAATAAGCTGCATAATATGTTTCAAACATTGCTGAGGTTTTTTTTTGTGTGTGTGTGTATAAAGTATGTGGTAAGTATGTGTAGGCATAGGTACACACATCCAACAGTGAGTGTGCGGAGGTCAGAGGGCAACTTCAGGCTTTGGTCTTCACCTTCCACCATGTTTGAGGCAGCGTCTCTTGGTTGTTTGTCGCTGAGTTGTACGTGCTAGGCAAGCTGACCTGCAGGGATTCTCCTGGCTTTACTTCCCATCTCACTGTAGCACAGATTCTGGGTTTACATATTCTAGGGGATCTAAACTCAACTTTTTACACGTGTGTGGCAAGCATCTTCCCTATGAGTCAGCTCTCTAACCCACCAGTAGGGGCATGCAAGAGGATGGTTTTAATTGCATATTGGAGCATTATTTCAGTAGGTTTTTTAAATTAATTTTTAATTTTTTTGTTTTTACATCCCAATCAAAGTGTTCCCCCCTTCTATCTTCCCAGGTCACACCCTCCCCCAACTACTCCTCTTCCATTTCTCTTCAGAAAAGGGCAGGTCTCCCATGGATATCAACCAAACATGGCATATCAAGTTGCAGTAAGTCAGACACCTCTTCTCCTATTAAGGTTAGATGAGGCAACCTGGTAGGAGGAAAGGGTTCCAAAAGCAGGCAACAAGAGTCAGAGACAGCCCCTGCTCCCACTATTTCAGTAGTTTTTAGCTGGTGTGAAAAGAGTGAAGAAAATAGCTCAGAGAATCATGGAAGCCCAATGCAGTAAATCAGGCACACTCTTAGACATAGGCAAGAGCTGCTGAATTTTCACATGGTTAGTCCAGTCTTTCTGCCTTTTAGTGGAGCAACACAGGAGGAAAAGCCAGCATGGGTCCATGCAAAGAAACATTTGAGTGAGCATGTGAAGACACGTGGGACTTACTTGATCATCTGTTATCAACACATGCTATTTCATACATTCTCTCCCCTTTAAAGCTCCAGGACTTTTCCCTGCTCCCTGCTCATCGATGGCCTTGTTGCCTATTTCACTCAGAAAGTAAGGGCGGTCCAGAGCACTGAGCTTCCAAAAATGCTTGGTGCCAGGCGCAGCTACTCACCCGCCTTCCCACTCATGTCTACGGATGACATGGCTGTGTTCCCTGGGGGCTTCTTGCCTCCCATGCTTATGTTATAGTTTTTCCTGCTGCCTGACACTCTAATTTACCCCTTCTCTACTAGATATTCCCACCAGCACACAAATATGCTGGATTTTCTCCTGTTTTAGGGAATCAGACAAACCTGTCCCACATCTCTCCAGATTACTGGATTATTTTTCTGTTCATCCTCCACTAAAACAAAAACAAAGAAAAAAACCCCACAAAACAACCAGTCTTTAAAGAGTTGTCTATGCTGCCTCTGATCATCTGACCACATTAACTTTCTCCTTCCCAGTTGATCCCTTAACTCTGCTAGCCATATGTGCCAAGGTCAACTCAAGGCCATTAATGCTTTTAAACTCACTTTTAGATAATCTGGTACTTTCCAGTTCCATTCACATCAAGGTTCAAATGGTAGCAGTCTAAATAAAGTCTAGCTCCCCGTTAACTTACCATCTACTGTGGCAGTACTGGTTTTATACTGTCACTAAGGATCTCTGTTACAGATTGCATGCTTTTGTTTCTCCAGAATTTCTATGTTGGAAGTCTAACACACAATAGGATGGGATGGAGTGGGGGCTTTGGGAAGTAATCAGGCCTTGAGACTGAAGCCCTCATGAATGAATGAATGCATCCCTCCCCCTTTTGGTGCTGGGAACATGTCAGTATGTGCTCTATGGCTGATCTGTACACTAAGGTCTGGATGAATGCACTTTTAGCAGAGGACAGAATTTTCATGCTTGTTCTGAAATCTGGCACATGGTGACATATCGAGAAGCTGGTCATCTGCAAACCAGGAAGTAGGCTCTCCACAGACACTAGACCTGCTGGTATTGTATGCTTAGACTTCTTCTCAGCATCTAGAATGATGAGAACTAAATGTATTTTCCTTACGTCAGCCTGTCTGTTGTACTTTGGTATAGCAGCAAAAACCAAAAGTGACATGCCAATGTACCTTTTATGTGCCGTACTCTTACGTAGACCCAGGAGAACAATGGGGAGCGGGAAAACATATTCTGACTTCAAAGAACTCACATTGCAGACTTTATAGCATGGTGCCAGAGAATCCATACCTCCTTATGACTTTCTTTGGCTTCACCAAGATAACTGTCACATGAATATCTATGTGTATGCACTTCCTATGTATGTCTCATAAATCCATCATACATACACACCACATTTGTGGCAGGCATTAACCTATTTAGAAAACATTTTTTAACATTCGTATTCCAAGTAACATTAGGCATTAATTAGGAATATAGCATATTTTCCCCTTTTCTGGTGCTGGGTTTGATGGAACCCAAGGCCTATTTGATGCTCTTCCTTAAGCTCTCCTATAGCACTGCCTGTAAGTGCTGTGGTAAAGGAAGACACAGTTATAAGAGAGGAGAAGAAGAGTTCTCATGGGAAGGTATGACTAAGCCGAATCTTTAATGATACATGAGTTGAAAGGACAAGGGCTGGGAGGAAGACATGCATGGTGTCAAGTCACAAGGCAAAGAAGCTAAAATAGCATGAGATGCTCCAGGAAGTTAACGATGGCAGTATGCCCCGTAAGAATGAGGGGTGGGGGAGAAATAACAGAGACAGACAACACAGGTGGCAGACAGAAGAGGCGAGGAAGCAGAAACAATGGGCAAACCAAAATGGATTTTATTTATTAGCTTACAGAATTTCCAATTTCCTTTACAGTCAGTGGATAACTACTGAAGAACTAAAAGTGGGGAATGATATATCATGTTTTATTTTAGAAAGATCACTCTGGCAGGACTAAGGAAGATGGAGTTAGACAACAGAGAGGACAGACTAAGCAGGAGGCCAAAAGGGGCTGTCAATAGAAAATAATGCAGGCAGTAGTCTCACAAAAGGAGGGAGAATATCATTTTAAGAACTCTTAGAAGAGAAAATAATTTATGAACAGTTACCAGCAACAGACCTTGTTGTTTGCCTGCTCAACCCTCAGTGCCCCAATCGTCCTTGCTCAAACGTCCTTTCCCTCAGAAATTCAATGTCCTTACTTATCCTGTGCACACAGAGCCCATAACATTGCCGCATTGTGGTCAGTCTAGCTCAGCAACAGCAATCCATTCCTATGGCCACAGGTGGTTGGGGTGGACATATGGTCCAGTCATACTCAGTAAAACATACAGGGGAGCCATCTGAGAGCATCTAGGAAATTCTTCCTTACTCAACAAAAATACCACACAGAGGTATTTTCTGCACATGAATTGTGTTGCAAAACAACAACAACAACAACAACAACAACAACAAAACAAAACAAAAAAACCAAAAAAAACTTGAGCAACTAGACACCCGATGTCCAGGTGTAGTGTTGACCAAGAATAAGGGAGTCACAGAGGGAAAGGGGATAATGGATCTCTGACCACATTCCTCAGTCAGTGGATTAACCAATTATTGGATATTGGTTAATATCCAGATATTGGAGCAGCAATATCTCATTTCTATTTGTTTTGTGTCATCAGTAAGCTATAGTGTTAAGAAAACCAGAGAACATTTTCCAGTAGGGAGGCTAAGACTAAAGGGTAACAGCCCATCATAAGCTCTCAGAATATTATTTTTTAAAAAAATTCATTTATTTTTATTATGTGTATGGGTGTTTTGTCTGTATGTGACCTACATATGTGCACCAGGTGCATGCAGTGCCTGAAGAGGTCAGAAGAGGGGGTTGGGTCCTCGGGAACTGGAGTTAGAGACAGTTACAGTCACATTTGTGTGCTGGAACAGAACCCAGGTCCTTTGGAAGAACTGCCAATGTTCCTCACCACTGAGCCATTTCTCCCAAAAGAGTATTGTAATACTTTATTGTTAGATCCAACTATTCAATCTCCAATTTGCTTTACTTAAAATGAGTCAAGCTTGAGTTACAATTAAAAGCCTACAGATTGCAATAGCAACATTATGAATTGCAAAAAGGAGTTAGAGAACATCTACTTACCTTTGCATAAGCTTTGCCACCTTTTAATTCCTGCAAATATAGAAAACACTATGAGGACATTATATGATGAAGGATTTAAGACTAAATGTAAGTCACATGATTCTGAAGTAGATATTTATATGCTAGTAAATGTCATAGACAATAAAATAGACTGATTTTAAATCCAACTATTCAAATCAATAAAAACACCTTAAAATGACCACATTTTTCACTTTGCTTACAGCTTTATTTATTTAGTCAGATTTTGATATGGAGTCTCTCTACGTTGCACAGACTGGCCTTGAGCTCCTGGAGCTCAAGTAGCTCACCTCAGCTTCCCTCAGCCGGGACTGTAGGTCACATTTTTTAATTTAGGACAATGCACATCTGTGAGAGCTAAGACTAAAGTGCTTGGGAAAATGCTTCCCACCCCACACACTTTTTCTTCCTATCATCATGGACAAACTTCCTTTCACTAAAGTCACTTTAAAAACACTTTTACTGAGAGACTTGTTCCTTCTTTTTTGCAGCTCTGATACTGAAGCATTATCTATTATTTCTGTCTTTCACACCGTGAATTTAATTAAGTCCAGACAGGCTACAGGAAGCTCTATTATTATTTACGAATATCTGCAGTTCCTTCCCATTCCTGCCTCTATTGCTTTCCTCCTTTCTTTATTTCTTTTTTCTTTTTTTGGTTTTTTGAAACAGGGTTTCTCTATAGCTTTGGAGGCTATCCTGGAACTTTCTCAGAAGACCAGGCTGGCATCGAACTCACAGAGATCCTCCTGCCTCTCCCTCCAGAGTGCTTAGATTAAAGGCATGTGCCACCACTACCCAGCTCCTGCCACTGTTTCTATTCCACATGAGTTATCGCAAGTTTTTCTTCACTGGGTCACTTCACATCCCTTAATAGTGCCATTCTTAAACAAAAGCAGATGTCCTCTAGGTGTTCCTTGGATCCTCCACTTTATTATTTTCATTGTCGTTCCTCTATGGTCAAAATTCAAGACTTCTGACCAGTGGGGACTGGGAGGAGTAGAGAGAGGGGAAACTGTGGTCTGGATGTAATGTATGAGAGAAGAATAAACAAGCACATGAACAAACATTGAAACGACTTGAACCTCTTCCTGCTGCATTCTGTTCTAGTCAACCCTCTCCAACTGGATCTGTCCTCATTTTCCCTCTCTAGAAGCTCAAGATTCCCAGTGATTTTTACTTTGTTAAAGCTGAAAGCTCTGTCTCTGTCTTAGCCTCTCAGCTTGTGATGGGCTTGACCACTTACCTCCTTTCTTACACCATTTTCCTCTCTACACCTCTCTGACACCACATCGGCCATTTCCCTCCTGCTTCCCTGGCTACTGTTCCTCCTGCCTCTCCATTCCTTCATCTACTCCGTTATCTAGCTTCTGCAGAAAGGCTGCTAGCTGTACCTTAAGTATCTGCTCTTTCTTTTTATGTAATAGAGTCCTGCACTTTTGTAGGGGAACCTGTAGCCACACCTGCTTAGGGGCTGGCTACAGGTCTGCCTGACCACGCCCTCTGCCTACACACTTTTAATTGGGTATCTGATTGCCAAAATAATGCCCATCTCTGTGTAAAACTACTACCCCCAAACCAACTTTGAGATATTAAAGTCAACTTTCCACAGCAGTAGCAGCAGCAGCATCTTATAAAAGGCCATGAATCTCCTTATTTTTATTTTTTCATGACTCTTCTTATTAGAATCTCCCAAACGAATTGGGCATGGTAGTATATGCTTATTATACTCTCTGCACTTGGGAGGTAGTGACAGGAGGATCATGAGGTCCTGTCTCAAAACCCCACCAACCAATCCACCAACCAATCCACCCACCCACTCACCCACCAACATGCTGGGGCAATAGCTCAGTTGGAAAGAGTGCATGTTGCACAAGTATGAGGACCTACCTAGTTCAGATGCCCAGCACACATCTAAAAAGCTAGGTGTGGCCACATGTGCCTGCCACCCCAGTGCTGGGGGCAGGGCAGAGAGCAGAGATGCCTCCTTAATTTTCAAAACCAATTGTTCTTCCCTAAACTATTGTTTCTCCATAGCTTTTTATGTGTGGCATTTATTGGTACTAAACTAATTTTATTTTGCTAAATTCTTGCTCTCTGTTACCCAATTCTCACCAGAAAGTAAAATGTAATAGTTCCAACTCCATTCCAGTTCATTCGTCTTATCAGACCCCAGAGCAATACTTGGCACATGGATGGCACTAACAGATTTATTGATTGGTGACTGCTTTCCTGTGTCTAGGCAACAGTGTTCACTAACAAACTCTGGTCTTTCAGATCTGTAGACAAAAATGGTGTCTATTTGTAGTTTTAATTTGTGTTAAGATTGGGTATATTGTTTGTTTAAAATACTTTCTTTTGGAGGGGGATATTGTCGGCTGTCAACTTCTCAAGTGCTGTTGATTCTTTTATACTGTGTAGAGGTGTTCTTTCTGTATTAATTAGTTTTTTTGATATGATTTACAAATAGTTTCCCCTAATTTGTGACTTTACTTAATGACTTTTTTTTTAATGGTCAATGTGTTTAAATAGATGAGTTCTCTGATCTTTCCTTTGTACAATACTTAGGGAAGGTTACATGGAATAAACTCAATGCCAGGAGTAGTCAATACAGCACAAGACTACTGGTGACTTCGCAACCTCTCTTCTGACATGTTAGAACCTACTAGTCACCCGACTACAGATGGTGGTCACAGCCTTTTAGTTTTGTGTGACCACACACTAAGTTCTAACCAGAGGGATGTGTACAAAAGACCCATGCACCATTTTTGAATCATGTGTGTGTGTCCCTATGCCACTAATCAAGAGAGAACAAGACTAGAGCTGTCCTCTTAGATCAAAAGATGGAACCATATGCTAACAATGGCAGAGCTACTATCTTTATCTCAGTTTCCGAAGCAACTTCCATACCATTTTGTTTAAGCTTATGACTTTTTTGGGTCTGTTTACCAGTTTAACATATGTGTTTTGTGCTGGTTAGGTTTTTGTCAACTTGACACAAGCTCAGGTCATCTGGGAAGAGAAAACCTCAATTGAGAAAATAACCTCCATCAGATTGCCTGTAGACAGGCCTATGGGGGCATTTTCTTAATTAATGATTGGTGTGTGTGTGTGTGTGTGTGTGTGTGTGTGTGTGTGTGTGTGCACGAACTCGAGCACAGCTCAGCTCACTATGGGTGGTACTACCCCTGGGCCGAGGTGAATAAGGAAGCAGGTTGAGCAAGCCACAGAGAGCAAACTAGCAAGCAGGGTTCTTCCATGGCTTCTGCTTCAGTTCCTTCCTTTAGTTCCTACCCCGACTTCTCTTCATGTTGTACACTTTAAGACTAAACAAACCCATCCCTCCTTAAGTTGCTTTGGCCATGATGTTTATCACAGCAAAAGAAAGCAAGCTAAGAATGTCCTAACGAGTATACCAAAGCTCCATAATATAAGAAAGGGTTTATTTGAGTTTTGTTCTGCGTCACTGCCATTTACAGTTTCTGTTTGCTTTACTACAGCTTGAGCTTATTTAATTTATAGTTGGGCTTTACTTTAAGTTGGTTATATGCTTTGTTTTCCTTAGCATCCAAAGACTAGCTCATCATCCTTCAAGCATCATGATTAGAACTCCACTCAGAAGGGTTCAATGAAAATACAGCAGCAGTCAAAGCAGTAAGATGAAGGTAGGTTTTTTTTTTTTTTTTTTTTTTTTTTTTTTTTTTTTTTTTTTTTTTTTTTTTTTTGTCAGCTAAGCCATACATTCATGAAGAATCAAGGAATACCGCATTATTTGGATGTAGAGATTTAACATTGTAATTGCCTAAGGTCTCACAGTTGGTAAGTGGCATGCTTGGGGCTCAAAGGCAGGCTGGTATGACTGCGTCTGTTGCTAAAAGTCTGCCTTTGCTGTACCACACTTTCTCTGCAGAAGCCTTCACTCAATTACTGCTGCTCCAAACACAACTATTTTCATAAAGTCTAAATCTGTAAAATCATTTCTGAACACCTACATTTATTGTACTCTAACTGAGTGTATTAAGCAATATAAAAAAAGGTTGGAATAAAGCCACATACATCATACTGCTATCAACTCATTCAAAACATGGGACAACAAATCTAAGACTATAGCTTTTTAATCCGATACAGAAAGATGCAAGACCAGAGTGAAAAAGAGCGAAAAGACTTATATGTACTCTGATAACTTAAAAAAAAAAGAATATATAAAGCTGGGCGTGGTGGCATGCCTGTAATCCCAATACTTGGGAGGTGGAGGCAAGGAGGATCATGAGTTTGAGACAAGTCCAACCTACATGTGAGTTCCAGGCCTGCTTGAGCTACAAAGTGAGCCCTTGTTTCAGGAAAAATCAGAAAAAATGTGTATAAAATGTAAAATGCACATTTGGGTTTTTATTTTTAAAGGTGTGGTCATATGACATAGCCTAGACTGGTCTTCAATTTGCTATGTAGCTTTGGCTAGCCTTGAACTTGGCATCCTTCTGTCTTTGCCTCTCCAGTTGCTATGATCACAGACTTGTCACTACCATGTTTGGTTATGAAGTTTATATTTTAAATATGGTAGTTAATTCATTTGTAGCAGTGATTAACGGATTCTTCTTTTTTATTAAAAAATTTAGGATCTTCTATATGATCTACTCAACCTCATATGTGAAAACAAAATACATATAAACAAGGACAGAGATTTGCATTTGATTCTTCCCATTACCATTTACTAACAATGTAAATTTGGGCAAGTTACTTCATTTCTCTGAGCCTTAGTTTTTCTGAACATAGAGAAAAGGACAGCCAATTCCAGGGCTGCTATTAGACATAACTGAACAAAGTCCCCAGAACAAACTTCAAAGGACAGAGATTTGGTGGAATCTGGCCCTGAACTCCAGATCAGGGCCTCTCTTAGTGCTAATCAGAGAAGCTATTCCTTGCAGTAGATGGCAATTAACCCAGAGACCTTCAACAGGTCAATATGCAGAGAATATGAAACTTTGGAGTGTTCATCACGAATGGGGCATCTATAGCACACTGTGCATCCCCTCAGGCTCAGGGATCTATGCAGAAAGGGGCCAGAAAGACTGGAAGAGCCAGAGGTAGTGGACAATTTGAAGGACACAATAAGACAGATGCATGTAAGAACTCACAGTGACCATGACAAGCATAGACAAGACCTGCACAGGCTTAATCCAGGCAAATCCCAGCATGGGTGAGGGAAGTGGGGAAAAAATCCAACAGTAGCTGACTGGTGGGGAGATAATGGCATTTGATAGCTGCTGCGAGAGGGACAGTCAGTTTTCTTTAAAGCTGTCCCACAGTCCAGGGCAGGCCCCACTCCCAACAGCAATTGGACAACACAAACTAGGAAACTCAAAGTTGGGTGGGTAGGGCAGTGAAGAAGGAAAGGGTATGTGAAGAAGAGCAGGACTGCAGCATAAGTGTGTCAAAATACATTGTATGACATTTTCAAAGAATTAACGAAAACGTTATGTAAAAAAAGGGAAGAATAGAAATTTGATAAATGACAGGATATAGACATGCACACTCCCAAGCTACTACAAATGTGGTTAACACTCACTATGTGCAGTATTTCTTAGAAGAAAGTTTTTTGACTCTTGGGCAATAACCTTAGGTTTCCCACCATATTTTCCACAGAAATTTAATTTATTGCTAGAATCTCGAAGTTAAGTTCTACCGTTAAAGCAGATCTAAATAAAGTGACTCAGTGACTGTAGCTAATTATGGTTTCTGAAAGAGGAGGAATAATAGGCTATTTTTATACCTTCCGTACAGACACTCTGTAGATACAAGGATCCAGGATGCCGGTGGAGGCACTGGCACTCATTTTGCACATAAATGAGAATTTCTTTCTCCAGCGAACACAGTTTGCTTGCACCACCTCCCTGGATAGGAAAAACAAAAACCAAGAAGCCAATTAATTGCTTTGTTATAAGCACTCACAGTTTCACTCACATCTACTACACGAAGTTATATAGATGTTGGTACTTTCAGGGGCTGGAAAGATGGCTCAGTTTGTAAAATGATGGGTCTGCAAACACAAGGACTGGACTTTAGATCATGTGAAAGCCAGGTGCCTGTAATTCCACCATGTGAGAGACAGGATTTCCCTGGTGTATGCTGACTAGCCAAACTAGCCAAAACCCAGGGCAAGCTCTGGGTTCAGCTTGAGACCCCGACTCTATATATAAGGGACAGAGCATCTCAGTCATGCTGCGCTTCCACACTCAAGCACACACAGGAGTACATAAAAATGCAACAAGTCAGTATTTGCAGGCAGTGGGACATGAATAACTGGCCATTAGAAATACAGAAATTAATTTACTCATCAATCAGTTTAAAGTGACTCGTCACCACTCATTTAACGTATATTTGTTTTCTCTGTGTTGGGTACACCTCTAAATGCTTAAAATACAAGGTGAAGGGCAGAATTCCTAACCTTGTAGGACTTCGTGCAAGAGACAGAAATACACTCAAATACTCTAGCTTCTGTCTATTTCAGTAACATGAACTACCATTTCAGAGTTTACAACATGATGCTTAATCTCACACCAACTCTAAAAGGTAGCTAGCACTTCCCTCACTGCACAGACCAGGAATTCAAGCTGAGGAGGGGAGTTAAATCGATGTTATTTAGGGGGTGAGTGCAGGCATCACATGTAAGTCAAGCCTGTTTAACTAGAAGCCCCTTGTACACAGCCCTAAATCTGCTGTTTTTCTAATAACTTTCCTCTTTCAAATGTCCTGACTTTTACACAAGCTGTTCTCTTTACTGGGTAGGTCCAAGGGATTTAGCCTTAGAAAGCAAAAATAATTACTCTGTGGGTGGGTCATAAATAGAGAAAAATGGAAAAGCAAGAGAATGAATGTTTTCTAGATTACTCATCAGTCCAAGGGAGGTTTTTTGTTTTTGTTTTTGAGACAGGGTCTCATTATATAGTCCCATTGGCTGGAACTCACTATGTAAAAAATCCACAAATTTCTTTTTTTGTTGTTGTTTGTTTTTCGAGACAGGGTTCTCTGTATAGCTTTGGAGGCTGTCCTGGAACTAGCTCTTGTAGACCAGGCTGCTCTCGAACTCACAGAGATCTGCCTATCTCTGCCTCCAGAGTGCTGGGATTAAAGGTGTGCGCCACCACCTCCCACAGAATAATACTTTTCCAAGGTTTTGTTTGTTTGTTTTTGTTTTTAAAGGCACCATTTCACAGGAAGAGAAAAAACAAGCATTCAAGGACAGAAAACTGGTGACTAACTTAGCAACTAAAGAACCCTGAACCCAATGCTGCTGACGCTGAAAGCCAAGAGTGGAATTTTAAATGGTTCTGAAATAAAACGAAGGAAGAACCAAAGGTGGAGGGGTTGACTGAAAGCAGTTTGAGAAGCAGCCAGACCTGACCCCTGCAGGAAACTCAGCTTTATTATCCTGACAGGGGGATCGGGTGATGCTCTGGCCTGCCTGACCCCAGGGCAGGTCTCAGTGGCACAACGGCATATTGACAGGAGGAGGGAAGATGGATGAATCAGTGCTGACCGCTCTTCTCTAGCCGGCTCTGGCAACGCTGGAAACAGACATGAATTCATCAAGAAAACTCCGAAGAGATGGACACTGAGGGCTCCCAACAAAATGGTCCAAGCTATCTCAACCTGTAGTAAACAACCAAGATGCCAAGCACCCTCCATCTGCACAGAGCTTTGCCGGCTTTAGGGCCCCAGCTACAGCTAAGCTGGCACCGTATGAGAAGCTCTCACCAGGAAAACCAGATCAAGATGAACAGCACAAAAGGCAACTTCAACCAGACAGAGCAGGTGCTGGAAGAAGAGTTTTCAAATGAAAAACTTACAGGATAGGGTGATGGCCCAACTGCCACAGTTATCTTTTGACATCCACTCTCACACATAGGCACGTGCATACATGCACACACGTACACACACAAATACACGTAATAATAAAATGAAATCATATCTACTACACAGGACTAAGATGGTATTTAAAGCAACAAGAAGATCATGGGCCCCTAAAACATGTTAATGGAAACCAAAACTACTAGGCATGGCCTTCCCTTTGTTGATTTGGACTTACTCTACCTTTCTCAGAGCCCAGAGGTGAGCCTTCATGGACTACACAACCAGGCTTCCTGCTGTCTACCTCGTATTGTGTGTGCAAAAGGAGCAGCACCAGAGGGCTGAGGGCAGGAGTGAGGAGAGAAGACGATGCTTTCACCCTCTCGGCTGTTTCCTTCTTAGGTGTCTCAGAAATGGATGGTTGTTAGGGACTGCAGTTTGTCCATGTGCTTGACACGTAGACCACAAACTACTACATTAAAATAAGAACTGGAAATTAAAAAAATATTACTAAGTACTGAAAAAAATCTCAAAATAAAGTTACATGTGGGAGTGCCAGTATGGTGACCCACACTTGTAATCTCAATAGTGAGGAGACTGCAGGAGGACACCAGTTTGGGCTGCACTACAAAAGTAGTTAACACTGAAAGCCAATATTTTCTAATTGTTTTAAATATTCACTCTGTGAATACTCTTTATTGTCTAATATACAAAAATCAAACAACCTCTATTTGGTCAACTTTCTGTCACTATACTCAATTTCTGAGCCAAATCAACTTACAGAGTGAAGAGGCTTCCTTTGGTTCATTGTTGTGGGGTTTCAGTCCAGGACTGACAAGCTCTGTTGCACTGGGCCTGTGGCAAGGCAGCCTAGTGTAGTGGGAACATGTGCTGGAGGAAAAGCCTCTCCCTCCACAGCTAGAAAGCGAAATGAGGGAATGGGTCAGAGTTACACAACCCCTTTGGGAGCATGGTTCCTAATGACCCAAAGTGCCCCCCATTTGGCTCCATCTCTTAAAGGTCCCATTTCCTCCTAATCGTGCCTTGCTGAGAACTAGTCTTTGGATCCAAATTACAGCTGCATCTTAAAATGTTACTAAGCTAAATATCCTTGGTTTATGTTTTATTGCTTTTTATCTGTTTGTGAAATATCGGTAATTTCCCAACTAGACTAATTAGAAACACATACTAGTTTTTTTTTTTTTTTTTTAAATCTAGTTTGAAAGACCCTTACAATGTGGCATCTTTATAAAGGTTTCATTTACTGAATCTTTTGTTGTTGTTGTTGTTTGTCTTTTGAGACAGGGTTTCTCTGTGTAGCTTTGTAGACCAGGCTGTCATGCACCACCACTGCTCAGCTTCATGTACTAAATCTTTTTTTTTTCCAGATTTTTTTAATTTGAATTAGAAACAAGATTGTTTTACATGTCAATCCCAGTTCCCTCTCCCTCACCTCCTTAACCCCCCCAACTAAAACCCCACCTATCACATATCCTTTCTGCTCCCCAGGGAGGGAGAAGCCTTCCATAGGGGGTCCTCAGAGTCTATCCTATCCTTTGGGATAGGGCCTAGCGGACCCCCCCTCCCCGTGTGTCTTGGCCCAGGGAGTATCCCTCTATGTGGGATGGGCTCCCAAAGTCCATTCATATGCTAGGGATAAGTACTGATCTACTACAGGAGGCCCCATAGATTTCCGAGGCCTCCTCACTGACACCCACATTCCTGGGGTCTGGATCAGCCCCATGCTGGTTTCCCAGCCATCAGTCTGGGGACCAGAGCTCCCTCTTGTTCAGGTCAGCTATTTCTGTGGGTTTCATCAGCCTGGTCTGGACCCCTTTGCTCATCACTCGTTCTCTGTAACTGGATTCCAGTTCAGTTCAGTGATTAGTTGTGGGTGTCTGCCTCTATTTCCACCAGCTGCTGGATGAGGGCTATCGGGTGGCATATAAGTCAGTCATTAATCTCATTATCAGGGGAGGGCATTTAAGGTGGCCTCGCCTCTGTTGCTTAGATTGTTAGTTGGTGTCATCTTTGTAGATCTTCAGTCATTTCCCTAGTGCCTGATTTCTCTTTAAACCTAAAATGTCTCCCTCTATTATGGTATCTCCATTCTTGTTATCTTCTATTCTTCCCCTGACTCAACCTTTCTGCTCCCTCATGTCTTCATCACCCCCTCCTCTTCTCCCCTTCTCATTCTCCTAGCTCCATGTACCAAATCTTACATACTATCATTTGCACAAAGAGAGGGCAGCTTCGGCCTGAGTGACAAAGTTAAAGATACCAAGTAAACTCTGCATGCACCTGTTGTCCTTAAAAAACAAAAAACAAAACAAAACAAAAACCAAAACAATCAAATGGGAAGCATTTCATATTTATCTAGTTTATCTAGGGTGGGAAACCAACAGTTAAGTCTGGTAGAATTGGGAGAAGCTAGGTTGAGAATAGCAATGCAAATATGGGAAGGGATTGCTGCATATAAGGAATGGATTTTAATAAAGATATTACTTCTTCCAGAAGTCTACAGGTTCCACCTTCACCTGCAGACTTCTCCTTTAATGACAATGGTGACAGCAATTACTGAGTGCTTTCAACACACCAGACTCTAGACATTTTATACATCATGACACAACCCCATTTCCTTAGTAACGGGACTGAGAGAAATTGTGTAACTTGTCCAACTTCACTAAGCTGAAAAGAATCCAAAGGGATCATGTCTGGTACCCACTACCAATTCTTGCCCATCACTTTCTAACTATTTAGAAACCATTCCCTTCCCTGCATCTAGCATCATTATCCTAATTCAGACTCTTAACATCATTTCCTTGAATTATTTTAAGAGTCTCCTTAATGGTCCTGGCTTAAATCTGCTTCCCTCAGCTCTCTACCTGAGGGTGTGGCTCACACCTATAATCCCAGTATCCAGGAAACCAAGGCAGGAGAAAAAAACAAAAACAAAAAAACTTAATTTTCAAAAAACAAACAAACAAACAAAAAGAAACACCCAAACTCCCAAAAAAACAAACAAAAAAAAGTGTGTTTGTGTTTCTAAGGCCATTACTCAGCTTTTTCTGTGGTAATTTTTCCTGTGTACACACAGACCTTGGGAAAAAGCTATCCAAACTAAACAAATCAAAAAAAGCTGCAAAGTTAATTTGTGACATTTGTTATACTGATGGGTTACCATGGAAACCCACGCAAACCACTTGGCAACTTCAACAAAAGTCACATTAGTAACTGCTTTCTGTTAGGTGAGTCATTAGCTTCCTATGAGTTTTGGACAGTTGCTCAACCACTGTCTAGAAAGAAAGCAAAGGAATGTGATTTGTGTTGACGTGTGGAAAGCCAAACATTTCAAAGATAACATGCTAAAGCTGCTGAAGTGAACATGAAATAAGCAGAGGACTCAGAGGAAGATAAAGTTGCTATGGCCATTGTTTATGTTTCAAAGAATCAAGGGAAATCTAGAACGTTGTTGAAAACGCCAACATAAACTGGAATGGATGTGGACGGAGCCAATCTTTGTGACTAAGTATTATTCCAGTGTCATCATCATTCTGGTAACCAGCAAATATGTAGAATGACTCCAAGTCCTGATTATTCAAGACATTTTACACCTTTCAGCAACAGGGATAGAAAACGATCAGTACTGAGGAATGTCAGCCGTTTGCCAGGTAGTAAGTACAGTGAGGAGGTTAGCCACTTATCCCACTGCTGATTTGTTTGAATTCAAACCCCGCCTCAGCTACCTGCCAGCTGTCACTCTGGCACATTCTCCAATTGTTCATATTTACAGTGCTTTCTCTGAGAACAGTACCTACCCAGGGAAACCAAATAAGTTATTACACACTGCTCTGAACAGCACCTGGGGTATGGTGTAGCTCAATAATAAATGTTAGATTAGAGGCTGTTGTTTTCAAGAATATATGTCCTTCTAAGTCCACTTAAATTTGCCCACCCAAGTTAAATAATGGCCAAGTTTAAAGTTTTTTTATTTATTTAATGAAGATGAAGATCTATCCATTTTTAAAATACATGTGGATTCTGACGAAGAAGGAACTTTTATGAACTGAGGCAAAACCAAGTATTTTAAAGCTGTGAGGATCAGTTAGATCTGTAAAACTGACTTCTAATTGCAACACTAAAGATATACGTACGATCTGTCAACTCCAGCAGCATTTTTGACTTGAGTGAATTCATGACAGTAATAGCACCAGGAAAAATGGAGCAGAAGGAGGTCTGGATTTACTTACTCCTTTAACTAATTCATTTTACTAGTGGGTGAGGCAGGCAGGGAGATGGCAATCCAGTCCTAGAGTCTCCCTCTTGGAAATGCTGAGTTGGCAGACAGGTGCATAGAGAGAACTCAGAGAAAGGACTGGAATCATGAACTCAATTCAAGTTTTCACCATGGGAAAGGATGAGGCCATCTGGGGAGAGTGGCAAAGGAGGAAGGGAGGGGACAGCCTGCAAGGCCACCAATATCAGAGCAGCAGAGAGGCAGGAGAGGCCACGGAGGGGGCGTGTCAACAGGAGGAGAAGGGGGACTAGAGCAACTGGAAACAGTTTTAAGAAACTCTGCTCAGCAGTGTCAAATGTGGCAGAGAGGTCAGGAGAGAGAGAGAGAGAGAGAGAGAGAGAGAGGAGAGAGAGAGAGAGAGAGAGAGAGAGAGAGAGAGAGAATGCAAACTAGAGTCACTCATAACGCTGACGACTGAGGTTTTGGTGACAAAGTGGGATCGAAGTCGATTACTATGGGGAACAGATGCAGAGACGTGGACAAGTCATTTCAGATCTGCTACAGGTGAAGTGAGAGTGGGGAAATTTAGGGTTGCAAACAATTGAGGACATGATATGAGGGAAGATTTCACCTAAACATGCAGGAAAGTTAAGCATGCTTCAGTACCGAGGGGGGAAAATAGTGTAGGGACCAAACTGACCAGTTGGATGGATATGAGTAATGTCGCCAGAGAAGGTGATCCCTGAGAATGTCAGAAACAATAGAAGCTGGACCATGATTAGGGACCAGCCATGGACAGAAGGGATCACCTCCCATCATGAGGTAAAGCATAAGATTGAATGTAGGCAAAGATGTCAGCTGATAATTCTTTACTGCCCTGAATTATTCTAAGGAGACATTTCATACAAAATGCAGCATTCCTTGGCACATAGTAGGTACTCAAATAAGTGTTGTCTGAACAGTTGCTTATTTAAAACCTGCTATAAACACTACAAAAAGCCTCTATAGCTACATGGAAGAAAAGAGTGGCGTTCAATGACCGACAAATAATCCTGATAAAGACACATATGCATTTACACACATGTGAAATGCATACACATGCCCACATAGCACATACGCATACATATGAGAAAATGCATTCCTTATATGGAAAGGAAGAAAATTTATAAACCAAGCAAGTAATCAGGGGTTAATATCCAAAACATGTAAAGAAGTCACAACTCAGTAATAGCAACATAAAAAAAAATCTTGATTAAAATTGGGCCAAAGACTCAAACAATCATTTTTCAAAAATGTTTGCACAATTGGCTAATGAGTTTATGAAGAGGTGCTTACGCTTAATATCAAAGAACTATACACAAAAACCCAAATGAGATGATACTAACCAAACTGGCTGTTATTGAATAGTTAAAACATAACAAATGCTGATAAGGATATAGAAAAAAGAGAACTCTGGTATATGGTTTTGGCAAAGCCATTGTGAAAACAGTATAGAGGTTCCTCAAAAAATTAAAAATAGACCCATGACATGATCCAGCAACCATACATATCTTTGGGTATGTATCCAAAGCAGGTGAAAACTGGGTTCTTTTGTTTGGTTGGTTAGTTTTGGTTTGGTGTTTGACGTTATACTCTTGCTCTGTAGCCCAGGCTGGGTCTTGAATGCATAATCCTCTTGTCTCAGGTTTCCAAGTGCTGGGGTTATGGGCAAGTGTGGCCACAATGTCTTGAAATCAGTATTTAAAAGAGACATCTGCAATCTCATGTTTGTTTCAGCATTATTCACAATAGCTAAGTCTTGGAAACAGCCTAAGTGCCCATCAACAGACAAAATAATAAAGAAAATGTCACACACACAGAGAATTTCAGAAATATCTAAGGAAAGACCCCACATTAGAACTTTAAGAATATACATCACGGTTGAGGAAAACTCAATAAAAGAAAACTAAACAAAAAAAATCCCCAATTCAATGAAGTAAAGATCCTGGAAGGATATAGGAAACAAAAATCCACTTACGGCCTATGACATTCTGAAAAAGGCAAACCTATGCAAACCCTGAAAGGACTGGTGGCTGGAGGGAAGGAGAAAGGTGTGAACAGCTGGGGCACAAGGCCTTAAAGCAATGCAACTATTCTACGTCTATGGTGGATATCATTACACATGTAAATCCAAAGGGTGCACTCCATCAACTGTGAACCCCAGTGCAAACTATGGAGTGTGGGTGGGAATTTGCCTGTCTGTGTAGGTACATCGATTGTGATGAGTATAACGTATTCTGGAGGCAACAGCATAGGATGCTGTGTCCTGTGGAGACTAGAAGCCACATGACAAATGTCTGTGCCTCCTGCTCATTTGGTGGGAAACTACAAAATGATGGGTGACATCCAGAGGCAATGGGATGTGCTAATCTTTCTACTTCACCACTTGTGCAAGGGGGACCCCCGGCCCTGATCAGAGCAGCTGGAGGCTGCTTTTCTGTTTTCAATCTACTGAGAAGATTGTTTAATGAAAACTTCTTCATCAAGGCGTGTAAAAATAATGGATTACTCCATCTTAAAACAAAATAAAAATGAATAATTTTTTTTTATTTAAAGGAAGAGAACCGCCAAGTTTTGGGTCTAATGACATGAAGAGACCTTGCATGTACCCTTGCATGTATTAAGGGAAGAAGCTAACATAGAGGACTTGTACTGGCTGGTTTTGTGTCAACTTGACACAAGTTAGAGTCAGCAGAGAAGCAGCAGCCTCGGTTGAGGAAATGCCTCCATGAGCTCCAGCCATAAGGCAATTACTCAATTCGTGATCAATGGGGGAGGACCCAGTCCACGGTGGGTGGTGCCATGCCTGGGTTGGTGGTCCTGGGTTCCATAAGAAAGCAGGCTGAGCAAGGCAGGGGAAGCAAGTCAGTAAGCAGTGTCCCTCCCCCCATGGCCTCTGCATCAGCTAGGTACACGATGAAAAGGCAATATTAGGAAGATAAAGTAAACATATTAGTGGTTGAAGTGAGAAGGATGAGTAGGCAGAATTCACAACATATTTCAAGCAGTGAAACTGTTCTGTGGGTTACTAAAATTGTGGGTTCATGTCATTGTATAATATGCAACATCAACATGAACTCTGATAGACTATGAACCTTGGATGATAACGTTGTGTAAATGCAGACTCCTGATTCTCAGGAACAAATGTACTACTGTGCTGGGTGCTAAGAGTGGGGAAGCTGTGTAGGGAGGGAGGGTCAGTGGGAATATGAGAACTTTGTACTTTCTACTCGTTTGCTCTAAAAATAAAATCTATTAATGAAATGGTTATAAGTAAGACCCTCAGAGAATTTGTTACGGAAATGTAAGAACTGAGGGGCAAAAATGGGGAGTAGGTTTCATAGAGGTCAAAACAGTCAAGTTTCGGGAAGTAGGTAATCACCACAGCTTCGGTTAGAGTACAAATGAGAAAACATTGGGTGTATTAGTTACTGATACTGGGAAAGTCAGCTTTAGCCACGTGGTGGGACAATACAGGGTTGAGAGGAGAAAAGGAATGTTTGAGACAGATCATACAGACTGTTTTTTTCCTAAAAGTTTGGACTGGCATTGTATATGACAGAGGAACAGGAAATTAGGTGTGGCTAGAGTGAGAGAGTGACAAGGGACAGGAGGAAGCATATTCCTTCCTCTCCAGAACCAGGACTGCCTGAATGCCACCATGCTCTTCACCATGAGGATGATGGACTAAACCTATGAAACTGTAAGCCAGCCTCAATTAAATCCTTTCCTTTATAAGAGTTGCTGTGGCCATAGTGTCTCTTCAGGGCAATAGAACATTGAGTAAGACAGACCCCATCTCAAACAATCAAAAATAAAAATAATATTCCACTCTCTGAGCATAACCCCTGCCCCTTTTCAACTCAAGGATCACACATCATTCTTTCTACCCGTTTTCCTTGGAAACCACTGAACCTCTATTCTCCAACCTTTCTCATTTCCCGATTTACCTTCCTGGCCCGACTTCCTTCCTTACACATGTGGAATCCTGAGATGGAATTCTAAATCCCGTACTTCCTTAGTTACCTTGCCTCTTGATTTCCCCATTGATCGATAAACTTCTAAACTCAAACCATTTCCTTCCACCCATTCTCTCCTAGCTCACAGGTGCTGCTGGTGAAAACCACATGAATATGTGTGTTGCTATCATATTTGAAATTGCAGGAGGGCCTTCTGGATTTGGTCAGCTTCCTCTCCCATTCCTTGTGGGAACTTTTTAACCCTTTTGTTATTATAGCCTATCTATCTACATTATACTGTACCTTCACCTTTTGTCCCATTATGTAGGCCTGGCTGCCTCTAGCTGAGATTATGTGGTTGTGCCGCCATGTGTTGCTGCCTTTCTAGACTGCTGCTGAAAAACAAAGGTGGTCCTTGAGATAAGCATTCTTTTCTGTTTCAGCCCCAAACCAACCTCCTGCCTAAGTCATCCCTCTGCTTCTGGCTCCCTGTGGTGCAAAGCCGGCCAAGTCTACACCCCCTGATATGACCACTGTCCCCCTCTTCATGTGGCAGCAGTGACACACTGGACAGCAGCTGGACTTTAAGAAAAAAACTTTAAAAACAAGGCCTGGTGGTGAACACGTATAACTCCAGAGTGGGAAGGTTGAGGCAACAGTATCCAAAGTTCAAGGTCACCCCTGGCTACACTGTAATTAAGGCCGGCCTGAGCTACCTAAGACAGTCTGGAAGGGGGCAGGGAAGAGGAGTAGCAAAAAGAAAGCAAAACAAAGAAAAGGTAAAAACTTTGCTGAGGATTTTTCTTCCACGACACTTCCCTTGACTCTTTCCCCAACTTCCAAAAGAAAACGCCACGAAATATTTCTTCCTCCCTACTTGTTCCTGCATTTTTATTTTTGTGATTTTGACCCTGTGTGTCAATCTCCCAAAAAGACAATTACAGGATCCAATGGTGTACAACGATTGGTGCAGACAAAAACAAAACAAAACAAAACAAACAAACAAACAAAACGTTAGGAATCCTGTGAGAAGAAATAATAGCTCCACAATGAGGGATGTTTTTCATCTGTACAACAAATAACCAACCCGTTCAGGGCACAGTTTATCCAGGAGCAGCTCAAGTGGAGCGCTGCGGATTGTGACAGGGGTGGGTATAAAATGGTGAGCCTCAGACCTGGACTGTGAAGGAGGGATGGCATTATGATCAAGTGAAATGCAAGAGAGGGTGTGAGGAGAGGGCGGCATACCAAGGGCACTGAATGCACCATGATTTGACCAATAAAACCACATGAAAGGATGGCTTAACCACAGACCCTCAGAGTTGCCAAACTCTTAAGAATCATGGACTCTGCTCATCCTCTTTAAAAAAAGACTCTCATTCCTGGAGCTGCAGAGATGGCTCTGCAATTAGGAGTGTGACTGCTCCCCCAGAGGCCTTGAGCTTGGTCCCCAGCACCCACATGGGCTGGCTCACAGCTGTTATCACTCCAGTTTCAGGAGATCTGACACCTTTAGTCCCCATGGGCACCTGTACTCATGAGTTATCCACACTCAGTCATACACATAATTTAAGACAAGCTCAGCATTTAAGACACTTTTTGCTATTCCCAAGGACCCAGATTTGGTTCTCAGTACCCACATGGTGACTCCCAACTGTCTGTAACTCCAGTTCCAGAGGGCTCTGATGAATTTTTTTTTTTTTTTTTTTTTTTTGTCTCTGAAGGTACAATGCTCACATATGGTGCACATACATACATGCAAGTAAAACACTCACATACACAAAATAAATACATATTTAAAAAATAAATCTTAAAAAAGAAAAACACCGATATTGACAAATGGACAAGGCCATTTAACTGTTAGCAGTACTGGGGTAGCTTTTCTCCGTTGCATTCTTTTAGATGTTGAAAATTTCTCATCCCTTGATATCTGCCCCCCTATTTATTTATTTATTTTACTTAAGCTATTTATTGCTAGGTACAGTGATACCCATGTTTAAGCTCAGGCCTATGGACTGTGAACAGAAGGGTCTTTTCCTCACTTCCTCTTCTCCTCATGGCTGGGATTAGGATGCAGTTTGAGCCATAGTCTCCAGGGATGTGACAGTACTATGGGAGCAACACTATAAAATGAGTCCAGCTACCTGATAGGTTGACAGGGCAGAACCATAAGAGCATCCCAGACTTCAAGTGAGAGAGAAACCTGCTTTGTATAAGTCACTTATTTTTAAAATCTGCATTACAGCACCTGACATATCGTAAGCCAAGAGGAGCATAGACTTCCCATGTATATTCAAGTGATTCTTCAAGAATAAAACAAAAACAAGAGGGTAAAATATATACAAATACACATTCACCATTTTAGTTTTTGTAGATATTAACTTTAAGACTAATCCAAGCCCTTGCTTATTAGAAATATTCCAGATTCCTCACAATCCAGTATCTTCTTTGGACCTCTATTTGGTAGTGTCCCCTGAAGGCCAATGCCCTAAAAATGAACATGATTTGTTTTCTGACAGGGGCTTGCTATGTAGGGTAGACTGCCTCAATTGGTGATCATCTCACATTTTTTTTTTTTTTAGAGCCCACAAATGACAGAATTTCTTTGTTCATGAAGACGGAATAAAACTCCATAGAATATGCCACAATTCTTTTATCCAGTCACCTGTTTGTAGATACTCATATTGTTTCAGTGTCTTGGCTACTAAGTACAGGTATCTTTTCGACTTATTGATTTCATTATATTGGGATATAAACTCAGAAGAGGGACTGTTGGGTTCAGGGCATAAAGAGTCTCCAACTTGTAGTCAGAGAGCATTTAAAAATATTGGTTACTTTCATTACTTTGCATAGTGGTTTAAAAGAAAACAGACCTCAAAGGGAGTGGCACTATTAGGAAGTGTGGTCCTCTCTGAGTAGGTGTGGTCTTGCTGGAGGAAATGTGTCACCATGGAGGCAGGCTCTGAGGTCCCGTGTATGCTCAAGATACCACCCAGTGTCTCAGTTCACTTCCTATTGACTGCAAGATGTAGGACTCTCAGATACTCCTCCAGCACCACGTCTGCCTGTACACCACCATGTCCCACCATGATGATACTGGACTAAACCTCTGAAAATGTAAGCCACCCCATTAAATATTTCCTTTATAAGAGTTTCTGTGGTCATGGTGTCTTTCCAGCAATAGAAACCCTAAAATAGAAGTTGGTACCAGGAATGGGGTATTGCTGTGATAGGCTGACCATGTTTTAGTTTTGAGGAATTTGGTACTTTGGGTTAGGAAAGCAGCCGAATGCTTTAAGTGCTGCTTAATGGGGCATACTGGTAGGAGCATGAAAGACAGTGGTGCTGAGAACAATTTGAACTGAGGGGGGTGGTTCAAGAGGTTTCAGATGAGAAGAATATTAGTATGTTGCCTAGAGGTTGTTCTTGTGATATTTTGGTGAAGAAAGTGCTGCAGTGAAGAGATATGGTTTAATTCTGTTGGCAGAGGAAATCTCAAAACAGCCTAGTATAGACTCTGTTTTGTGGTTACTAGTGTTCATGCTTATAAAGATTTATAATGAAAAGGAACAAGCTGAGTAAGGAAAAAGGAGCACCAGGAAGTGGAAGGGAGCTAAATCCTATGTTAAAGGAAATAAATGGATGAAGAAATGGAATAAAGGGAATGGTGACCTCAGGGCAAGATCCCATCCAGCTAAGTTTCCAACTTGTGAAAAGGAATCAAAGAAAAAGCTTAGAGATGTATGTAGTGGAGCACACCTTTAACTTCAGCACTCAGAAGGCAGAGGCTGGAGGATCTCTTGAGTTTGAGGCCAGCCTGGCCTACAGAGCAAGTTCAAGGACAGCCAAGCTCAGGCAGTGAGGTAATAATCAAAGACAGAAAGCTGGTGGAGATGTAATTGAATGAGAGGGCTATGGTCCAGCCCTAGCAAGCAGCAGAACTTGGCAACTTCTGCTATGTGGTTTTGGCGTTAGAGTCAAGGAGTGACTAAGGAAAGCCACTAAAGCCAGGCTGTGTCAGGGGTGTCCCTGAATGGAGGAGTAGAGAGGTCACTGTGTGATGCTGTGAAGTTGAACCCCGAATCACTTTGGAGACCCCAAGATGTTAGCAATCCCAGAGTCATGGGATACCTGCTGAGGAAAGCTGCTAACAGGGAGTGGAACCAGCCCAAGATAAAGAAGTATGTTGCAGTTGGCAAAGCTGAAAGGAGTTGGAGATCTGAATAGTGTTTTGACATCAGACACAGAGATGCAAAGTTTGGAGTTTGCCCAGCTGGTTTTTGGTCTTGCTTTGGTCCAGTATTTCCTTACTATACTCCGTTCCCTATGTTTTGGAATGGTAATGTATACCCTGTGCCATTATATGTTGGAAGTGTGTGATCTGCTTTTTGATTTTGATTTTACAAGGGATTTCAGTTAAGAGGTTGCATGAATCTCAGAAGAGACTTTGAACTCTGGACTTTAAAACATGGTTGAGATTGTGATAGATTGTAGGGGCTTTTGAAGTTGGACTGAATGCATTTTTGCATTATGATATGACTATAAGCCTTTGGGGGCCAGTGAGTGGAATGTGGTGGTTTGAAAGAAAATGTCTCTCAAAGGGAGTGCACTATTAGGAGGTGTGGCCCTCTCTGAGTAGGTGTGGTCTTGTTGGAGGAAATGTGTCACTGTGGAGGCAGGCTCTGAGGTCTCAAATGCTCAAGATACCACCCAGTGTCTCAGTTCACTTCCTATTGCCTGCAAGATGTAGGAGTCTCAGCTACTTCTCCAGCACCATGTCTGCCTGTACACCACCATGTCCCACTATGTTGATAATGGACTAAACCTCTACAAATGTAAGCCACTCCATTAAATGTTTTCTTTAGAAGTGTCTGTGGTCTCTTCACAGTAATTGAAACCCTAAGACACTTTGTGATCTCAGTGTGGAAGAAGAATTTAAAAACAAAATATAACATTAACCATGCTTGGTGGCACACACCTTTAATTCCAGTACTTGGAAGGCAGAGACAGGTGGAAGGACCAATAGAGGCTAGGTTATATACCAAAATATTAATAATGGTGATAAACTTTACATAGTTTATGGGCAATATTTACTATTTTTGCTTCTCTAAGTTTTCCAACAGGAAAACATTTTCACTTTTAAAATAAGGCAAAAGTTATCTAAAAAGAATTACACAATGTGCAGTCAATTAAAACCTGGAAAACAAAGATGTTCTCTGGCAAAAAGAAAAAAGAAATCCCTTTAGCTTGTTTACAAAGTCAGAGATCCAATACACAGATGTGCTCGTCAGCTTCCCGGATACTCCCTGAGTTCACATGGGTTTTTTTCCACAAGCTCATGTGAAACTTGGAAACTTCTTTAGTTACCAACACAAACACATGTAACACACATGCACACACATGAAGACAAGGCAAACTGGGAAATCATAGGTATGTAGAGAAATTTCTTTCCCATCAATGCTTTGTTTGATTGGACCAGAATTAAACATGTCTTCACAACCCCCGTAAGTTTTAAAAGTGATTTACATGCTTCACTAAGGAGTGGTCTGGAAAGATTCAAATAATACAATGTTCTGTTTTTCTGGAAGGTCTTCAAAAATAATTTATTAGGCAGCCACTTGGCTTCAGTTGAGCAGACCGTTATAACAGTATACTGTATTTTCAAAGCTTTGCTAACTGTGGGTGGGACCTAACCACTTGCCTTAACCATTTTTAGTCTCACTTATTCAAAATAAAGACCTTTATATTTCCTCTAACTTTTTACTGATTAAACCTTCACAAGAGAATCTAGATCCTTCTACAATTCGTTTTCACTAACCAGACAAAACAGTGTATGTTAATTCTAATGGGAATATAGACGGCTCTAAGAGGCCAGGAATATTAGAAATCCACATACCTGAGCATAAAACTATTTCATTGCCACTTTGTAACTGTAGTTTTGCTACTGTTATGAATCAATGTAAATATCTGATATGCAGGATATATGATATGTGATTCCTGTGGGGGTCAAGACCCAAAGGCTAAGAACTGCTACTTTATAGCTATGTTCAATGACCCCCCCAATAAAAGGGTATCTCTTCAACTTCTTACTTCTGTCAATGGCGCAAGGCATCAGCCTCTGTATTACCTACCACCTACGAGTTACTGACACGAAAACCTGCCTTCAGATTCTCTCTAGACCTACGTTGTTTTCACAGCCTCTCATTTGTCTCCCTGTCTCTAATCTATCTATTGCCACTTGAGTCCAAACATCAGCAAGCTGCCAGCCAGCTTAAATTCTACTTAAATCACATTACAATGCAGTTCAAGTATCCTGGATTGAATTCTCTCCTTCCAACAGGGAAATCAAACCCTATAATGTCGCTCAGAGCCCCTTTCTAATATTATCCTCTGCTTCTGTTCACGAGAACTCTGCCATCAGGCTGATGCAGCACCAACTCTATTAATGGTTTGCTCAAGCTACCTTCCCACCTCGATGTCTCCTCAGCACAAATGCATGCTCTCAGCGTGTTCAGCTCAAATACCAATGTAGATTTCAGCAGACATCAGAGCAGCAAATAAAAGCCTTTTCCTTTTCTACACTCACAGACTGTCTGACCCACTGACTAGGCAGTAAGCCGTATGTCCCCTACTGTCCAGCAAGCAAACATCTAGGCTCTAATTTGTTAATTAGAGGTAATTCCCTCATGGACCTTCGTATTTGCTTTGCTTCTCACATCCCTAGACAGAGAGCTAGAAATCCGCTAAGTGCTTAAGTGCTATCTGGTGAGCTGTGAATCATCTGCACGTTTAGTTTTTGAGCAAAGCCAAGTTGTGTGTGTGTTTGCTGTGTAACCCTGTGTGCATCCATTAAGCTTCTTCTCCACCAGTATACATATTACTTTGTATGGGGTCCCTAAGACCATGCTTAGCATTTGGGAGTTCCTTAGAATGCAGTGGACTCAGCATATGGCTGTACTCATCGCTGAAGACATTCTAGTTCCTGGATGCACAGCTCAGAGCTTCTCTAGCATCGGGTTGTGGCGATGCTCCAACAGGGAGTTCACTAGGTGTAATGGGGACTGGCAGCCTAGGTAATGGTCTTCTACTTGGTGGGACTAAAACTCCAGGCTCTCAGAAGACATTTGGCATGAACCACATGGTTTGCACAAACAGACTAAGCATGGTGGGCCATGCTCATCATCCAGGCAAGAAGATCATGACACAAATCAAAGATAATCTAGTCAACAGGCCTGTCAAAGTGGTGGTCTTGCGCCTGCTTTAACTCTTCTACACAGAAGTCATTTCATATTGCTATCGGAGAAATGTTAGCGCCAATCATTTCTGATTTATAACAGTCTCCTGGAGTAATTTTTTTTTTTTTTTTTGAGACAGGTTTCTCTGTGTAACAGTCCTGGCTGTCCTGGAACTAGCTCTATAGACCAGGATGGCCTCGAACTCATCGAGATCCACCTGCCTCTGTCTTCTGAGTGCTGGGATCAAAGGTGTGTGCCACCACTGCCCAAATAGAATAATTTTTAAAATTTAAAAATGTATTGTCTAGACTGGTATGTGCTATTTAGATGGCACATAATTTTGATATTTTAGGTTTTCTATTTCTCCCTGTAAAGGAAGGTATCCCTGTAAAGAAAGTGTGTGTGTGTGTGTGTGTGTGTGTGTGTGTGTGTGTGTGTGTGTGTGGTGTATGTGTGCCTGTCTGTCTGTCCGTTCAAGCTTATGTATGCATGTGTGTTTTAAGTCTGTCTCATATAGTCCAGGCTAGCTTTCTTCTGCTTCTATCTCAAGTTCTGGGACTGAGGTCTGCACCACTATAGCTGGCTCAAGCAATCATTCTTTTTTTTTTTGTTTGTTTGTTTGTCTTTTTGTTTTTTGTTTTTTGTTTTTTGAGACAGGGTTTTTCTGTGTAGCTTTGGAGCCTATCCTGGCACTCGCTCTGGAGACCAGACTGGCCTCGAACTCACAGAGATCGCCTCACTCTGCCTCCCGAGTGCTGGGATTAAAGGAGTGTGCCACCAATGCCCGGCCTCAAGCAATCATTCTTGAACCAAGCTTTGGTAATTAGGATAAAGGAATTGGTAGAACATCTAAATAAACAGAACGTCTTCATCACTGAATGCCCAAGTACTGTAGCATTTTAGGTGCATTGTCCTATGAAATTCCCATGACAACACCAAATCACTGACTATTTCAGTTTTTCAAGTTTTAGCTGTGAACACCTAAGTAACCCATGAACTGAGATTTACTTAGACATCCCCCCCTCATTCTAAGCCCTTGCTCTTAGCTTTACGAGTGACCAAGTCACACAGATTCGAAAGCACAAAGTACCTCACCACGAACCATTCCCTTCAGACTACATTCCCCCCCTCACTAGTTAGAGAACTAGTAACCTTATTTCTCTTGATAAGGCCAGATTTTAGTTGGAGGAAGGGTTTGTTTGACACCAGGTTACTTGGCTCCCCCACCCCTTGCTGAGGATAAATCCTGTTACAGCCTTTGCATCTTTTTTTTCTTTTAAATAAAACTTTTAATTCAAAAACTCTTTGATACTACCAAGGATGTAATCATATTTTTATTCATATTACATAGTAAAGTATATATATTTATAATTTTTGAAGCATGGTGACAAGGTTGCCCAAAATTAAATTTATAATTTTAAAATGACTTCTCAATATATGTCACCAGAATGTATGAGATTTTGGGACAAAATCATGTTAATTATTTAGAAGTTATTTTATAAATCAATAAACTAATATATGCATTTTATAACAATCTATATCTGAATTACAAAATAAGGAAAAAACTGAGTGTGCCTTATACTTTATGCCATTTATCCTTGGCCAACTATTAAAATAGATTCGTCATATTTCTTCTGTACTGGCTAGTTTTATGTCAACTTGAAACAGGCTAAAGTTATCAGAGAGAGCCTCGATTGAGAAAAGATCCAATTGAAGGCAAACCTGCAGCAGCCTTTGCATCTTAAATTACTAGGGAGCTGCCTTCAGAAACTCTTCAAACAGCACACAGCTTTTTCCTTTGTCTGGCATCATAGTACTTTTTCCTTTGTCTGGCATCATACTATTTGAAGCGCTAGACCTGGACCTGGATCTTGGCATTACCTGATCAGATAGGCGGGGGTGGGGGAATGGGAAGGTGGGAGTGGGGGTGGGGTCTTGGGAATGTATGCTTCCTAAGACTCAATTAATTTACTTGGAAAGTAAGAACCTCCACGTCACAGTCCTGTTTAGGGTAGTAAATAAGAAAGTATGTTTAAAAGACCCAGTGTACTTGTTTACTGGGAAAAAGAAAGAAAAAAAAAAGTCTACTTTTGATGACTAACTGGCTTTTGAGAAGAAGCACTCCAGGCAGAAAGGGAGGTAGAAGAAAAGAAGGGCTTAGACCAGTGTTCTGACCACCAGGTGTCAGCACTGAGCAAGAAGCCCAAGCCTAACTGCTCTAGGTTGGGGGAGGGGGTTAGGAACCCAGCAGGAAAACTTTGTCTAGGCCTCAGGGTAAGGCTTGACCCCCCAAAACACCCAGGATTGGCTTAGGCTTTTCCATCCCAAGAACTAGTACTGTATATATTGTTTTTGTACAGTTCACTGTTCTCTGACGGGAGTATTAAAATGATTGTAATATAATCATTTAGCTGAATGCCTACAGGTTTGTCATCACAGTTTAATATTTTTTTCGTAATTTTGAGAATCAGTAGCACTTCATACATCTGTTCATTAGGTGATTAGGCGTTTTCTGGCTTCCATGGGTTTCATTTTTGCCACAGGGCAATTTTCTGGCTTCCATCTCACAACCCATTGACATTATTTCCTTTACATTATTAATGGGACAGCAGATAAAAAGAATATTTTTAGTGTAAAAATTAACTACACACACACACACACACACACACACGGAATATACATTGACTATTAGCCCTTCTCCTTGACTTTAAGAACTTAAAAGTTCATTCCAAAACGTCTTTCAATTTTCTGTCTTCTTGTACAGAAAAAATACTTAGGGATAAACCTACCAATCTGTGAACTGATTTAAATTACTCAAGGAATCCTGCCACACATGGCTGCATTCTGTATTAGCCCTTCTCCTTGACTTTAAGAACTTAAAAGTTCATTCCAAAACGTCTTTCAATTTTCTGTCTTCTTGTACAGAAAAAATACTTAGGGATAAACCTACCAATCTGTGAACTGATTTAAATTACTCAAGGAATCCTGCCACACATGGCTGCATTCTGTCACCCTTGAAGGATTCTCCTACAGTACCTAGGGGCTCATTTCAAAATGAGAACAGGGTCTGGGCTCTCCAATTCTAACTCCTCCACTCTGAAACGCACCAGTGACACTAGAAGACGGGCAATTGAGAAAAATCATCCTATCAAATGGAGACAGAGCTCCTTGTGGAGCCAAAGACTACAGTCTGATCTGCCAGGAACACTTGACTCAAGTCAAGCCCCATCAGGCGTATCCCAAGCCCTCCCCTGGCCTGGCCACTCTAAGTCACAGGAGAGTCACAGGAATTAATGTCAACCACAGATGGTTCTGAGTGGGCGCTCTTGGAACTGGAACCGTTTGGGTCATTTTTTTTTTTTTTTTTTTTTTTTTGCTTCTAAAAAGCTTCAAGTTTTAGTTTGTATTTTGCAAATATGAGAATGTCTTCAGAGAAACCAAAAGCATCCTCTCCCCGTGTGTCTCCATCACTCCCATTCCTGGAGAACTGGGAGGAAAGCAGACACCAGTGGCCACCTGGAGTCAGGAGCGCTGGAGTCAAGGCCAACTAGACCGGCCCACAGAGAAGCACTTGATGCCCTGACTGATCTCAGACAAGTCCCTGGTGGACGATGAGATCACTGGGCTGGCAGCTCGGCAGAGCAAAGGGGCCAAGCAAGGAAAGGGATGCTGGCCGTGCAACAAGCCCCTGCCGGCGGGCGGGTGTCGGAGAGCAGCTCGAGGGACCCGTTACCTGGAGGACTCGGCGGTAAAGCTGCCACCGTCCAGCAGCCGCATCTTGCAGAAGAGGACCCCGTTGACGAAGGGCACCGAGGAGAGCTCCTCGAGCTCGAAGTCCACCTTAAACTTAAACTTCTTTTTCTTCATCATCGTGAGGGCCAGGCGCCGGCGAGCGGGCTGAGCAGACGGCCGCCGCCGCCTCAGCTCGGCCGAGCCTCGGATCCGCCCAGCCCCATGGCCGGGGCCCGAGCAGCGCGTGGGGGCGCGGCCGGGGGGCGCCGCGAGCCGGCGGGAGCCGGGGCCGCCTGTCGCGGCAGCCCGGGCCGGAGAGCGCCGGCGGCTGCAGCGCGGACCCCGGCCGCCCGCGAGGAGCGGTCGCCTTGCAGCTCGCCCGGGAAGTGGGCGCCCTTTCGGTGCCTCTGCCGCCGCCCGTCTGATTGCGAGCAGGGAGAGGCGCCACTGGAGGAGCGGTCGCCGCCTCCGGGCCCGAGAGGCCCCCTAGCGGCCGCAGCCTGCAGGGCACTCAGCGCGGTACCCGGCGGGCGGGCGGGCGGGCGGGCGGCCGGCGGAGGGCGGAGAAACTCAAGGCTGGCAGGCGCACGCCGGGCGGGGGAAGCTGGGGAAGCTAACACGCGACGGCAGTAAGCTCGTCACTTCTCCCGCGGGTTAAAAAAAGACAAACCCAGCCGAAAAAGCTTCCTTCTGCAGCTTCCTCTGCGCCTTTCCTTTCTGGGTTTGCACCGCCCCCTTTCTTCCCATCCCCCTCTCGTGATTTCATGGCCTCTGAGTTGGAAGAGAGAGACAAACAGAAACCCAAACCTAAAATTTTCTGTAGGGATTCTGAATTCGCTAGCCCTTAAACATTCGATGGAAATCAGGTAGGAGAAAGGAAAAGATTAAAATGTGTTGTGGGCGCATCAAGGGCCCAAGCACGGGGCTGTGCCATGTGTTTCCTCTCATCGATGCCTTGTTTATTGAATTCTCGTCACCCAGGAAAGAAAAAAGGACTAGAGGAGTTACAATACTTTCCCCTTTAAAATCTTTCTATTCTGTGAACCATTAACCATTAACACATGAAGGCATGCTTTAAAAATTCTCCTTAGATGAGTAATACACACACACACACACACACACACACACACACACACACACACACACACACACACTAACACACACGAGAACATAGTATCTATTGTTAAAATCTATGCTATTACCCTAGCTACATAATGTTGTTTTTTTGGGGGGGGGGCGGGGGAGTGTTTGTTGTTGTTGCTTGCTTATTTTGTTTCTGAGTTAGTCTCTAGCTCAAGCTGGCTTCTAACTCCCGATATAGCCACGGATCTGGTTGAACTTGTGATCCTTATGTTAGGATGGTAGGAATGTGCCGCCATGTCAGGTTTATGCAGTTCCAGGGATTAAGCCCAGGGCTTTCATGTATGCTAGCAAGCAACCAGCTACATCTCCAACCAGGGACCTGGTCTTCTTAATCTTTGAGAAGATGTAATTGAAAAGATTGTTCTTCCTAGACCACTCCTTTAGTTACTTTTTTAAAAATAATTCAACTTATATATCTAGGTGTCTTGCCTGTGTGTATACCCATGTACCACACGTATGCCTGGTACCAGCAGAGGCCAGAAAAGAGTGTCAGATACTCTTGTTTGTTTGTTTGGTTTTTGGTTTTTCGAGACAGAGTTTCTCTGTGTAGCTTTGGAGCCTATCCTGGCACTCACTCTGGAGACCAGGCTGGCCTCGAACTCACAGAGATCCTGCCTCTGCCTCCCGATACTCTTAAACTGGAGTCACATACTGTTGTGAGCTGCTGTGTGTATTTGGGAATTGAGCCAGGGTCCTTTGGAACCCGTGAGCCATCTCTGCAGCCCATTCCTTTATTTATTCATATAAATATTTTAATTGCCTAAACCACCAGTCACTAGCTAGACTCCATGATTAAAACCCCCAACCTGCCCTTAAGAATTTTACAGTCTTGAGCTGGCCAAGATGTCTCAGACAATCCTATGACATGCGTTTGGATTCCTGGAACTCATGTGGTGGAAAAAAACAAGTACCTAATCCCACAGGTTGGCTTCTGACCTCCACAGGTTCACTGTGAGGCACACACATACAAATATGCTCGCATTAAATAAATACTAAATAAATATGTTATTAAAACTTAAAGACAAAACTGGGATGTGCTGAGATGTCAATGGGTGAAACACCTTCAATCCAGAGAACTAATGTAAAAGTGGGAAGAGAACCAGCCCCACAAAAACTTTCTCTGAGTCCCAAACATCACCATGATATGCATGCTTCTATGTACACACATTTCTCTGGCTAGCACACACACAAAAATAATAATACTAACAGTTTTTAAAAGACAAAACTCAAGACAAAGGAAAAATAATTAAATTCAAACTGAGTAGAATTTAGAAGGGAAAGTGATGGATTGAAATGAACCAGCTTTATGAACATTAAAGAATAGCTAGGATTTGGGAGAAAGTAGGAGGTGTTCCTGGTGAAGAAATAAAAACCCAGATAGGGCTTGACATTTGGGCATGGGGATTTGGTAGTGGACACTTGCTGCCTTGAGGGACAGAAAGAGACAGGGGAGACAGTGGATTGATGTTTGTAATTTGCAGAAACAGGGGGACTGAGCGTTGCAAGCCAGAGAGCAGCTGGGAATAGAGGAAATAATGAGTACTGGAGCAGTTTGCAGGGAGTGAGGTTGAGCCTTAGTGCCTGTGAAAGGTTAAGGTTGAAAATATGCACTCGGGAATTGTGGTATTCACTGATGGCGGAAGCCCAAAAGGCGGGTGAGAAGGAGTTGCTCTGGAGACTACTTAATGGGCAGATGGAGGAGGAGGTGACTGTGAAGGCTTCCAAGAACAAGCAGCCAGAGAAGGAGATTGAGTGAGATCTCCTGAAAGCCAAGAAAAAGTTTGAACCTTATAACATTAGTTACTAAGATCTACTGGGGTATTGGGTGCAGAGGCAGGAGGATTCCTGGGACCTGCTAGCCGGCCAGTCTAACCAACTAGCACGCTCTAGGTTCAGTGAGAGGCCCTGTCTCAAAAAGGTATCAGAGAACAGTTGATATAAATACCTAATGTTGATCTCTGATCTAAGCCTCCCAACACACACACACACACACACACACACACACACAGAGAGAGAGAGAGAGAGAGAGAGAGAGAGAGAGAGAGAGGGAGAGGCTTGCACATGTGTGCATTGCAAATCCTAGAGGATTTGGATTGAAAAGTAGCTACAGAGCCGAAGAGCTAATAGGTCATTGGTTACCTTGGTGAGAGAATTTTCTGTAAAAGATGTCAACAAGGTGATATTTAAATGGTTTTGCAAGTGAGTAGAAGGTAAGTATGATGAAGGATGACTAAAAGGTTTTTTTTTTTTTTTTTTTTTTTTTCCTGATTTTTGTCACTGAATGAGAGGCAGCAATAGTCCAGAGAGGGTTCAAACCTTTCAGCAGGATTCTGGAACTTTCTGGCACTTACTGAGTTCCTATCATGTGTCAAGCACTTTATGGAGCTGAGATGTGTCACAGATGCTACAGCCGATGGAGGACGGTGGACAATAAGCAGAGAGCTGTAGTGCCATGTAACACCCAGTGATATGTGGAAGTGACGGAGAAGGGATATGGCTGTGATAGACGATAACACCATGGAGCCAAGTTAAGCAGGTTTATGGAAGGCTCTCTGGGATTGTGATACTAGAGCTGAGGCCTGAAGATGACGGTGGGGGTGGGGAGCGGTTTCTATCCTATTCTCATGAGCAGAGCCTCAGAGGAAGAGGTCCTGGGCAGAGGGAACTGAAATCAGTTCTGTCTGACTGCAGCTTAGAGTCCTACTTGGGAACGGGTGCAATCGAGAGCCACTGATGTTCTAAACAAGAGGAGATCTACTGGGGTGTTGGGTGCAGAGGCAGGAGGATTAGTGCCAGTCTAATCAACTGGCACACTCCAGGTTCTTATAAAATCGGCATTTCGTAATGCTCTCCAGCTGTAGTGACACTGGGAAACAGCATGCAGTTTGACTATGAAACACCTGGTGTGAGGCAGGATGAAGGCAGGAAACAGCCCTGTACTCCAGTGTTCAGTGGAGGAAAGCTTCGTGGGAAGACCCGCTACTGAGCAGAGGGCAGAGAGGTGGGGTGAAATAACCCTGATACCTCATACCTCCTCACTTCTGAGCTCCCACAGGTGCTCCCCATGACCCCAAGCCCGCCCGAGAGCAAAGGAGCCTGAAAAATGCAGTTTAGAGGAGACTGCCATGTTTACAGGGGCGGGAACAGATCCCAGTGAGAGGTCAAAGCTGTGACTGCACAGTGGATTCAGCCAGCATTCCCTACTGGAATCCTAAACAATGTTAAATATTTTGAGGAAAAAAATTGGCTTCCTTTCAGCATTTCGGTATGTCTGACATCCTTCTTCATCTTCGGACATAGGAATGTTTGCATTTCCCAGTCTACTTGTAGGCAGGTATAGCTATGTGTCTTGTTCTAGCTCAGCGGTTCTCAACCTTCCTAATGCTGAGACCCTTTAATATAGTTCCTCATGTTGTGGTGGCCCACAATCATAAAATTATTTTCGCTTCTACTTCATAATTGTAATTTTGCTACTCTTATGAATCATAATATAAGTAGTTTTGGAGATAGAGGTTTGCCAAAGGGGTTGTGGACCATGGGTGGAGAACCACTGTTCTAACCAATACCGTATGAGAAGCAATGCACCACTTCCAGGATGGGATAAAGCATATCTCTGGGCATTTTTCTTGACCATCTTTCCCCTGCCACAGTAGTTAATAGAGAGTTCTGGGGGAAGACCTTGACTTAAGATGGAATAGCCACAAAGGCAAAAGAGCTCCGATTTCTTTTTGTTTGTTTGTTTGTTTGATTGATTTTTGGTTTTGACACAGGGTTTCTCTGTGACTTTGGAGGCTGTCCTGGAACTAGCTCTTGTAGACCAGGCTGGTCTCAAATTCACAGAGATCTCCTTGCCTCTGCCTCCCGAGTGCTGGAATTAAAGGCATGCGCCACCACCGCCCGGCTTGTTCTGATCTCTTTGTAAGAAGAAAGAGAGCAACTGCCCACACCTACAATAGGCATTTTGGACTTAGGAAGAAACTGGTATCAGGCTAGTGAGATTTGGAGACTGTGTGTTATAACAGTACCAGGCAGGTTTATTTTTATTAGAATGTACATGCGGGGCTGATGACAGGATACTGCTACTGTCTCCCATCATGAGGACCTTAAGAAGAATCTAGATATCATATTCATGTCATCATAACTTGCTTGCAAATGACCACAAATGTCAGGAGGTAGCCTGTATTTACTCGCACCTGTTCTTGTCTTAAGTACATCTCTTTAGCAGAACTTATTTGATTGCCAAGGAAATCTCAGAGGTGTAATTTTTTCTTAACCTTTCCAGCCTCTTCAAGTAGTATGATAGAATGGAAAGTCACATAGCTAACTATCCCAACATCCATCGTGCAAGTTCTGCAAAGGCTGTGATGGTTTGTCAGTCATCTTTGTATCTTTTGTGTAAAGTTTGGTATATCTGATATTACTAGGTAACCAATAAGTAAGTGTTTTTTGAAATGACTTGGACTAAGCCGTTTTTCATCTCAGGTGAAATGACAGACCTACAGGACATGTTCCAAGTCTATTTGTTGCCAAAGGTTTGACAGTTCCTACAGTGTGATCCATGGTGAGAAGGGAGTGGCAGTCCCTGAAAAGAGATGGCAGAGGTGGTGTGTTAGTCAGACTTTCAGTCTCTGTGACAGTACCCAAGAAGAACAATTTTAAAAGAAGGGAAGATTTGTTTTGGTTTATGGTTTCAGTGCACAGTTTGCTTTGGGACTTTGGTGAGGCAGGATATCCTGGTAGGAGAGAGAGCTTGTGGTGGAGGCTGCTCACCTCACTGTAGCCAGGAAGCAGAATGAAAGAAACAGGAAGGGAGCAGAGACAAAATATGCTTCAAAGCCACCCCCTTTCTGATGATTCATTTCCTCCTCCCAGACCCAACTCCTAGTTTCCCTCACCTCCTAAAGTAGCGCCACCAGCTAGGGACAAAGTCTTCACCAACATGAACCTGTGGAGGACATTTCCTAGTCAGAGCAGACAGGTAGAAGAAATAGCTCTAGCCAAAGCAATTGTGTAAGTTGAAGCTAAGCTAGCTGTGAATACAACTCCAAAGTAACAGTAGAGTAAGTATGACAAGGTGGAAGAAAGGTGTGTTCTCTTTCCTTGACAACATTTCTGGAAAGATGCACAATCCATTTTTATCTAAATCCCCTTGTCATTGGAGAGAAATCAGGACACCAATTCTAGGCTCCATAGAAGCCTCCCACAGGACCTTTACTTCTGGCTTCTACTGATGCCAGAATTGGATTTTGATGTCAAGGGAAGCTTTAGAAGTTACATGATAAAGGTGACAGACCCTGGGTCCCTAGGTGATTGTGTAGCAGAGGTTAGCCTCACCTTTTTACCCTTGATCAGGAATGCTTACATTGAAGTGTTGTGTGAGCAAGAAACATTTTTTTTTTACTATAAATATTTGAAGTATTCTTGTCACAAATGGCTAGCAATGTCTTAATATGAAAACTGTTACAGAAAGCAGGGTAAAATTATAAAAATCTATAACTACTCAGACAGGAACAAGGGAACATTGGAGGTGGAAAAATAGAAACCCTTGCCTTCTTGGTCCAGTTTTTGGTTGCTGAAAGAATAATATCACAGTTTGGCTAAGGAAAGAGAAGAGGTTTATTTTGGCTCATGGTTCTGGTCCAAGGTCAAGTGCTGACATAGTGCCAAAGTCATTCAGGGCATCCATTGCATGGTGAGAGCCAAGGAACTTGAAAGAGACCCAGCCAAACTGGCTTTTATAGCAGACTCACTCTAGATCACCCATTAACCCATCAATCCATTAATTACATGATTGAATAAATCCATTCATGAGAGTAGTGCTCTAATCACTTCTTGAAAGTCCCACTTGTTAATATTTCATAACAAGGCTCAGATTTCAATACACAGTTCAAACCATAGCACAAGACATTTGATCAGAGTTGCCTGCAGTGATTTATAAGGAAAACATGATGCCTACAGATCCCATAGCTTTATAAAAATATTGGCAATTGAGAACTCCATTGCTTATGTTTACTGGTGCATTCAACAAGATACTACAAACACGGGATGGACTCATGCAATGATTAGCAGGTTTCCAGGCACAGATGAAAAGGAAATGCTGTACTGGAAACTCGAAGCCTCAGGGGTTTGGAAAAACTGGCTGCTCTATTCTTCAAAGAATAAAAAATAAGATTGAAAAAGCTTTTGAGCAATGAGGGTCCATTAAGACTCAGCCATGCAGCAAAGATTAGATTAGGATGTGGCTCCACATTACAGTCTAATGGTCTCCAAGGAGCCACCTTCATCTGCAAGGAAAAGTCCTAGGATCGAAGAAGCAAAGACATAAATCAAGACCGAGAATTCTCTGCAGGATGCTTTAATGTTACTATCTCATGGAACTGACTGGAAAAACACTGATAAAAAGTCTCAGGTTTTTTTTTTTTTTAAGACAGGGTTTCTTTGTGTAGCCTTGGCTGTGCTGGAAGTTGCTCTGTAGAGCAGGCTGGCCTCAAATACACAGAGATCCACCTGTCTCTGCCTCTCAAGTGCTGGGATCAAAGGTGTGCACCACCACCATCCAGCACAGATCTGTTTTATCAGCTATGTTTTTCCCAAGAAAGTAGCACTTCCTAACACCCACTTCAAATTCCACAGTAGAAAAAAAACTTGTGGAGGCTAGAAAAGTGACCTCGGAGGACCATGGACGAAGGAGGCACCTCTCTATTATGCCATCACAATGGCAGAATTAGATCTTAGTGATGGGCTGGCATTGCCCTTTTGCTTTCACAGCTGGAAGTATTTACCACATCTGTCCCATCATTGCTTCGATGTAGGGAAGGAGTTTTCATTAGCTCTTGGCTCATGAACTGGTGATACGTTTGTTGTACATTGTAGAGTGTTCAGAAATATTCCAGGTCTCTAAGCATTCTCCTCACTCTCAGTTGAGTCATTCAAAAATAGGTCCAAACATTGCCTAATGTCTGCTGTGGGACAAACATCACTCCCATCAAGACTAAGTGGGTCACAGAATGATGTAGAATTATATCCAGACCTCATGGAAACTCTTCAGCATGACCTCGGTGTCTTCTACTGTTGAGAGTTTGGGCCACCTCACTTGGTGAGGGAATGAGCATATTATTTGCTTTGTCAAGAGGATGACATGGTTATTTGGTGACCAAAAGGATGGACTATGGCATAAAATTCTGGGTCATCATGAAACCTCTTTAGTCGCTGGAGTAAAGAGTCAGGCTACATTTTCCAACTAGCTCTAACCTTTCAGGCGTGGCCCATAAAGGCCTTATGCATATGATCATTTCACTCTTTGTTTATCTGATGGCCAGATGTTAGTGTCAAAGATAATCTTGGAAGATGGGGGTCAAGCCTCCATCAACCTGGGTCCCCTACTGGCACCTTACAGCAAAGACTTTACTTGCTTTCCCAATTCCACTGACCAGAACATTAGTCAGGAAGGAGCAAGATATTATCATTTACTTTAAAAATAATAATATTAGAGTTATTACAATTAATGCTGAAGACTGAATCTAGGACATCTTGTCTGCTAAAAATATGTTCCATATCGAGTGATACTCAGGCCTTTAGTTATTATTTTTTTAAAATGCAGTAAAATATACATAATACATGCCATCTTAAATCTTTTTAATGTACATTTCAGCGACATTAAGTACATCTTGTGCACCACGTTCCTTCCCAGAACTCTCCATCTTAAACGGAGACTCTGTTCCCATTGAACAGGAACTGATCTACCTCCTGCAGCCCCTGGGACCATTGTATTGTTTCTCTATGGATTTGACTAACCTAGGGAACTCAAATAATGGTATTTGTCCTTGTGTGATTTGCTTGTTTCTGTTAAATGTTTGATTTTTTTTCTTTTTGTGTTTCTAGGGATTGAACTCAGGGCTTCATTCAAGCTAGGATGACATTCTAGTATAGCACTTCAACATTTAAATTCTCAAGCCACTAAAACACATTGTGTGCCTGGTAATAACTTCTAAAACAAATGCTTACTGTCTAAGTGAACCTTCAGTTGTTGTTAATTTGAAATATTTGTTCAAGGTATTATGTTGTACTTAATTTACTAATTTTTAATGATTTATAGTCATATAAAAGTCCCGATACAACTAAATTCAAGTTTAATATTACTGAAGAAAACATAATTTCAGGAGTTGAAGCAGTGGGGCAGCATCTATCAGAACACTGGAGTTCAGATGGCAGCATCCAAATGAGGCAGCTCACAAATGAGGGTAACTCCAGGTCAGGGACTGGACACACGCCTCTGGCCTCCAAGGGCACCTACACACACACACACACACACACACACACACACACACACACACACACACACACCATACCACACGGAGAGAGAGAAACAAATCTCCCCCCAAAACAATAATTATAATAATTTAATAATTTCAATCACCATCACGTCATTGTGGTGCCCATGAAAAGCTTGTGGTAAAAAGGGGGGGCGGCTAGAAAAAGAAAGAAACAGAGACAGGTTGTGAAGTCCACCCTTGGCTGTGCACTTCTCGTAGAAGGTAGATCACTGGTGTTGCCAGTTTCAAGCAGTTTCTCCTAGAGAGAATCAAAGTGAATGGAAAAGTTAGGAATCCAGCCAGAGACGTTGTAGTCACTGACAGGAACAAGCATGAGCTGGGCCTGGTGGCACAGGCTTATAATCTCAGCTGCATGGGAGGCTGAGGCAGAGGACTACAAATTCAAGGCTAGCCTGGGAAATCAGCAAGGCCTTGTCTCAAACTACTACTACTACTACTACTACTACTACTACACTACTACTACTAATGTAAGGCACCCGGAAAACTCAGGCCTCCAGGATCTCAGCCCAGGAACGAGGCCACCCCAATCACCATGCGGAGTTGAAAGCTTGATGCAAACTGCATGAGGCTTTATTGTTGTTTAACGAGCTAACCCCATGTTAGCTTGGGTCTTTCATCCACCGGCCATGGCGGATGGCTAGAAAAGACAGCTCGAACCGGCGGCATAGAGATCTTGTAGGGCAGCGTAAGGGGAGTGTCTAGGGTTTTGCACAGGCTCAGGATTGGTGTGCCTCCAGACTTGGAGGCCCTGTGTTGATTGGCCAACTGGTTGTTATGGCCCATAGGCCCTCCCAGGGTGGTTGCTATGTTCTGCGTGCCATTGCTGTGCACTTGTCCGTAAAACACACCCAGAGCCATAAAGCATAGCGCCACCAGCTAACTTCTGATTGGTTCCTTGCCACGAGGCAGGCATCTGACCTTTTAGTGGCCAAGGCAAGGTCAGACAAGCACGTGTTTGGCTGTTATGGCTGCCAAAATGGGGAGATGGTCCCTTCAATAATAATAATAGTAACAAAGCAAAGCAAATAAGCAAAAGGTGGCTGGGAGTGCAGCTTAGAAGTAGAGGACTTGCTGAGCTTGTAGCCCTAGGTTTGGGATGGAGGGAGGAGTGGAAAGGAGCAAGAGCAATATTATTTAATTTCCTATGTGCTCTGTGCTGGCTAACAATGTCAGTGAACTGTGAGGCATAGCACGTCTGAATCAGAGAACTAGTGTGTGGCTGTGAACTGAGAGTGTCAGGCCAATGAGAAAGGCTGTAGGGAAAGCCCGAAAGCCTCCCAAGTTTGGGAGGCAGCTGAAGACTGTTTAGAAAAGCTACAACTGAAAAAATCCCAAAGTTGCTCAGATTTGAGGAGAAAACCTAGCCCGTTAGGCAGGGACTGCAGTGGGAGGGACTCAAGCAGGAGTCCAGCTTGCAGCTCAGGCTTGGGCCTGGGCTGGTGGCCTCAAAGCGGCTTGTTTTTTGTGAATTTGGTGAATTCGTACTTTAATGTTGGGCGCCAATATATAACACAAAAAAATAAAAGACCCAGAGACAGATATTAGGGTTCAAACTTAAAGTTGAAGATTAGAAAAGCAAAGCAGCTGGTCACTAGCTCTTACCTCTACCTCAGGCTGAAAGGGCTGATCCTGTCTCCACAAGCTCTCACCAAGCCTCAGACTGCTGCCTCTCCTCAGCATGACTGGAGAATCAATCTTTCCTATCCTCAATGTAGCTGGAGAATGAATGTCTGCTCTGAGACCCTGTTCCTGTTGTAAATACCTCTCATGAGTCTGGGGATTAAATGTGTGAGCTCTGTTACTCTTTTAGACTGATTCAATCTCGTGTAGCCCTGGGTGGCCTTGAACTCACAGAGATCTACCTGCCTTTGTCTCCCGAGTCCTGGAATTAAAGGTGTGTGCCACTACTGCCTGGCCTCTATGGCTAGCTAGTATGGCTGCTTTGCTATTTTGATCTTCAGTGGCTTTAATAAATCATAAACAATGTATTACCACAGCTTTTGGTAATGATGTTTCATCAGAGTAATATTAGCTGTAACTAAGATGTAAATTTTCCCAAAGGGTATCAGAAATACGTTACCAAAGTATATTTGAAAAAGAATGATCAAATAGTGATTGGTTAAACATAATTGTTAACAGCAAGAGGATTAGCATTACTTCCAGTTCAACTAGAATGAAGATGATGATTAAAATTCATTTATCTGTAATACTTTATATAAATTTTTGAAGAAAACTTTGGAAAAAAATTAACAATAGGATCCCATAACTCTTTTATCCCAAGCCCATAATTCATCTTTGGAAAGTTAATCAACTACTTTATTTAGGAAGTTTATTTATGAATTTATTGGTGTGGGCCTGTGTCGTGGCCCGGCATGTCTCAGCCCCAAAACCACAGAATCCACGAGGTCTGGCCCTAGTGGAGGAGCATGGACTTGGGAATTCCTAGTAACCCAATGGCTATAAAAACCAGACATAGGCATCTTCCCATCTTTAGAGAGCTCTCAGTTCTATGCTGCAAAACTGGAGTCTCTTCTTTATTTAGCATCTTCCTGGCTGTTTCCTAACTGTGCTCCCCTGACCCTGAGACTGTTTTTCTTCCATCTTGCTAGACTCTATCAGCAGATCTCCTTACCATCTCTCTGCCAGATACCTCCTAACAAATATCTGTCCTCACTTGTGGTGTACACCAGCCCTCCATCCTGGTGCAGGCTTATTCAAATCCTTAGTTCTGTAGAGATGCAAACTAGGAGGCATTCTCCACTGAGGCTATGCCATTCAATAGCAGATTAGCTAGCATCTACAATACAATTGTAGATCAGAGCTCCTGGTTACTGGGTTACTGGAACCCAAGACACTTTCTAATAGCACAATATTCAGCTCCAGACAGGTCTGTCATCTCAATACTAACAAGTCTAAAGTAGGACAATTGAGAGTTCTAGGCCAGCCTGGGGTTATATAGGGAGTCTCCACCCTCTCTGTCTGTCTCTCTGTGTCTCCCTCTTTCTCTCTCACACACGCGGACACATGGAAGTGAGTGTAAGACCTCCGGAAAGCTCAGGCTTCCAGGATCTTAGTCCAGGATCTCAGCCACCCCAATCACCATGTGGAGGCAGAAACTTGATGCAAACTGCATGAGGCTTTATTATGGTTATTTAACGAGCTAACCCCATGTTAGCTCGGGTCTTTCATCCACCCACCATGGCGGATGGCTAGAAAGACACTGCAAAGCCACTGCATAGAGATCTTATAGGGCAGCGTAAGGGGAGTGTCTAGGGGTATGCGCAGGCTCAGGATTGGTGTGCCTCCAGGCTTGGAGGGCTTGCCCTGTGTTGATTGGTCAACTGGTTGTTATGGCCCATAGGCCCTCCCAGGGTGGTTGCTATGCTCTGTGCGTCATTGTTGTGCACTTATCCGTAAAGCATACCCAGAGCTGTAAAGCATAGCACCACCACCTAACTTCTGATTGGTTCCTTGTCACGAGGCAGGCATCTGACTTCCTAGTGACCAAGGCAAGGTCAGGTAAGCACGTGTTCGGCTGTTATGGCTGCTGAAATGGGGAGCTTGGTCCCTTCATGAGCTACAGTTATTTGGCCTTGATTAAAAAATACGATATATGGGCTTACATAATTATATACCTAGCTTTTAAAAAGGCCTTTATATTTCACTTCAAAGGAAATACATCAGTAAAAAAAAAAAATCATATTATTTGAGCTGACAGGATGGTTCAGTGGGTAAAGGTGTTTCCTGCCTGAGCCTGGCGGCTTGAATTTGATCACTGGAACCTGTATAAAGGTGAAGGGGAGAACTGACTCCACAAAGTTGTCCTCTGACTTCCACAAGTACACTATGGCATGTGTACTCCCCTGACATCCGTAATGTCCACACACCATGATTAATACACTTTAAAACAACATCGCCACCAAAACCCCTGCCTGTCTTCGGCTGCATAGTTGAGTAGACATCTACTGATGCTAAGAGATGACATTGGATTGTCTGAGTCCTAGTCTGCCTGATGGGAAAACAATAGCTTCCAAGGAAAAGACACAGTTACTTTGTGAGGATCCGATTTGAATTTTGAAACTGGACCTCCTTCACTGTAGTTTTATTTTAATCTAGGTTCAAATTTCTATGCAAAGGTGGCAAATTGCCTTTGCAGGTCTTAAAAACAAACATTCAGCCACATAATTTTCTGTCATGAGCAGCAGTGTTTATTCAACTTCTTTCCTGTCAGGATATAACTTGAGTGGATCAAAAAGTTCTTTAGCTGAACAACTATGGCCATCTGAAATGCCCTAGGCTCTAGTTTCTTAAACTGTGGGCAGCAACCTCATTCAGGATTGTGTAACTATGCAGCCAATGTGGGGGCACTGAATAATTTACCAACAGAAAGTTTTCTGAACATGCAACAACCAAAAGTTGACTCCTAGCAAAATGTGTAAGGAAGCCAGCGTGTTTCTGGCACCTTGCCCATGTTGCATCACACTTCCCCATAGCCTTGGTTCTAAACACAGAACATGCATGCTTTGTACTATGTGTGTCATTATGCAGCACAACACCAAAGGCTGCTTCCTGAGTCATCTCAGTTCAGATTTGATATTGTGTGTAATGGACTTCACTATTAAAAAATATATTTAAATACACACACATATGTACACACAAAGTTTTCTTCTCTTGTAGAAAAAGTCGTTTAGTATGGAAACAAAGACTTTGCAAATGTCTTCTAGGGCTGATGAGACGGCTCAGTAGGTAAAGGTGCTTGCTGTCAAGCCAAGCCTGATGACCTGCGTTCCATCCTCAGGACTCACATGGTAGAAGGAGAGAGCTAAAATTTCCCTGAGCTGTCTTCTGACCTTCAGCACAAGCACAGGGGCAGACATGCATGTACAAGTGTGTGTGTGTGTGTGTGTGTGTGTGTGTGTGTGTGTGTGTGTGTGTGCACAAGTGTGTGCATGCACAAATAAATAAACAAATAAATGTAATATTAATGAAAAGTCTTCTAGGTATACCATGGCTGTTGTCCTCATGAATTGATTACAACTGTCACCAGCACAAGATTGGGTCCATTATGGGTGGTGAGGCATTTATGAGATGCCACACTCCTGTGGAATTATTGGCAGTTAATGGTTCTGGGGGGAAATCATGTCATTTGTTTTAGTGGGGTAGCCACTGAAAAGTTGCTCAGTAAATAACCTCCAGTAAATACTCCAGTGAACAACCTCCCACAAGTAGCCATATTAAAACTCAGTGGATCCATATCTGCCTGGGGTTGCTTGCAAATTGCCTGGGTGAGCAACTATATGGTGGGGTATAGGAGAGAGACAGGGTAGAATAGTTCATGTCCTGTGGAGAGAGGCGGATCTAAGGAGGAGAATTCAGTGAGAAGCAGGCTGAAGTGGATGACCTGCTGCCACTAAGGGCCATGGTGACATCCAGGCCTGGACTGCCTCTCTCCACTGAGTTTGCAACCATGGCCATATCTGGGTCCATGATACTGCTACAGCTGCAGTCTGTGTTGATGCCCACAGCTCCTGTCACCACCAAAGTCTGTGAGAATAGGACTGCACAGACTTGGCACTGCCCCTTTCTGACTGCAACACTCAGGAGAGTAGGCCCTGTACCTCACCTAGGAAACCCAGTAGAGCTTACCTCCTTGTGGGAGTAGGGGTGAGCCTGCCCTGAGGGCATGAGAGTGGGAGAGCTGGCCTTGCACCCCCATCTTTGCCAAGTGATGGCATGGGTGAGAGAAAGATGACCTCCATCCTCCTCACCACATGCAGCAGACAGGAGAGCTGGCCCTGCCCCTTGCTGCCTGATGAACTGGGTGAGCTAGCCTGGCCAGTGCTAGAAAGTTCGCCCTGGTGGTAAGGCCAAGGGAGAGCCGGCAGGCTGACCACCCAGGCCCAGAACCAGGGCCATGAATTGGCCCACCCTAACATCCATCTCATCTATGAACTGTTGGAGCATGTGAAGGGGATGGGTCTGCAGATCCAAAGCTGCAGGATCTCCAGGACACAGGACAACAACAGGATATCCAAGAGGAGTCCCAGTGAGGGTGTAGCAGAAACCAGAGGTCTTGAACCAGACCCATGACTCACTGCAATGAACACTTGCAAGTAAAGACATATGGACTAAAGGGTAAACTGTGTGACTCACCATGTCACACTCCAGCTTCCACAATGAGAGATGAGATTTTTTAAAAAAATAATTTAATTTTATTTTGGGGTGAGGTTGCAAGGGCAGGGTTGATGCGAAAGGGATGGGGAAATAAAGGGGGTCGAGATGCATCATATGAAATCCACAAAGAATCAATTGAAAAGGAAAAAAAAAAGAAAAAAAAAAAAGAAAGGAGAAGCTCAGTGGGCCACACATACAAAAGACATCAAAGTAGGGGGACTTCTGGGAAAACAAGGGTTTCAGTGGAAGTCAGGGTGAGAGAAGGTAATAGGGTGACAATGACATTGTATACCTGTGCTGGTTAGTTTTTGTTAGTTTTGACACAAGCTAAAGTCACCTGGAGGAGCTGCCTTAGTGAGGAATTCCGCCCATCAGATTGCCTGGCGTTTTTTTGATGGCTGATTCATGTGTTAGAGCCTGGTCCACTGTGGGAGGTGCCACTTCTGGGTAGTTAGTCCTGGGAGGTATAAGAGAGGTAGCTGACTCTGTGCCTGGAAGCCAGCCAGTAAGCAGAGTCCCTCTATGGTTCCTGCCCCTGCTCCTGCTTGAGTTCCAGCCCTGATTTCCTCACTGATGGACTGTGATTAGAATGTATGTCAAAAAAACCCTTTCTTCTCCGAGTTGTTTTGGGTCAGTGTTTTATCAGAGCAACAAAAAATAAACTAGAACAATATGTATGAGGATTTCATAATGAAGCCTATGTGCTAACAAAGGCATTCCAGAAGAGAAGATACACTTAAGGTTTATTGTCAGCAATGCTTGACTTGCTTGTGCATTTTATGGACCTATATATACCAGGTCGTAGAAAAATGTCTCAGCTGAAAGTAGTTACAAGTGGGAAGAGTGTAGAGACCAGTCTAGGCCAGTGGCATTTGAGGGGTTTATCTCACTTTCATTTGGCTCTTGCTTTCTGGGTCTTCCTGTTCAGTGGGTGGGGAACAGCCAGGGAACCGCTATGTCTTCATATCTCTATCGCTATTCCTGCCCCAACAGATGGATTGGAGTTCTCCTTGCAGGGAATGCTCCACACTAATTGCATAAACAAACACCTTTTGGCAGAAAGTGCTGATGTTTTCTAAAACATCTTAGATAACTTTTAGGGAATTTGAACCAAACCAACTTTGATCGCCAAGGTTTTTGTAAAAAGATGATTTTTTTTTAATTAGGGGTGTGCATGAGTGTCTTTGTACAGGGAGGTGCGCACAAGTGCAGGTGCCTCTGGAGGCCAGAAGAAGAGAGTGTCAACCCCTGCCCCAAGCCGAAGTCACAGGTGGTTGTGAGCTGCCATCTGTGAGTGCTTGGAAACAAGGGTAGGTCCTCTGCAGGAGCAGTAGGAAGGTCTTCACCGCTGGGCCATACCTCCTGCCCCTGAGCTCCAAATCTCAACAGATTTAAATGAAGCTGAAAAAAAGCAAAAAAGCACTCATCAACTCAGACCCTGTTCCCTGAGTGTGTTTTATGGCTAAATTGGCACAAACCAGAATGTTAGGATATTTTGCTAAGCTAGATACCTTCAAAGCATCTTTAAACTCAGCACTGGTCTCTCCTTCAGCATCACCAGTGCATATTTGGTTTTCGATGAAACATTCAGCTGACTAAATAAATTTGCTTCTGTAGTAATCCTAAGACAAACACAGTATTTCCTGCACCACTGCACTCCAGGCTACAGTTGGGGTTCTGAAATATTCAATGGGAGCATAATGTAACAGAGTCAGGACTGGGTCAGTGTCCCAGCTGGAGTCCCAGCACTGCTTCTGAGGGTTTAATCTGAGCGAATGAGAACTTCCTTGGGCTCATTCTGTTCTGCAAAATGAAGGAAACTGTCTAGACCAGCACTGTCCAGGAGGGCCTTGTGCAATGATGGAAGTAGTCTCGGTTCTGTACAGTACCATAGTCACTAGTCACTTGAAACGTGGTTGATGTGATTGATGAACTGTATTTAAAGTTTTACTTAATTTCAATTCACTCAGATAGCCTTATGTAGCTAATGACTACCCTCCTGAAGAGCAGATGCCTGCACTCAGTCTCTCACTCAGCAAACATCTGAGCATCTTCTAAGCATCATATGAGACGAAGGTAGGAAAGACAGGTCACTATGATGTCTTTGTCCTCAAGGAGTTAGCACTGAGGAAGACTAAATAAGTTCTTGCTAATTATGTGCAAAATCCACCATGCACTCAAAGAAGAAAGCAATGACCAGAGGCACATCTTATTTATGTTCTAAAATGATATACTAAACTCAACTAATACATGCTGCATGCCTTTTTTCTGTCCATCTTTTTTATCAATTCTATTTCTTAGTAGAGCTCTATCACCCCTGAAATAGGACCATCTAACCAGGACTATGAGCATTCTTGTTTTGTGATTGTTTGATTGCTGATTGGTCGAGTCATTCATTTAATATATTTTATTTTCTTAGGTAGCAGGCACTTTGCTGGGTAGGCACACATGAAAATGATTCTGAATGTCTGAAAAATGATCTCAGAGTTCCATAGTGAAATACAGAATTATTTCATCAGGAAATAACTTACCAGGTGATAAGTTCATTTGGAGACTATTAAGATATGACAGTATTTCATATTTGAACTACCCAGTGCCCATTCAGCAGTACTTCCTTATATTAACAATATAGAAATAGAAATGAAAGGATTTGCAAGCTTGTCCATTGAAAACCACTGACAAGGGGCTGGGGGGATGGCTCAATGGTTAATTAGTGTTCATGGCTCTGTCAGAGGATCAAGGTTCAGACCCCAGCAACCACAGCAGGTAACTCATAAATATCCATAACTACAGCTTCGAAGGATCTGATGCCATTTCCTGGCTCCTTGGGTAGCCCCCACTCACATGTGCACTGACAGTCACACACACACACACACACACACACACACACACACACACACACACACACACCACACCAATTAAAAAACCGGATACATAAACTTTGCAACAGAATATATTCACTAGGAAAATGTTTTGAGATGTTCCTCAGGAAAGTCTCTTTTATGGTAATGCTTGGACATAAATATTTACTGCTTTTAATGTGCTTTTCTCTTTCTTGCCAGTAGTGTCTCACAGCAGCATCAAGTACCATGTTTTTCTGTATAAGATCACATATTCTTTCACATAAAATGGGTCTGATGTTCCTTCACATTTGTTAGGTGTATATATATGTGTGTGTGTGTGTGTGTGTGTGTGTGTGTGTGTGTGTGTGTGTGTGTGTATTCCTGTCTCTTCAATTATTCTTATTTAGTTGATCAGAATATTACCATGAAATCCACTAGAGGGTTTAAATGACCAAAAGCAGGATCATCCTAGAACACTGAATGTAGGGAAAGGAAGAGAGCCATTTACAGACTACTCTGCAGAGGAGGAAGCAGTTCCTTCCAGATAAACAGTAAAGAAGACTTTGTGGAGGATGTGGCATTGAGTTAGACCTTGAGTCTTGAAGGAAGTGTGAGAACTACAAAGGCGAGGAAGGAAGCAAGGCCATTTCTGAGACAGGAAAACATGAAGTTAGAGAGAAGAATTTAAATTAAAACACAAGAAAAGTGATCTGTGAAACTAGGGGAAACCAAGACTGAGGCTTGTGGAGTCTAGACTTTATTTGTAAGTTTTAAAGCATCTGAACGAAGAAGTGAACAAATCATAGATGTCCACCCAAGAAATTAATCTGAGACTGGAGATGCAGCACTTGCTTAGCATGTACAAAGCTTGGGGTTCTATTCTGTCGGTGACTGAACTATAACCCAGAACTTGGGAGGTGGAGGCAGGAGGATGAGCAATTGAAGGTCATCTTCAGCTCCATAGTGAATTTGAGGCCAGTTTTGACAGTGTTTAATTTATGATGGGATGGGGGAAAGTTAAGCGCAGGGGCCCATTATAAAGCTAGTTACCCCAGCAGGGCAGGTAATTCTTCTGCATTAAGAAGTAGTAGAGACTCTCGGAGAGAAACAGGATCATGGAAGGTTATTGTAAAACTGCAATCAGCAGGACTGAGCAGCCCATGTGTATAATGATGGCATAGGAAAAAGTAAAAATTTACCCAGTATCCCAAACCTTCTTGGTAGAGTGTTGTGGCACTTCCAAATACAGAAGGAGAAACAGACTTAGACAGACAAAATACATTCTCACAAGGAAGAGGAATATTTACATTATATTCTGGAAGTGTGTGTGTGTGTGTGTGTGTGTGTGTGTGTGTGTGTGTGTGTGTGTGTGTTTGTGTGTAGATGTGCACTGAAGACATCATCTTGGATCTTTGCACTCTGATAACAAAGAGTGGCTTGGTCACTTGTGTTTAATGTAGTTTCCCTTATTACTTAAGCATATTTGTGTTCTCCTATTGATGAATTGGAGAAGCGCTTCCTGCAACCTTACCTTGACCTTCCTTGTCAGGCAGTGCTTGAGGTATATGGATTTTCTTACCTCATTCAAACTCTTTAACCCAAGGAGATTCTCAAAATAGCACAAAAGATCCCTATTTTTAACTACAGAAAAGAATTCTCACCCCAGGAAGGACGTAAGGCTTTAGCTCAGGAGCTCTTTGAACATTTAAAGTAAAGGACTTTTTAGATTAATCTGATATTGTTAGTAAATTTAAAATCAATAACAGAGACAATTACTGTCATAAAATGAAATATAGTTTCCTAGTTGGAATTTTTTTCTGAAAAATATTGGTTTCAGAATAAGATAAACAAATGTAAAGCATTTTTTTAAAAATAGGTTTTCAAATAACAGTTTGTAGAAATGACTAGTTTTGCTTTGGAACTAAATAGGTGAATGAGGAAGACTTGTTATTACAAGTGAATGCATTTCACTCATACAAGAAGGGCATCTGTTCACCTATGTTCATAGCAGCACTATTTGTAATAGCCAGAACCTGGAAACAGCCTAGATGCCCCTCAACTGAAGAATGGATGGAGAAAATGTAGTACATTTACACAATGGAGTACTACTCAGTGGAAAAAAAAACAGTGGAATCTTGAAATTTGAAGGCAAATGGATGTAACTAGATGAAACCATCCTGAGTAAGGTAACACAGTCACAAAAAGATAAACATGGTATGTACTCACTCATTTTTGATTTTTAGACATAGAGCAAAGAATCACTAGTCTACAATCCACACTTCCAGAGGAGCTAGGAAACAAGGAGGACCCCAAGAGAAGATTGCATAGTCCCTTGAAGAAGGGGATGGGGACAAGAACCCCTGACCAAAGTGGGAGCCTGGGGGCAGGGAGAGGAAGGAGAGCCTTCATCCTGTTGCTGTTGGAAGTAGAAACAGACACCCACAGCTAAGCACTGAACCATACTACTGGAATTCAGTTCTGCAGAGGGAGGAGGGATGAGCAAAGGAGCCAAGACGGGGCTGGAGAGACCTGCAGAAACAATGGACCTGACCTACGGATAGCATGGAGACCCTTGTCATAAAGCTGGGGAAACAGCATTGGACCGAACCAAGCCTTCTGAATGTGGGTGCCAGCTAGGAGGCCAAGACAGTCTATGGGACCTCTAACAGCGGAGCCAGTCTTTATCCCTAGAGCACAAATGGACTTTGGGAGCCCATTCCCTATGGAGGGATACTATTGCAGCCCAGATACAGCAAGGAAGGCCTAGACCTTCCCCCAAATGATATGACAGACTTTGAAGGTCCCCCGTGGAGGGCCTCACTATCCCTGGGGAGGAGTTGGGGGGTGGGTTGGGGAGGCTGGTGGGGAACGTGGGAGGATGGGAAGGTGAGGGAATGGGGGGATGGATATGTAAATATGAGTGGTAATTAAAGAATTTAAAAAAACAAAACAAAAAAAAACAAGTGAGTGCATTTATAACACAAAATGTCTCAAGCAATTATGCCCTATTTATTATGGTTTTGCATTTTCAATCTGAAATTACAGCAGGAATACACAGTGGCATCATCTAGAAGAGTATTTATAAGGTCATCATTAACTTTCCTAATTTTATTATTATTTTAATATTAATTAACTAATTAGTTGTGTGAGCATGGCTGTTTTGCCTGAATGTGTTTTTGCACCATGCGCATGCAGTGGTCCCAGAGACCAGAAGAGGGCATCGGATTCCCTGGGACTGAAGTTCCAGATGGTTGTGAGCCACCATGTGGGTGCTGGGGGTTGAATCCTTAGAGCAGCCCGTGCCATCTCTCCACTCTCTGACTTTCCTAATTGTTAACTCTCTTTCAAATCTTAAGGGCTGTCTTAATAAACAGCTAGTTGGGGACTGTTAGGTTAATTTAGGGAGGGGGGTGCAGACTTAAGGTATGTTGAGTCACATAGCATCATTTCCATTCTTTGGCACGTTTCAAAAGGCCGAGAAAGGCTGAGTGGTTGCATTGCATGTGGGAACCGGAAGACTGAATGCTTGGCAAGTTGGTTTGCTCAAAGAGAATGAAGCAGAAAAGTCATGGCTAAGCCTTGAAGCACAAACGCTAGAACAGCAATATGGCTAATTTAAAAAAAAAATTCACATATCTGGGAAAAGAAGCACAAGTAAATAACGAATTTGGAAGCAAGTTTTGTCAAAAAGATTTGGTGTTTTGCTTTACCTTTTAGTTTTTTGTTAGTGAAGTCTTTAGCATGTCTTAGCTGCTAATGAAGTACCTTCATTTGTAGAGCCTCTTTTCAGGGTATATTTGTTTGCCTTGCATTAGTGTGACAAGCTTGGGATGGAGCAAGAGTGATATATCTGACTCCAGATAAGAGTCAGTAGCAAGGGGGGAGTAGCTGTGTGCTCTAGAACATTTTAAACTGGTCCACTTGTGACTCCTTCCTGGCTGGCTATGTAGGGTCTGGTTTGCTATGACTTTAAGATTTCCTTTACAAGGCAGGAAAGCGCCTTTCCTCCACCTTGTCAGTTTAAACTCTGTAAAGTCTCGTTCTGAAATGACAGCAAGTGGTTATCACACCGTGTGTACCAGGCATGTCTCTAGCCTAAGTATTTCATGGACTCATTGTTTTAGACATCATATTCAATGAGTTAGTCATTAGGTCTTCTGTTTTCCAGATGAATAAACTGAGGCACAGATGAGGCAACTTTACCAACATTATCCAGTCACTAAGTAACAGGAACTCTGGGGTTTTCTAAATTATGTTCAAAACTGTAATTAAGGCTTCATGCTCACTTATTTACATATTCATTTCATTTGTTTATTCATATACATATGAATATATATATTATGGAGAGAAAGAGATAGATGGATAGGTAGATGATAGCTGGATGGACAGATAGGTAGATAGACAGATAGTATTGGAGTGTATTAGTTCCCACTCACTGGCAGCTCAAAGAAACAGGAGAGGACAAGGCAAGTTCCTACACTTGTGAAGCTTCCATGGGGTGAGGTAGGGGTTAGACACACAAACAACAAACAAGAAAAGAGCAGATCTCAAGTAGTGACGAGTGCAATGAAGAAGAGTAAAATAGGGTAAACTGATGGCAAAATGGTGTGTGTATGTGTAGCAAGGTCCTCTTTTTGATAGGTTCATCCAGAAAGCCTTCTAAGGGGTGGCAATGCCATGGGCAGATGTGGTGGGAGAGCTTTCTGAGCAGAAAGAGCAGTGCTAAATGCTGATAGCAAGGCAGGAATGCACCGATTGTTTTCAAGGAACAAAGGAGTAGAGGAAGCAATCGAGGGAGTGGTGTAAAGAAATGAAGTCAGAGAGGCAACTGAGAAGCAAGAGGTCATGAAACAAGTTTACATTTTATTTTACCTTTTAGGACACTCTACAAGGGGTTTGAACAGGCTGTCGTGTTTTCCAGTTGGTGTTTCATTTTTCACTTAATTTTATTTTAGTTTTTGGAGTTGAAGACTGTACTTAGGGCTTTGCTCGTGTGAGGGAAGCTGTGCCGGGCAGTCCGGCACTATTATGGTGAGCAAATATATAGTGTAGTATGGGGGAAAGAGAAAGAGACAGAATGGATCATGTTCTATGGAGAGAGAGGCAGATCTGAAGAGCTGAAGACACTGAGGACCGGGCTGAGGTGGGTGGTCTACTTGCCATCCAGGGCCATGGTGATGTTGAGCCCGGGCTGCTGCCAAGGGCCATGTCTGGGTCCATGTCCTGCTGTATCCATGGTCTGTGTTGATGTCCCTGGCTCCTCATACCACCAAAGGCCATGAAGATAGGGCTGCACAGAGTTGGCCCCACCCATCACTGGCTGCAACACTAGAGAACTGTCCCTGTCCCTCACAGGCAGCAGCACTTGGGAGAGAGGGCCCTCCTACACCTTGCCTGGGCAGCACAATAGAGCTGACCCTGTTCCGGGAGGGAGGTGTGAGCAAGGTGGCCCTGAGGGTGTGAGAGTGGGGGAGCTGCTCCCCCCCAAAACCACCTGCCATGTGGTGGCATGGGTGAGGGAAAGATGCCCCTCCCACCACCTGCAGCAGGCAGGGTGAGTTGACCCAAGACCTCACCAACTGCAGCACTAACTCAGGAGAATGGGTAGCACAGTAGAGCTGACCCTGTAGACAGGAGTGCAGGTGAGCCAGCTCTGAGAATATGAGCGTGGGAAATCTGGCCCCACCTCTTATCTGACACACACACACACACACACACACACACACACACACACTTACACCCCTGTGGCAGGTGGAGGAGCTGGTCCTGAGGTCATGAGAGTGGGAGAGCTGGTCCTGCCCCTCACCAGCTGCGGCTCTTGGGAGAGTGACCCCTGTACCTCACCTGGGCAACAGAGTAGAGCTTGCTCTGGTGGTACAGCAGTGGGAGAGCCAGCCCTGAGTCCATGAAAGCAGGAGAACTAGCCCTACCCCTTGATCCTTGCTGCATAGGGTGAACTGGGAGTGGGGATGCAGAAGAGCTCACCCTGGTGATTAGCATCAGGGAGAGCCAGCAGGCTGACCAACCCTGAAACCGGGATACTCAGGCCCAGAACCAGGGTTATGAGTTGGCACACAATATCCATCCCATCTATGACCTGTTGGAGCACATGAAGGGGCCGGTCCTGCAGATCCAAAGCTGCAGGATCTCCACAACACAGGGTAACAAAAGGATACCCAAGAGGAGCCCCAGGGCAGGCCCAGCATTGATAGTGTAGCAGAAACCAGAGGCCTTGAAGCAGACCAACGACTCATTGCAATGAACACTTGCAAGTAAAGATATATGGACTAAAGGACATACCGTGTGTCTTACTGTGTCACACTACAGAATCCCTGATGAAAGTTTTCTTTTCTTTTCCATTTAAATTTTATTTTATTTTTGGGGGGAGATTGTAAGGGCAGAGGGAAGATATGAAGGGATGGGGAAATGAATAGGATTGAGATGCATGAAATGAAAGACAAAGAATAAATAAAAAGTTTTAAAAATGAGGTGGCTGTAGTTGTTAGGTTTATATCTGGGTTTCCTATTTGGTTCTATTGATCTACATATCTTGTTTTTTTTTTTTTTTTGTTGTTGTTGTTCCTGTATCACAGTATTTTTGCTATCATCTCAGCACTGTTTTATTTGAGACAAGGTCTCTGTAGGTTGACCAGCATGCTTTGAACTTGTGATTCACTTGCCCTAGCCTCAGAAGCAGCTGGAGTCACAGGCCTGAATCATTAGTCCTGACTTGAACTTACCTCACTATATGAGACCTCAGGAGACTGTCACTGGGTGAAAGATGGAGGTGACTTAGACTCATTTACTCAGATAAAGAAAAGGAAGAGAAAGAGAAATGCTTTTTTTCTGAAAGATAGTTTTCTTGTAGTGTATTAAGCTTTGAAATTATTAATAGCCAAGTAGAGACTCTGATAAGGTATTGAAATGGAAACATAAAACTTTACTGAGATTATTGAAACTGGACATAAAAATTGAAAGCTCTCAAAGTATATTGATACATTTAAAAGTCTGGGACTGGGCAGAACATAGTGGTGCACGCCTTTAATACCAGCACTCAGGAGGCAGAAGCAGGTGGGTCTGTGCGTTCCAGTTCAGCCTGGAATACATAGTATAAAAGAAAGAAAGAAAAAAAGAAGAATGAAAGCAATCAAGCCTGGGCTAAATACAATCATTTGGAGGTAAATGTAAATAGAAAATAGGGATCATGACTCAGTGAAATACTCTTAATATTCTCAGACCTTTCTAATTGATGATCATTGTCTAGATTTTATCAATTCATCGGTGTTCAAGATGACATTAATCTAGTTCTGTAATTCTTTTAGTATGCTAGTTGGGATAGTTCTTTAAAAAATATTTATTATTTTCTGGGTGGTGGTGGTACATGCCTTTAATTTCAGCACCTGAGAGTCAGAGGTAGGTGGATCTCTATGAGTTAGAGGCTAGCCTGGTCTATAGAGCAAGTTCCAAGGCTACACAGAGAAACTCTGTTTCAATCCCCTCAAAACTGTTTCTGTACATGTGCCTGTGTGAGTTTATGGGTGTTATGTCCCTTGGAACTGGACTACTGAAGATTGGACTAAAGAAGATTGCTAGCTACCATGTAGGTGCTTGGGAACTGAACCCAGGTCCTTTGCAAGAGCAGTATAAACTCTTAAACTGCTGATCCATCTCTCTGACCCCTAGAATAGTTCTATAAAAAGTAGATTCAGTGGCTTAACCCAGACAATATTTCAATAGGCTGTTTCTGGTACCTTAACTATGCTGGACATCCACCCCTTAGCATTAACTCAGATCACTTCCCTTTTGTGATTATATATTCCTCTGAATTTCTAGAATCTTTTTTATGAAGCTGATCAATGGGAAAATAGAACAGAAGATTGTATATGGTAGGATTTAACAGGTCATGTTAGACCCCCGGAAAACTCAGGTATCCCGGGTCCCAGGCCACCACCGCAGTCACCCCAATCACCAGGCAGATTCGAGAGCTTGCTGCAAACTGCATGAGGCTTTATTGTTTTTTAACGAGCTAACCCCATGTTAGCTCGGGTCTTTCACCTACCCGCCATGGCGGATGGCTTGCAGAAGTCAGTTTGAACCCCTGCTGAGAGATCTTGTAGGGCAGCGTAAGGGGGGTGTCTAGGGGTACGCTCAGGCTCACTATTGGTGTGCCTCCAGGCTTGGAGGGCTTGCCCTGTTTTGATTGGTCAACTGGTTGTTATGGCCCATAGGCCCTCCCAGGGTGGTTGCTATGCTCTGTGCGTCATTGCTGTGCGCTTGTCGGTAAAGTACACCCAGGGTCGTAAAGCATAGCACCACCAGCTAACTTCTGATTGGTTCCTTGTCACGAGGCAGGCACCTAACCTCTAGTGACTAAGACAAGGTCATAGTGAGCACGTGTTACTGTCATGGCTGCCGAAATGGGGGGCTGGTCCCTTCAGTCAGACCTGGAAGTTGTCTTTTCTACCATATTCCCTTGGCTAGAATGGTTAAATGGATGCATCCATCTGCAAATGATGCTGGGAATTGTGGTTCAATTATATGCTTAGGAGGAAAACTTTTTTGGCAAATAGTTGACCACTCTTTGGCTATATGAGCACTGATTAGTAAACACACAAATATAACTGTGTCCAATGCTGTAAATTAAAATCACATGTATGAGTAAGAACGGGCAAGGTCAGGTAATATATAAACTGAGAATAAGAAATAAGAAAGCAAAAATAAGTGAGCAGAGGATATTGTAGGAATACATGAATATGTATGCTGTAAGGTAGGAGAGAGCATAGGGAATCTAAGAACCTTCTAGAAGACCATAGTGGCTGTCTTAGGGTTTCTATTGTTGTGAAGAGACACTGTGACCACACCAAATCTATAAGGAAAACACTTAATTGGGACTGGCTTGCTGTAAAGAAGCTAGTTCATTGTAATCATGGTGGGGAACTGCCCTATATTCTGGCAGGTAGAGCTGGGGAAGGGCCAGTCCAGCCAGTGTCTTCTGGGGGCTGAGCAGGATGGTGAATGTCAGACAGCTCAGACCCTCCCCACTCCTGGTTATCGGGGAGAAAATACATACTGACTCTGGAGATTTGTCAAAGCAGGATCTTGATTTACTCCAATAGGTACGAACTTATATAGGGCTGAGGTAGGGGATGGGAATCTTAGGATGGGGTAAGATGATGTGGGGAGTAAGGGCCAATAATATTCCACCAAGCTGGCAGGTAGCTAGGCAGAGGGCAGTCTTACATCAGGCCTTGCTGAGTCATCCCCACATGGAGGATACAGGCCAGAGACAGGTCGCCATACTCTAGCCAGGCTCAGGAGGTTACACTGGGCCTCACATCTGAGCCTTAAACTCAAGTCAGGCTCAGGAGGTTACACTGGGCCTCGCATTCAAGCCTTTTTAGGCCCAACAGGGAACATGGTGGCATTCAGGCAGACGTGGTGCTGGAGAAGTAGCTGAGAGGTGTACATCTGGATCAGCAGGTAGCAGGAAGAGCTAGGCACACTGGGTCTAGCTTGAACATCTGAAATCTCAAAGCCCACCCGCATTGATACACTTCCTCCAACAAGGCCACATCTCCTAACAGTGCCTCTCCCTATAAGCCTATGGGGGATATTTTCATTCAAATCACCACAGTGGCCAAGTGCTGGAAAAGTGGTATGAGAGGAGGCTGGTCAGGCCGGCAGGGCCACATCACATTAAAGAGTTAGTTCTAAAAGCAACAAGTATTTCAAAGAGGCTGTTAAAACAGGACTGTTTCTGGCCCACCTTCCATGGGAGCTCTCAATTACCCCCATATTCCACAGTGAGTGTTTGAGCCAGATTAGCAATGAAAACAAAACTGCAGAAGAAACACTTAAAACTAAACCCGTGAGTCTGGGCTTATAGCTCGGGGGCAGAGTTCTTACCTAGCCTATGATACTTGGGTTAGAGTGCTACAAAACAAAGAAGCAAACATACAACCTCTGAAGGGACCTGCTCCCCTTTCGGCAGCCATAACAGCCGAACACGTGCTTGCCATAAACTTGCCTTGGTCACTTAGAGGTCAGATGCCTGCTTTGTGACAAGGAACCAATCAGAAGTTAGTTAGTCACTAGAAAGTCAGATGCCTGTCTCGTGACAAGGAACCCATCAGAAGTTAGTTAGTCACTAGAAAGTCAGATGCCTGCCTCGTGACAAGGAACCAATCAGAAGTTAGCTGGTGGCGCTATGCTTTACGACCCTGGGTGTGCTTTACGGACAAGCTCACAGCAATGACGCACAAAGCATAGCAACCACCCTGAGAAGGCCTATGGGCCATAACAACCAGTTGACCAATCAACACAGGGCAAGCCCTCCAAGCCTGGAGGCACACCAATTGTGAGCCTGTGCATACCCCTAGACATGCCCCTTGCGTTGCCCTATAAGATCTCTTGGGAGGCCCTAGGAGCTGTCTTTTGCTAGCCATCCACCATGGCGGGTTGGGTGAAAGACCCGAGCTAACATGGGGTTAGCTCGTTAAATTACAATAAAGCCTCATGCAGTTTGCAGCAAGCTCTCGAATCTGCCTGGTGATTGGGGTGACCGTGGTCGTGTCCTGGGACCCCGGATACTTGAGTTTTCCGGGGGTCTAACACCTCTTTCTGTGGATCCTTGCTCCCCTGCCCCTCTTAAGGCTGCACACCATGTGTGCTGAAGCTGAAGATGGAACAGGTAGCTGGGTTTGGGAAGACTTCTGTGGGAAGAGTCTTTATTGGCTCTGAGACTGGGGAAGGACACAAGTGCTTTTGCTTCACCTCTTGGGCCTGGGCATGAAGACTTTATTGCAACCACATGGAGAGTTTAGCTGGTACCCTCTGAGTCACAGAGATACTGGGGAAATAGCTTACTGGCACCCAAGTAAAGAACTACTTGGAAAATAACAGCAACCTTTCACTGGGAGCCCAAAGGAATGAGATTCTTGGTAGGAGTACACACTTGGGGGCATTTAAGAGAGCTTCGGCCTTAACAGAAAATGTCCAGCTGAGCCTGAGGCTTTGCCATCTGAATGGAACTTGTCAGGGGAAGCTGCAGAGGAGCCCCCAACCTGCTCATAAATGGTCCTAAGAGCTGTAGTCCACATCTAGGGACCTGGGGCAGGGAGACTGAGTTCCAGTCCAGCCCAGGGTATCATACACTCTGCTCAGAAACAAGATACTCCAAGAGTAAGATTCCACAACCCCTTCTGCCGCCAGAGTGTTATCAAAGCTGTAGGACAGCTGTGCCTGTTACAGGAGGCACTCCTGGCTCTTATTGTTCCTTCCACCCCTGGCTGGTCAAAGGTTAGCAGAGAGAATGAAGTGGAAGAGAGCCCAGCCAGAAGGTGGGAGATGGCTCCCACCACAAAAGCCACCCGTCCAAGCAAGTTTGGGAGGATATTGGAGAGGAAGCATTTGCTGAAAGGGAAGTTCAGAGTTTTGACTGACATGCCAGACTTGGCATTTTTGCTATTGAAATGATGCTGCTTTACAATGGTGGTGGGGGAAGCAAAGGACTTGACCTAGCTGCTGGGATGTCTGTAATGCTGACTTGAACAGCCTAGGAAGAGCAAAGCTGTTTTCTCTGTCTCACGAGAGCCTCTGCTTCCATATAGGAGTTACCCATGTTAATCAACTGCTTGGCCTGTGGTGTGGAAATCAATTTAGCAGATGGCAGGTCAGGTAGGGGCTGATCAGCGACTACCTCCTCGTCCTAGGTGAATTAGTCACTCTTTTGTTGCTATGACAAATACCTGGCACAAGCATGAAAGATTGATTTGTCTCATGGTTCAGGGGTTTCAGTCTATGGTTGGCTGGCTCTGTTGTTCCTGGGCTGTGATACATAGCACAACACAGAGGCATGCAAGAGCAAAGTTACTCTCTCTATGCCCACCTGAAAGCAGACCCAGAGAGAATGGCCCACAAAGCACTGGGTGGTTCTTATACACTCAAGTCAGGTCCCTTTTAGCATTATCCTCTTAGAAAATACCCTCACAGACACACCCAGAGTGTTCTTTACCAATATCCTGGTTGCTTCTCAATTCAATAAAGTTTACAGTCATGACTAACCAAAAACCTTGCTGCATGACTATGGGCAAGTTACTTAAATTTTCTGGATGTTAGTTTCATCAGCTTGAAGTGGGGATGTATTAGAATATCTTATGGAATTGTTAAGAGGACTAAATGCAGCAAAACGTGTAAAGTTCTTACAGAGTGGCGGAACCATAGCAAGAATTATGAGGTTTTCGTTGCTATTTTTATTTTAAAGTTTACTATTGTACCGGATCAAACATGAGATAAGACTGACGTGGACTACCTTTCACGATGGGGTGTGGAAAGTTCAGGATGTAGTTCTGAGTCAGAGTCAGCAGGAGGTGGAAGGGAAAGTGGGGGAGAGGGGCAATCACTCCCAGGTTTTTGGCTGAGACACCGGGATGGATGGAATGGAGACGGGGACGGGAGCTGTATGCGAGCCTCACAGGAACTCCTGGCCACAGAGGCTTTAGAAAGGCCTTGTTTCCACAGCACCGGAGGAGCTGAGGGTCAAGTGCTGACATTTCAAATATGTAGAGAAGTGATCTTTCCAAATATTGTTCTGCTGCTTTAGAAAAATCAAGGGCCAGGGTTAAGGCTATATAGTTAAGTTTATATATGACAATCAGACTTTTTTTTTTTCAAGAATCAAGAATGCCAGGGGATAATAATCCTTGAGAACTAACTATTGTTAGAGAAAACAATGCTACAATATTAATTCTCAAGTTGGGGCTGTAGGTCTGGCTCAGCTCTTAAGAACACAGGCTGTTCTGGCAGAGGACCAGTGCTTGTTTCCTGCCACTCATGTCAGATGGCCCACAACCTTCAGCAATTCCAGCTCCAGGTGATCGCATACCTTCTTCTGGCCCCCATGAGTACCTATACATATGGCATTCACATGTACACACACACACACACACACACACACACACACACACACACACACCCCTAAAAATCTCTAAAAAAACCTAACACTGTAACAGATACCTTCTCCTTCTTTCTTTTATCCTCCTCGTCCTTGTTTGTTTCAGGTGCTAGGGATTGAACCCTCAGCCCCATGTATGGCAGTGATCTACTACCAACCTATGCCCCGCCTCTACAAAGCACTCTCCCAAGTTTGTTACTTAATAAGCATAATAAGCAACACACATACATTGGGGTCTGTGATATAATCTTCAGGCCATTTTTCAAAATCTAAACCTTTACAAATAATATTTTCAGTCCTTTAAAAAAAAAAACCACCTTGTATGGCTGGTAATTTACCTTTGTTACATTATATTGACCTTTGTCTCCAGGGTGACACCCCTATTCTCAGCCTAAAGGTATACATGCTGGGGATATAAGAAGCTTTTGTTCTTTGGCACCAACTCCCCTCCCCCCTTTTTTCTTGTCCTCTGGGGATGAAAATAAGTGTTGAGAACCTGAATTTCTCTTCTGCATCTTGACAGGGGCTGTCTGTATTACCCTGCCTGACTTGCTAGGGGCTGCAAAGGCATTTGTACCAGATGCCAGGGTTGGAATAAATGTCTCAGCCCTTCAGTTTTGTAAAGACTAGAAAACCATCACAAAGACCTCTTTGTAGTTCTCATATGCTGTCATCGCCAGAGCTTGCTTGCTTCCCATTCCTTTTCTTGATAGCTCTTCACAAGCAGAGCCCCACTGGGCTCTATGAAAAGGGGAGGAGCAGGTGCTCTCTGGCACCCTGACATTTGGCTACACTGTCCACCAGGGTAGCTTTGCTTCTGAGGCAGGAAGTACTGTTTTCAGACAGAGGAGCAAATCTCCTTCTGCTTACTGACAGATGTTGGCTTTTGCAAGTTGAGCTTGCTTTTGGCAATCTAATAAATGGGCCAAGCCAACCCACATGATGCAGAGGGGAGAAAGTAAGATCAAATGGTAAAACACTGGGAGAATTCTCCTGTAACTGACAGCTAGGTATAAGAGACAGCCCTCAAATTCATAGTGACAATTTTGGCTCGTAGGAACATTGTGAAGCCCATACAGCTACCTCTCAGGAAGCAAATGTTTAATGTCATTTCATCTGCTTTTAAAATAGACATGTGTTATGGTCTGAGTCTGAACTGCCCCCAGAGGCCCATGTGTCTGGATTCTGATCCACACATGGTGGAGCTGTTCTGTGACATTGTCAACCTTTAGGAAGTAGGACCTAGCAGGAGGAAGTAAGGTCCTGAGGGTGGAATCTAGGGACAGTGGTATCCTTGGCTACTTCCTAGTGGAGGACCCTGCCTCAAGTTTCTGTCACATGGTTGGAGTTCTCCATGCCTTCTCCATGTGATGGACTGTCCCCTCCAAACCATGCCACACAATTCTCCTCACTTAAGTTGTTTCTAGCATCCATTTTGTCACAATACAAAAAAACTAGTCAGAGGAGTGATAACTGGTATCTTTGGCTTTGAAAATGTTCAAGACATATAGCCTTGTTGGTGTGGTACTTTGGGATATTGGATATTTTTGTGTGAGGTAGAGGTAGAGAGAACTTAGAAAATATCTTTCTCTTTTTTATATTATTATGACTAGTTATTATTTACTGCTTTGGTATACTATGTGCAAAAAAAAAATCACATTTCCTTTTTTTTTTTGTGGAGTCATAGAGAAACTGTTTTTCTTTCCAAACTAAATAAACACATCTTTCATAATTTTGGAAATTTGCTTTAAATTGTGACACATTTTAGGTGGTTTGTAATTTGTAACATGACTTTCAAGTATAATTTTTATTGTTTGTCTTCCCTGGAATTTCAACTTGTCTTTCCTGTGACTTAAGAAGAAACATACGCTGTCTTCACCGGGTGTCTGGCATCATTCATTTCAACAGCCATTGTATCTTTTCTTCTGGAAGACATCATACTGTGGCTTGCTGACTTCTATCCCAATTACTATTGTTCTGTAATGCAGCGTGCCTGCCACCTGGGGTTGTCGGGCATGATCTCCCTGCTTACCCCCACTTCTTATGTTCCTTATTTTCCTCTTTGCTGGTTTGCATCTCGTGCCTTTGGAATATTTCCAAATATTAAAACAGAAAAGGCATTTGGGAGAGGAAAAGTATTGTAAATCTGAAGCTGTCTTTAATGTTCCTTCACATTGATTTATATATAGTTTGATAGAATACAAAATTCCACATTCAAATAGTTTCGTTTGCTTCTTTCTTTTAAAGACAAGGTCTCACTATGTAGTCCTAACAGGCCTGGGGCTTACTATGTAGATCAGGTTGGCTTCTGACTCAAAAAGTCCACCAGCCTCCACCTCCTGTTTGCTGGGATTAAAGGCATGCACCTCCACATCCAGCATATTCAAATCTCTTTCCTCTTGGGAACTGAGAAGGTCCTATTCCATTCTGTTCTAGCACAGTGTTTGCAGGAGATGCTTGTTTGCTATTGTTCCTTAAAAAACAAAACCAAAAACCCTTCCTCCCTAAAAGCCTTGAAAAACTCCCTGTGTGCATTGCAGCACTGTGCACAAGAACCCAGATGTGGAGTTGACAAATGGCAGATCAAGAAAGTGTGTATACATATGATAGAATGTTATGTAGCCGTAACAAGGAAATGCCGCCACTTGTGACAATATGGATGACACTGCACTGAGTGAAATAAACTGACCACACAATGACAGTCCTGTATGATGCCACTCACGTGAAGTATCTAAATAAACCCATAGATGCAGAAAGTAGAAGGGTAGTTTCCAGGGCTGGGGAGGAGGAAATGGGTAGGTGCTGTTCTCTGGGTGTAAAGTTTCACCCAGAGCTGAGTAAGTTCTAGATATTAAAACATGTGCTTGGAATGGCTAAAATCAAAACACCAATGACAGTTTATGCTGGAGAGGATGTGGAGAAAGAGGAACACTCCTCCACTGCTGGTGGGAGTGCCAACTTGTACAACCATTTTGGAGATCAGTATGTCGACTCCTCAAGAAAATGGGAATGAGTCTACCACAAGATCCAGAAATTCCACTCCTAGGCATTATACCCAAAAGAAGCACATTCATATAACACAGACATCTGTTCAACGATGTTCATAGCAGCACTATTTGTAATAGCCGGAAACTGGAAGCAGCCTAGATGCCCCTCAACCAAAGAATGGATAAAGAAAATGTGGTACATTTACACAATGGAGTACTACTCAGGGGAAAAAAACAATGGAATCTTGAAATTTGCAGGAAAATGGTGAATCTAGAAGAAACCATTCTGAGAGAGGTAACCCAATCGCAAAAAGACAAACATGGTATGTACTCACTCATATGCGGATTTTAGACATAGAGTAATGATTACCAGCCTACAATCCACACTGTCAAAGAAGGTAATAAACATGGAGGTCCCTAAGAGAGACATACATAATCCCCTGGAGAAGGGGAGAGGTTCAAGATCTGCTGAGCAAATTGGGAGCATGGGAAGAGGGGGGAGGGAGCTAGGAGAATGAGAAGGGGAGAGGAAGAGGGATGCCGAGGACATGAGGGAGCAGAAAATATGAGTCAGGGGAAGAATACACGATAACAAGAATGGAGATATCATAATAGAGGGAGACATTTTTGGTTTACAGAGAAATCAGGCACTAGGGAAATGTCTGGAGATCTACAAAGATGACACCAGCTAACTATCTCAGCAACGGAGGAGAGGCTACCTTAAATGCCCTCCCCTGATTATGAGATTGATGACTGACTTATATGCCTTCATCCAGCAGCTGGTGGAAATAGCAGCAGATACCCATAACTAATCACTGATCTGAACTGGAACCCAGATGTAGAGATGGACCAGTGAAGAGCACAGAGGTCCAGACCACACTGGTGAAACACACAGAAACAGCTGACCTGAACATCCGGGAACTCTTGCTCCCCAGTCTGATAGCTGGAATACCAGCATGGGACTGATCCAGACCCAAGGAACATGGGTTTCTATGAGGAAACCTCAGAAATCTATGGGACCTCCTGTAGAAGCCCAGTATTTATCCCCAGCATAGGTGTGGACTTCGGGAGCCCAGACCATATACAGGAATACTCCCTGAGCCAAGACACACAGGGGTGGGCGTAGGCCCTACCCCAAAGGAAACGAAAGACTCTGATGACACTCTATGGAAGGCCTCACCATGCAGGGGGAGAAGAAAAGATATGTGACAGATAAGGTTTTAGTTGGAGGGGCGGGTAAGGGAGGATGGGTGAGAGAAGAGAACTGGGATTGTCATGTAAAACAATCATGTTTCTAATTCAAATAAAAAAAGTTGGAAAAAAAAGACAAACATGATATGTACTCACTCATATGTGGATTTTAGACATAGAGTAAAGGATTACCAGCCTACAATCTACACTGCCAGAGAAACTAGTAAATAAGAAGGACTCTAAAAGAGACAAACATTGTCCCCTGTAGAAGGGGAAAGGGTCAAGATCCCCTGAGCAAATTGAGAGCATGAGAAGAGGGGGGAGGGAGCTATGAGAATGAGAAGGGAAGAAGAGGAAGGGTGCAGAGGTCATGAGGGAGCAGAAAGTTTGAGTCAGGTGTAGATTAGAAGAAAGGATATGTGATAGGTAGGTGATGGGGAATGTACTGTGTATGTTTATCTTATTGATTGTTAAATAAAATACTGTTTGGCCAATGAGACAGCAAGTTAGATGGAACTAGGAGTCAAAGAGGATTCTGGGAAATGTAGTAGAGAAATGATGATCCAGGCAGGAAATGACATAGCAAGGTGACTCATATTTAAGTGAAGGAGAAACAGGAAGGGCCCTCTTTCCCCTTCACCTCCTCCAGCAGCAGGATGTGATCCACTGGCAAGGAGGGACGCCAATAAGGCATCCGATAAGATAAGTCTTATAAAATATATAGGTTTATTATGATAGTTAAGACTGAGCTAACAGATGAGGAATCCTAGTCATTGGCCAAGCAGCTTTGAACCTAATACAAGTTTCTGTGTATTCATTTGGGCCTAACTCAGGCGGGCGACTGGCGTAAAGCTCACATGTGGTGGTGGGGCTCAGGCAGCTTTTGGCAGAAAGATTTATCATAACTGGTAGGGTTTTAGTTGGGGGGTGTAGTAGGGGAGGAAGGGAGGGAGAAGGGAACTGGAATTGTCATGTAATTCAATCTTATCTCTAATTCAAATAAAAAAATGAAAAAAAACAACAAACCAAAAGAAAATCAAAAACAAACAAACAAACAAAAACCCAAACAAACATGTGCTTGCAGCCAGTTAATACTGTACTGCAGACTGAATGGTTAAAGAGATAGCTGTCATGCTATGTGTTCTTACCACAGTAGTAAGAATGAATGACACAGCTTCTTGCTGGTGTACTAATGACAGGCTGTAATCGCAGTCCCTGGCAAACTGAGAAGAGGACCAGAACTGAAGGCCAGTAGGGGCTACATGAGAGTCTGTCTCCAAAACCAAACCAAATCAAACCAAACCCAAAACAGTTTTCAATATCTGGTGTTCTAAAATTTCAAGATGTTCAGGGGTAGAGCTCCCAGCTGACTTGTTTGCAAGGTACACATTTAATCCTTGGTTTGATTCTCAGCACCACTCTAAGAAGGCTGGAAGAAGGTGCAAAATTAAGTAGAAAGTAAACATTTGTGTAGGAAAATAAAGTATTCACAAGAAATGTAAGTGGGACAAGACAAAGTCCTGCTTCACAAAAATTCCATAGGACATGCAATGTGCTTTAATTTTTGTTTGCTTGCCATTCATTGTTCTTAAGATGAACGGCATTTATTTATTATAATGAATGGCAAACCTAGGTCTCTGAAGGACAGAAACCACCTGCCCAGCAGGAACACTCGCATTAGACTGTGACATGTATGAGAAACAAATGCATGTGTTTTAAAGCATTGGAACTTGGAGGCTTATCTGGGAAATTAGCATCACTATGATCACCCTTGCCATGCATTCAGCTCCTAGGGATAGTTTTCCTGCTACCCATGAGAAAGCAGACATAAACACAAGAGTCAGAAACTCCTAAAAATCTATATCAGTCCTGTCCTTAAATATGATCAACAATGAGATCTCAGGAAAGGAAGCATCCAGCATCCGTATCACAGTCTGAGTGTTCCTGCTTGGCAGGTGGTTTCTGACTTTCAGAGACCTAGGTTTCTCCCATGGGGACTGCTAACACCTCCTTGGGCCTTGGTGCCTTCTACTTCTGGCTGATCAAATGCAAACCATAGTGTGGAAAGGATCTTCCTTCCTTTTTTCCTTCCTGCCTTCCTTCCTTCCTTCCTTCCTTCCTTCCTTCCTTCCTTCCTTCCTCTCTCTTTTTCTCTTTTTCTCTCTCTCTCTCTCTCTCTCTCTCTCTCTCTCTCTCTTTCCTCCATCCCTCCCTCCTTCTTCCCCTCCCTCCCTCTTCCATCTTCCCTCTCTCCCTCCCCTCTCTCCCCTCTCTCCCATCCTCCCCTTCCTTTTTCTGACACTGGGATTGACCCCAGTGCTTCACATGAATTCGATCACAGACTTACTTCCCTGACCCCACCCTTGCTTTCTTAGAAGTGTTGACCTGTAAATGTCACATATCACATCTACTACATTCTGTGTAGTTAGATGCTACATGTGACCAAGAGCAGAGAATGAAAGTCTTTCCTGGTCATCACTTCTCAGAAGCATCAGCACTATGGAATGAGGAACACAAATTCTCGGTGGACGACTAGCATCTGCTTTCACAGAGACTTACTCTGGACTGCACTTTGAACTAGAATACTGGAGCCTTTAGTTTGGTGGTGGTGGTGGGGAGAGTTTTAGGACTCCAGAATGCAAGAATAGAGAAAGATTTACTTGAGACATCTGTTGGGAGCACTTGCAAGCTTTCATTCAGGGTATTGTTTCTCCTTAGTTCTTCCTCCTTTACCCAACTTCCCCCTTTCCCTTTCTTCTTGCCTCAGCCTCCCCAGTAGCTGGGATGACGGAGGTGCACTGGCCACAGATGGCTCAGCTACCTAACAACATTTATTGTTGTGAAGAAGTTGGACTATTGGCTTAGTTCTCTCCAGTTCCAGAAAATGCCTCAGATGAGTTATATTTAGGCATTCTGGTCTTCATCTTAATAAAACAGTTGGCAAACAGCTCCCCGTTGTTGCAATTATTTTTAGGAATTTAGACAAGACTCTATGTGCAATCTTCATCACTCAGGGATATGTTTTAAAACAATTCATTGCTATAAAAAGCTTGGCTCTCTTAAGGAAGTGGTACATTGCTTCCTTTTTATGTCAGTAAGATGTAAACAACTGACTACAGAATCACCTGTGTCATAATGTAAACAAACAGCTCGTTCATTACATATGGCTAAATGATGCAGTCTAGATGTGTAGTGGACTATAGATAGCATTTAGGTTTTCGTGAGAACACTTTGATGTTTAAATGGCAACGATACCCAATGGTGCACTTCTCAGAATGCTTTGTTTTCATTGAGTGACTCATGACTATTTTCCTCTATCATCTGTATTTTTATGTCTTGAAACTATTTATTCAAAAATTGTGAAAATGTTTCTAGGGTAATATGAATCACAATTAGATCAGAACTTGGCTCCCAAACTTCATTTGGATACAGTTCTTAAGTGGGAGCTGGCTAGTGGTGTCTTCTACAGGTGAAGAGTCAGGACATGATCATTTTGTGGTTATTTTCAATTCAGTGTTTGACATAAATTTTAATAATTGGTCTGTTTTTCTATAGCTTATAAAAAAACAAGGTAAAACACATTACCTGGAAGATTACTTGAGATGTTCTCTGCCACCCTTTCAATAAAGCAAAGGTGAATTTTTATAGATAGAACTTTTTGGACTCTACTTATAGCAAGGATTTTTTTTAAAAAAAATTTATTTATTATGTATACAACATTCTGCTTCCATGTATATCTGCACACTAGAAGAGGGCACCAGTCTCATAATAGATGGTTGTGAGCCACCATGTGGTTGCTGGGAATTGAACTCAGAACCTCTGGAAGAGCAGTCAGTGCTCTTAACCTCTAAGCCATCTCTTCAGCCCTAGCAAGGATTTTTTTTTTTTTTGCTGTATCTTCCTTTCTTACTGAATTACTGCTAATCCTTCAGGCTTAGTAAAAAACAAACAAACAAACAAAAACCAAAAATAAAAAAAAACAAAAAACAAAAAACAAAAAAACAACACAGTATTTTTGACAATGAATAGCATTCATTTTATATTGTGCATTGTGTATATTATTTTGTAAGATATTTGAAAACTTCCGTACACAGACAACAAGTAATATGAGCATAAAAATTTAAAATAAAACAGAATCTAAGTGAGTGTGGTGACACATGACTTTCATTCCACCACTTGGGACACAGAGACAAGTAAATCTCTATGAATTTAGGACCAGCCTGGTCTACACAGTGAGTTTCAGGTCAGCCAGGGATACACAGTGAAGACCCTGTCCCAATAAACAAATATACGAATATATAAATTTAAAAAAACACTCATTTGGGTTTATATTTGGATGCATTTATTCTGAATATAAAATACTCAGTTGTCCTTATTATTCTATTAAGGGAAGCATTAATTTTCCCTTCCATTATTTCTCTGAAGGAATGCAAAATAGCCTTACTTCTTATACTGGAATAAATAATGAGTTTCCTCATGTCTACCTGGAACCTCAGGATTTAAACTTACCTGAAAACAGAGGCTTTGAAGATGTAATTAATTAGGATAAGGTGAACATGGATTATAGTGATCCCTAGATCCAGTGACCAATGACGAGACCTTGGTCATGTGGAGCAGAGGGACAGACAGACACACAGTGCCATGTGGCTATGAGGGTTTACGGCAGCCATGAGAAACCAAGAAAAAGTCTAGGCATACATTCTGTCTCAGAGCCTCCAGCAAGCACTGATTCCCACCACCTGAGTTTGATCTTCTGGCCTCCTGAACCCTTACAGTAAATTTCTGTTGTTTTAAATCAACCAGTTTCTGGTAATTTGTTGTAGCAGTCCCAGGAAAACAGTCTTAGTCTAACTTTAAAAACTTTCTCTTAATGTCCATAACTTTAGGATCAAGTGGGTGCTCCATAAACAGCCCACAAACACCTGCAATCAATACCTTTCCAAAATGAATGTGAGCAAGAGGCTTCTTCTATGACAACTTCTATGACAACTTTCAACAGCCCACTCTGACAGGGAAAGTTTCTTCTCTCAAATTCGATGATTTAACATAAAACACTTCACTACAGCTGCATTTTGAAACATTATGGCCATGTGGATATTGTTTAGCACTATAAATAAAAGATCCATAAACAGATATTGGGGTTCAAGCTTCAAGCTGAAGATCGGAGAAGCAAATCAGCCAAGCCACTAGCTCTTCCCTCTACCTCAGCTCAGACCAAAGGGGAGATCCCCAAACTGCTTATGACTTCACTGCTCCTCAGATTCACTCAGACTGTTATGCTCTCCTCAACGTGGCTGGAGATTAATTCTCAGACTGAATGCTAGCTCTGAGACCCTGCTCCTGACTTATATACCTCCCTAATGCTGGGATTAAAGGCAAATGATCCCAGGTGCTGAGATCACCTTTGTGTGAGCTGTTTTTTTTTTTTTTTTTTTTTTTTTTTTTTTTTTTTTTTTTTTTTTATTAAACTCCGATTTTATTTTTTAAATTTTCATTTTGCATTCTAACCACAGTTCTTCCTCCACTCCTCTTCCTTCTCCCACCATGACTTCCCCCCAGTACACCCCTGTCTAATCCTCCCAAAGCTTAAGGCTCCTATGAGGCCTTAAAGACTGGCACATTTAGTCGAGGCAGGACCAAGCTCCTCCCTGACGCATCAAGACTGAGCATAGCATCCCACCATAGGGAATGGGTTCTCACTAGCTAGTGTGATCTGTTTCTTTTAGGACTGGATCAATTTTGTGTAGTCAGTGTGGCCTTGAACTAACAGTGATCTGTCTACCTCTTAATCCCGAGTCCTGGGATTAAAGGTGTGTGCCACCACTGCCTGGTAGCTTGAGGCTGGCTTTGCTTTCTGAATCTTCAGGCAAGCTTTAATAAATCATAAATAATATATCACCACAGTATTGTTTATATGACATATAGCCAAAGAAACTGATAGAAATAAGGGTTATTAAGTTCCATGCTGCAGAGATCTGCTGCTCACGGGTGACATGGGGATATTCTTCTTTCAACAGCCATAGTTGGCACGGTGTTCTTATCACTGGCTTCTAGTTGATCATTAACTTGGAAAGACACCAGTAAGACAAACTACAGCATTTCTGAGAAAACTGATGCAATGCATGTTCTTGGTTCGTCAATTTTCATGATATTGTAACATAGGGGGGAATATAAAGAAATATAATAAAACAGTAAATAAAAGTTATTTTAAAATGTATTTTGGAAAATCATGAATGAATTTTAATGATAATACATTTACATAGTTCTATATTTGTAGCTAAGATATGCCATTGATTCTGAGAGAAAAGTCATTGAATGAATTCTATTTACAGAAAAATGTCTGCATGGTGGTCCACGAAGACACTGCCTGTCTGATGCTTTTCTGCCCTCTACTGTCAAAAGATCAAAATTACACCTAATCTCCCCTACCCTAAATTGTTTCTAAAGGGTAATAAAGTTAAAAATGATTGTCTCTGTCAGATCCATAATGTTAGGGGCCACTTGTTTATTCTTCATATTCCTAGCAACACCATTCTGCTTATTTAGTATATGTTCAACAAACAAACACCACAAGCAAAATCCAGATTAATGAAACATGGAGGCAATTTCTACAGTTGATTTTTTCATTAAAATCTCTATTTATCCATCCATAAAAATCAGTGAAACAGATATTTCTAACATACTAATACCATTTGAAACATTACAGTAATTTTAGTAGTTTCAAATACTGAATTCACAGTCATTTTGACTGTAATTTAACAGGGTGCTTTTGTACTTCTCTGTTATTTTGGAGACATGGGCATTAATGATGGAGATTTTTCTTGGTTAGAACTGGGATCATCCACTAAAGACAGAAGATTCCCTTGGTTTCACAACCTTCTCATTCTCCATAATAACTGTCTCTCGTTTCTTCTGTCTTCAAATTTCTGGCCCTTGAATCCCATCTTTCTGATTCTCTTTGAGTTTCATTCTTTTTTGAAGAAATAGAAGCCACTGGAATAGTCCAGTCTTCTACCATGTTCACACATTCTCACTGGACCCTGCACCTGCTTTTTGGTTGCGTTGGAAGAGTGTCTATAACAAATGACAGTGAAGTTACAAAAAAGAAGACTAATCGGATTTTCTCAGGGCTATGGTTTTGTCAAATGATAAGTAAATAGAAGCAGGATCATGGAATGAAGGGATGTATAAGGTGTCCCTCGCGATTGTCTTGCCGGCAAGAACAACACAGGACACTCGGATCCTTCTGCAGTAAAGCTTTAATGCGTCTTGAAAGAGAGAGCATAAGCTTACAAAGCGGAGACCCCGAGCCAAGAATCCCGTCCCCTAATAAAGGCTCATAAACTCTGAGCGATGCGTGTACAGCTGGGATAGGTGGATGACTCGTCACCCTATATGACGCCATGGAATAGGCGGGGCTAGGCAGTGGAAAAACACTGAGCACATGCTTACCAACATTGTTTACTTGATCCGGCAGCGGATGTCAGCGCCATCTTGTAATGGCGAATGTGAGTGCGGCTCCTCACAATAAGGTATTGATTAAGGTGATGAAGGACAGTACTTAGATTACACTAAGGAGTTTGAAAGTGTTGTAGGGAATCATATTGCATTTACCCCAAACTAAATACATATAAGTGCACGTGGATCACATCTGCAGTAAAAATAAAAAAAGCTTTACCCATAAACCCTCAACAATATGGTAGTCAAAACAAGACTTGAACAATGATGCTGTCAGTGGACATGCCACCATGGCTTATGGAAATCTCCACAGGCTATTAATGACTACCAAGAAGGGAGAATCAACCTTCTCCAAGGACAAGCCTCCTAATTGGTTATCCAATACCAAGTGGTCAGCCCTAAAATAATGTACATAGTAGTAATACTAAATGGACTCAGCAGGTGGTTTATATAATAACTCATTATATATATGAGACAATAATAATGAAAGAGAAAGAGGCAATGAACTTGGGAAGGAGTCAAGGCTATGTAGGAGATGGAGGGAGGAAATGATGTAAATGCAGTATTCATATATGAAATTTAAGCCAAATGTCCAGAGTGTTAGAGTATTTATCATGTTTCTCTACTTTTCTGTTAAATTGTGAGACTTATAGTCATATTCAGATAATAGATAGGCAGAATTGTATAAAAGTAACATTCATTAAATAATAATATATAAAAATGATGGATCCTAGGGTTGAGGATTCCAGCACAAGGCTCCTCATTCAATCCCAGGCACCAAGAAAAATTAGGTAGATGATAGATCCTGTTATCTAAGTGGGAGCAAAGAGGAAATGAGGACATAGAGAGGTGAATACTATTGCTGTGTAGAAATAGTAATTCATAGATTGTGTGGGCCCTTATCCAGATTCTTTGCCTGTTTAGCAGGTCATTCATCCTTTTCTCACTAACCTAGAGAATTCCTTACGCTTTCTAGCCGGAGTCCAGCTCCAGTGGGGTTCTTGTGCCACCAGAAGGGTATGTGAAGTCGGGGAAAAAGGAGGAGTCTGACCACCAGTTGTCTTTCAAACCGATGGTCCTGACTAGCTCAGGCCGTTTTTTATTTATAGAAGCTCTAATGCATTCAAGCATGAGCATTTTCAAAGCATTTCTCTTTAACCATTTCTCAAGAAACAATTAACAGTTTAGTTTCTCTTCTTTCCCACCCCCTTGATGTCATTGACCTTTACCCCTTTTCATTATATAGCAAGCCAAATGTTTATATCTAGCTAGGTAAATCTTATTCATACTGTACCCTAGCTGGCAGCAAACATGCATTTACAAAGTAAGATATTTGAGCCCATTGATTAATTCTTAACAATATGAAATCAGCTAAGTACATTGTGATGCCTAGAGAATCATTTTCAGGTACATACCAGTTTCTGAGTACTCTGTATATCAACTTTATTATATGGATTGTAGTTATAATCCTATTCGTTGTAAGTTCTCAAAATAATGATTAATACCTAACTCTTTACGGAGACTAAGTTTCTTTAAAGAAGCTTTAGATTTCTTTATTGAATACTTTGATATTGGAGGAGTACCTGGTACCAGAAAAATGTCTGACCTTTCATGTCCTATCTCTTTTTTCCTTCTGTGTTCCTATGAGGTTTTTAATGTCATCTTTTAAGAAACTGTTTTCTTGGTTCTTATGTTATTTGGAATATATTTATCTCTTTTTGGTATTGGAAAAGCAATAATAATTAACCTTAGTGAGTTCCTCCTGCTTATTCAGGATGGCTGCAAAGGCAGCCAGAGACAACTGGAGAAACTGGTTTCTGTAACAGATCAGAGAAATTTAGTTTTTCCCCAGAGGCTTTTATTCCCAGTAAACTCAGACACCACCATGATTAGCAAGGCAGAACCAAGAGTTTCCATAAGAATAAGCATAGCAAAAATTAGTGAAGCTTGAAGCCCATGAGAGGTCAGTGCAGGAGTTTGCAATATTGTATCCATAAGTCCTTGCTAAATGGATGGGATTCTCCAAATGGCCTTGCCATTTAAGGAGCTCCATTTGCAATACACCTATGCCCAGTTACCCAGGGTGACAGCATGGCTTCTGCTACTTTCTGAATACTACCATTTTGTTAGTGTCAAGGACTATAGTAATTTTAATTATGTTTGTGGCTTTAATCATCATCACCGTCATCATCATCATCATCATATCATGGTCACCATTGTTTCATGTAACCCAGGCTAGCCTGGAACTCTTTTTGTAGCTGAGGATGACCTTGAACTCCTTCCTGATCTTTTTGCCCATCACACCCAGTTCTTAGGGTGTTTGATTGAACCCAGAGCTTTATACATGCCAAGTAAGCACTCTATCAACTGAGACACATCTCCATTTTTATAATGGCTTATTTGATTGCATAGATGCTATCAACTTCACCAAATCATATTTTATGTCTTCTGCTTTAAAAATTTTTGTTTATGCTTCTTTTGAAACTCCCTTTTCATAGTGAGATCACAAAGGTATTCTAGATTTTCTTCAGAAAGTTTTAAAGCTTCATCCTTTTGAAGGGACCAGCTCCCCATTTCGGCAGCCATGACAGTAACACGTGCTTGCCATGACCTTGTCCTAGTCACTAGAAAGTCAGATGCCTGCCTCGTGGCAAGGAACTAATCAGAAGTTAGCTGGTGGTGCTATCCTTTATGGCTCTGGGTGTGCTTTACAGACAAGTGCACTGCAATGACTCACAGAGCATAGCAACCACCCTGGGAGGGCCTATGGGCCATAACAACCAGTTGGCCAATCAACACAGGGCAAGCCCTCCAAGCCTGGAGGCACACCAATCGTGAGCCTGTGCTCACATCTTGGGATGTTTTATCTTGATGATTTATCCTTCTTCTTCAGATGTCTCATTTGTCCAATGGTCTTTAGATTCCTTAGTTGGATGCTTGTATTCTCCTGGGAAGACAAAAGCAAAATCCTGCCCCAATCCTAACTTTGGGGAGTTCCATTTTTGACAGGTTATATCTTTGTTAAGGCAAAACATTTTGTTTTTTGGCAACAGAAAAAGTATTATCTTTTTTTTTAGTTTATTTTCTTTTCTCTACTAATTTGTTTTTTACATTCCGGTCCTAGCTTCCCTTCCCTCCTCTTCTCTTTCTCCCCTCACTCCTCCCCTCCTCCCATCTGCTCTTTGGAGAGGGTAAGGCATCCCCTAGGAAGTCTACTAGGTCTGTCCCATCATCTAGTTGAGACAGGACTAAGGCACCTCTTCACCCCACACTCCTGTGTCTATGCTGGACAAGGTATTTCTCCATATAGGATGGGCTCCACTAAGTCAGTTTGTGCATTAGTGTTAGATCTTGGACCCACTGCCAGTAGCCTCATATATTGTCCCAGTCATACCATTGTCACCTATATTAAAGGAATCTAGTTTGGTCTTATGTAGATTTACCATTTTTCAGATTTGAGTCAGTGATCTCTCACTAGCTTGGGTCAGCTGATTCTGTGGTTTTTCCCATCATGGTCTTGACTCCTTTGTTCATATTATCGCTCCTCCCTCACTTTGATTTTACTCCAGGAGCTTGGCCCTTTGGTTAGTTGTGGATTTCTGCATCTGCTTCCATCTGTTTCTGGAAGAAGGATCAAGCTTCTCTGGGGTTGTAGATTGTAGGCTGGGTATCTTTTGCTTTATGTCTGGTATCCACTTTTATGAGTGAGTACATACTTATTTGTCTTTCCGGTTTTGGGTTACCTCACTCAGGATTTTTTTTCTAGTTCTGTCCATTTGCCTGTGAATTTTAGGATTTCAATGTTTCTTACTGCTGAATAGTACTCCATTGTGTAAATATACCACATTTTCTTTTTCCATTCTTCAGTTGAGGGGTAATGTGGGAAAAATACCAATACAGAGCCAGGTAGAAATACAAGGGATTTTAATAGGGAAAAAGCCTTACAGAGCGACCTAAAGTGAAACCAAAACCGAAACCAGCCACCTGACTCTACGTATCCTGACCACACCCTCGCAGGCGTGGCTACAACTTCCCCAACAGAGGGGCATTTAGGTTGTTTCCAAGATCTGGCTATTACAAATAATGTTTCTACGAAAAGAATTGAGCAAATGTCTTTGTGGTGTGAATGTGCCTCCTTTAGGCATATTTCCAACAGTGGTATTGCATGTTTTTGAGGTAGGTTTTTCCCTAATTTTCTAAGAAATCACCATACAGAAGCTGTACAAGTTTTTGGTGCCAACAGCAATGGAGAAGCATTCCCCTTTCTCCACATCCTATCCAGAATAAGCTGTCATTGGTAGGTTTTTTTTTGTGTGTGTGTGTGAGGGGAAGACAAGCCTTAAAACATAAGCACTTTAAAGTTTTTTTTTATTTAAATTAGAAACAAGATTGTTTTACATGTCAATCCCCGTTTCCTCTCCCTCTCCTCCTTCCCTGCTCCCCACTAACATCCTACCTATCCAATACCACTTCTGCTCCTGCTCTCCAGGGAGAGTGAGGCCTTCCATGGTTGCGGTCTTCAGAGTCTGTCATATCCTTTGGGATAGGGCCTAGGCGCTCCCCCATGTGTCCAGGCTGAGGGAGTATCCCTCTATGTGAAATGGGATTCCAAAGTCCATTCCTATGCTAGGGATAAGTACTGATCTACTACAAGAGGCCCCATAGATTTCCGAGGCCTCCTCACTGACACCCACATTTATTGGGTCTGGATCAGTTTCATGCTGGTGTCCCAGTAATCAGTCTGGGGGTCAAGTCCTCCCTCTTGTTCAGGTCAGCTGTTTCTGTGGGTTTCACCAGCCTGGTCTTTACCCCTTTGCTCATCACTCCTCCCTCTCTGCAACTGGATTCCATTTCAGTTCAGTTTTTAGCTGTGGGTATCTACTTCTACTTCCATCAGCTGCTGGGTGAAGGCTCTAGGATGGTATGTAAGTCAGTCATCAATCTCGTTATCAGGGGTAGGGTATTTAAGGTAGCCTCTCCACCGTTGTTTAGATTGTTAGTTGGTGTCATCCTTGTAGATCTCTGGACATTTCCCTAGTGCCTGATTTTGCTTTAAACCTATATTGGCTCCCTCTTTGATGGTATCTCTTATCTTGCTCTCCTCTATTCTTCCCCCATACACAACCTTCCTGCTCCCTATGTCCCCCTAACCCCTCCTTTTCTCCCCTTCTCATTCTCCTAGATTCCTCTCCCCTCCCAGTCCCCTTTTTCCCCCATGCTCCCAATTTGCTCAGGAGATCTTATCCCTTTCCCCTTTCTCTGTATATCTCTTTTAGAGTCCTCCTTGTTGCCTAGCTTCTCTGATGGTGTGGATTATAGGCTGGTAATACTTTGCTCTATGTGTAAAATCCATATATGAGTGAGTGTATACCATGTTTGTTTTTTTGTGACTGGGTTACCTTGCTCATAATGGTTTCTTCTAGTTCCATCCTTTTACTTCGAATTTCAAGATTCCATTGTTTTTTTCCACTGAGTAGTACTCCATTGTGTAAATGTACCACATTTTCTCTATCCATTCTTCAGTTGAGGGGCATCTAGGTTGCTTCCAGGTTCTGGCTATTACAAATAATGCTGCTATGAACATGGTTGAACAGATATCTTTGTTGTATGAATGTGCTTCTTTTGGGTATATGCCTAAAAGTGGAATTGCTGGATCTTGTGGTAGACTCATTCCCATTTTCCTGAGGAATCGCCATACTGATTTCCAAAGTAGCTGTACAAGTTTACATTCCCACCAGAAGTGGAGGAGTGTTCTTCTTTCTCCGCATCCTCTCCAGCATAAGTTATCATTGGTGCTTTTGATTTTAGCCATTCTGATTGGAGTAAGATGATATCTCAGAATTGTTTTGATTTGATTTCCCTGATGACTAAGGATGTTGAGCACTTTCTTGTGTGTCTTTCAGCCATTTTAGATTCCTCTGTTGAGGATTGTCTATTTAATTCTGTACCCCACTTTTTAATTGGATTATTAGGTGTTTTGGAAACTGGCTTCTTGAGTTCTTTGTAAATTTTGGAGATCAGCCCTGTGTTGGATATGGGGTTGGTGAATATCTTTTCCCAATCTGTGGGCTGCCGTTTTGTCTTGTTGACTGTGTCCTTTGCCTTACAGAAGCTTCTCAGTTTCAGGAGGTCCCATTTATCAATTGTTGATCTCAGTGTCTGTGCTACAGGTGTAATGTTCAGGAAGCAGTCTCCTGTACCAATTCATTCAAGGGCACCACCTACTTTCTCTTCTAAGAGGTTCAGTGTGGCTGGATTTATGTTGAGGTCTTTGATCCATTTGGCTTAAGTTTGTCCATGACATTAGATATGGATCTCTCTGCAGTCTTCTACATGCCAGCATCCAGTTATGCCAGTACCATTTGTTGAAGATGCTTTCTTTTTCCATTGTATATTTTTAGATTCTTTGTCAAAAGTCAGGTGTTTATAGGTATGTAGATTAATATCAGGGTTTTCACTTCAGTTCCATTGGTTTACCTGTCTATTTTTGTGCCAATACCAAGATGTTTCCAGGACTATAGCTCTATAATAGAGCTTGAAGTCAGGGATGGTGATGCCTCCGGAAGTTCCTTTATTACACAGGGTTGTTTTGGCTATCCTGGATTTTTTGTTTTTCCATATGAAGTTGAGTATTGTTCTTTCAAGGTCTGTGAAGAATTGTGCTGGGATTTTGGTGGGGATTGCATTGAATCTGTAGATTGCTTTTGGCAAGATTTCCATGTTTTACTATGTTGATCCTAACTATCCAAGAGCATGGGAGGTCTTTTTATTTTCTGGTATCTAATTTATTTCTTTAAAGACTCAAAGTTCTTGCTGTACAGGTCTTTCACTTGTTTGGTTAACATTACCCAAAGTATTTTATGTTGTTAGTGGCAATTGTAAAGGGTGATGTTTCTCTGATTTCTTTCTCAGCCCATTTATCTTCTGTATATAGTAGGGCTACTGATTTTTTTTGAGTTGATCTTGTATCCTGCCACTTTGCTGAAGGTTTTTATCAGCTGTAGGAATTCCCTGGTAGAGTTTTTCGAGTCACTTATAGAAACTATCATATCATCTGCAAATAGTGAAAGTTTGACTTCTTCTTTTCCAATTTGTATCCCCTTGAGCTTCTTTTGTTGTCTTATTGCTCTAGCAAGAACTTCAAGAACAATATTGAAGAGATCTGGAGAAAGTGGACAGCTTTGTCTTGTTCCTGATTTTGGAGGAATCACATTGAGTTTTTTCCATTTAGTTTGATGTTGGCTGTTGACTTGCTGTATATTGCTTTTATTATGTTTAGGTATGTTCTTGTTATTCCTGATCTCTCCAAGACCTTTATCATGAATGGGTGTTGGATTTTGTCAAAGGCTTTTTCAGCATCTAGTGAGATGATCATGTAATTTTTCTTTCTCAGTTTGTTTATATGGTGGATTACATTGATGGATTTTTGTTTGTTGAACCATCCTTCATCCCTGGGATGAAGCCTACTTGATCATCATGGTGGATGATTTCTCTAATGTGTTTGTGGATTTGATTTGCCAGTATTTTATTAAATATTTTTGCATAGATGTTCATGAGGGATATTGGTCTGTAGTTCTCTTTCTTAGTTGTGTCTTTGTGTGGCTTGGGTACCAAGGTTATTGAAGCCTCGTAAAAAAAGTTTGGCAATGACCCTTCTTCTATCCATGTTATTCTTAGGTTCAGGCTTTTCATGGTGTTCCAGATATCCTGAATGTTTTGTGTTAAGGATTTGTTGGATTTAAAATTTTCTTTGACTGAAAATTTTCTATTGCCTCCAAATTATCTTCAATGCCTGAAATTCTTTCTTCCATATCTTGCATTCTGTTGTTTATGCTTGCATTTTTGGTTCCTGATCATTTACCCAGATATTCCATTTCCAGAATTCCCTTGGTTTGTGTTTTCTTTATTGCCTCTATTTCAGATTTCATGTCTTGAATCATTTCCTTCATTTGTTTGATTGCCTTTTCTTTGTTTTCTTTTAAGGGATTTGTTGATATCTACTGAATTTTTGTCAGTCTCTTCCTCCATTTCTTTAAGAGAATTTTTCATTTCCTCTTTAAGGGCCCCAATCATCCTCATAAAGTTATAGTTTAGGTTGTTTTCTTCTATTTCATCTGTGTTGGGATGTTCAGGTCTTGCTGTTGTAGCATCACTAGTTTCTAGTGGTGTCATATTGCTCTTTATATTGTTGAGTGTGTTTTTACCTTGTTGTCTATGCATCTCTTCCTCTAACCTGTATAGGTAGAGCTTGTGCTTTAGCTCTTTCTCCAATTGGTATAGTTGGGAACTGTGGCTCTGTTGACCCGTCCTTCAGGCACAAGTAAAGCAGAGCTTCCTGTGAACGCTCCTCCTGGTGGAAGTGGGCCCAATGCTCAGATGGTCACTGCTTGAGGTGCAGGTGGGGCTACAGATCTGGTGGATGCTCCTCCAGTTGGAGGTGTAGATGGGGCTGAGGGCCCAGTGGTCCATGTAGTAGTGGGGTATCTCCAACTGAGAAATGGCAGTGGATGCTGGCTGGGACACAGGTGCTCTTTCCAAGAGGAACTTTTTACGATAGTTTCTGGAAGCTACTGCTGGAAAACACTGCTGTCGTTTCAACCAGTTATCACTCCTTGCTCCTGTGCCTGAGGCTGGAGCCTCCCTCTGAAACTGCTCCCAGTTCTGGGGTTCATGGCTCTCTTGGTGATGCTTGGGGCCTGAAGCTTGGGCCTTCCTCTGACACTGCTTCCAGGCTGGGATTCGGGCCTCTCCCTTCCCCATTTCTTATGACTAATTTTGAATTTTATTTTGTTAGATATTTGAATGGCTAGGCCAGCCTGTTTCTTAGGTCCATTTGTTTGGAAAATCTTTTTTTCAACCATTTACTCTGAGACAATGTCTATCTTAGATGTTGAGGTGTGTTTCTTGTATGTAGCAAAAGGATGGATCCTGTTTTTACATCCATTCTGTTAGTCTGTGTCTTTTTCTTGGAGGAATTGAGTCCACTGATAGTGAGAGATATTAATGACAAATGATTGTTAGTTCCTGTTACTTTGTTGTTGGTGGTGTGCAGGTGCTTCCTTTCTTTTAGTTTTGCTGGTGTGAGATTTATTTCTTGTGTTTTCATGGGTGTAGTTAGCCTCCTTGGGTTGGAATTTTCTTCTTAGTATATTCTGTAGGACTGTATTTGTAGGTACATATTGTTTGAATTTGACTTTATCATGGAATATCTTGTTTCCTGTATCTATGGTGCTTGAAAGTTTTGCTGTGTATAGTAGTCTGGGCTGGCAACTGTGATCTTTTAGAGTGTGCAGTACATATTTTAGGCCTTTCTGGTTTTTAGAGTCTCCAATGAGAAGTCAGGTATAATTCTAATAGATCTACCTTTATATGTTACTTAATCTTTTCCCTCACAGCTTTTAATATCTTTTTGTTCTGTGTGTTTAGTGTTTTGGTTATTATGTGATGAGAGGATTTTCTTTCCTGTCCAGTTTATTTGGTATTCTGTACGATTGTTGTCCCTTTATGGGCACGTTCTTCTTTAGGTTAGGAAAATTTTCTTCTATGATTTTGTTAAAAACATTTTCTGGGCCCTTGCGCTGGGATTCTTCTTTTTCTATTCCTACTATTCTTAGGTCTAGTCTTTTCATAGTGTCCTAGATTTCTTGAATGTTTTGTGTAAGGAATTTTTCAGATTTAGCATTTTCTTTGACCAATGTTTTTATTTCCTCTATTACATCTTCAATGCCTGGGATTCTGTCTTCTGTTTCTTGTGTGCTGTTGGTGAAGCTTGCATCTGTAGTTCTTGTTTGCTTACCTAGATTTTCTATTTCCAGAATCCCCTCAGTTTGTGTTTATTGCTTCTATTTCCATTTCCAGGTCTTGAAAAGATTTATTCATTTCCATCAACTCTTTTTTCTTGGTTTTCTATAAGGATTTGTCCATATTCTCCATTTTTTGTTCATCTTTTTCTCAATTTCTTCAAGGGTTTTAATCAAACACCTTTAAAAGGTTTGTTTTAAGGTCTTTTTCTTATGCTCTAACTATGTTAGAATATCCAGGGCTTTCTGTACTAGGATAGCTGGCCTCTGGTGTTGATATATTACCCTGGCTGTTGTTGTGTTCTTATCCTGGATCTAGGTGATGGGCTTGGGATGATTATAGAGGTCTAGATGATGATTTCTGAGTTTGTCTTTGTTGGGTGAGTGTTTTGTTTCTTGGTTTCTGTCTCCTCTCTGGTCCTCTGATTTGTATGGCCTGTACTTGACCAGGGGTTCTCTGCTTGAATTTGGGGGGATGGACTTCTGGTGGCCAGTGTGGCTTCTTGTTGAGTTGTGCATCTCCACCCTAGTTGGGGGCTGCTGTGGCAAGGGGAGGAGGAATTGGGGATAATGTTGGGGGGCAGCAGTGTGGTTGTGGGGGAGTACTAAGGGACAGGAGAAGATCTATGTAGAGGCACCTACCTTGGGTTTTGGAGGCTATGGTAGCCTCTGGTCCAGCAGGGAATCCTTGCCTGAGTTGAGGGGTGGGATAAAACAGTGAGTAGGGGATGGGGGGGCAAACTGACAGAGTAGAGAAAGTCTAAGGGGAGGTGGCCTATCTCGAGTTCTGGTGGTGATTGGCATAGCCTCTAGTCCAGCAGGGAGTCTTCCCACAAGTTGGGGGCTGAAGTCCTGGGGGCTCTAAGGCCTCTGGTTCAGCAGTGAGTCTGCCTGCATTTGTCTACCTGTTGTTCTGGCTGGAGTGTCCATTTCTGTATCCATTGTAATGATCATGTAACTTCTGCCCTATATCTAATTAAACTTAGAACTACATTAATTTGTGTATGTTGAACGACTTACATTCCTGGGATGAAACCAACTTCATCATAGTGAATGGCTATCTCAATGTGTTCTTGATAACTATCTTTATGAGGTTTACTGGGAAGTTTTGGATTTGTGTTTCTGAGAAAAATTGATATTTTTTTGTCGTGTCTTTGTCCAGTTTTGATACCAAGACTTTAGTAGCTGTGCAGAACAGGCTTAGAAATGTTTCTTCTCTATTTTGTGGAACAGTTTGAGGGACGTAAGTGTTAGTTCTCCCGTAAAGGTTTGATGGGACTTGATAGTCAATCTGTGTGGTTTCAGACTTTTCATGGTGGGAAGACTCTTACTACTACTTCAGACTCATTGCTTAATATGGATCTGCTTACATTCTTCACATCTTCATTTAATTTTGGTAGGACATGTGTCTAGGAAGCTATAAATTTCTTCTAGATTTTCCAGTTTTTTTTGAATAAAATAATTTCAAAAACACTTCCCAGTGATACTCTGGATTTCACGGGAATCTGTTATAACCTCCATTTTTCCATCTGCAATTTTATTAATTTGGGCTTCTTATTTCTTTTGACTAGTTTGCCTGGAGTTTTGACAAAATCTTGCATTTTATTCGGAGAACAAAGTTTTTGTTGATTATTATTTTTTTAACCTCCATTTAATTGGTTTCTGCTTGGACCTTTACTATTTATTTCCATCCATTACTTTTGAGTTTGGCTTGTTCTTATTTTTCTAAGACTTTACATTACATCATTAGGTTATTTACTTGAGATCTGACTCTTAAAAATGTATTCACTCATAGCTAAAAACTTCTTAGAACTACCTTAGGTGTATCACAGAGGTTCTGGTAAGTTGTGGTTTTATTTCCATTTGATTCTAGGAATTTAAAATTTTCCTTCCTGATTTCTTCAGTGATCCACTGATCACTCAAGGATGTATTGTTCAGTCTCCCAACTATTCAAGTAGTCTATGTTTTCTGTTGCTACTGATTTCTAGTTTTATTCCATTATGATCTTAGAAGATCCATAAATAATTTTGTATTTGTTAAGACTCACTTTGTGACATAGGATGGTATATTTTAGAGCAGGTTCCATGGGATGCTGAGACTGTATTCCATTTCTGACAGATTGAATAGTCTGTAGATATCTGTTAGGTCCATTTGACCCAAGATATAGTTTAACACTGGATTCTCTCTTGATTTTTAAGTTTGAATGACCTATTTAAAGATGAGAGTGGGGTTTTTAAGTGACCTACTATTATTATATCAGGACTTATCAGACCTTTTATATTCATTGTGTGTTTTTGTGAGATTAGGAGCCCCACCATTCAGTATATATATTTAAATGTGCTATGTCTTCTTGATAGGTATTCATTTTTATTAGTATATAGTGGTCATTTCTTATTTTAAATCTATTTTACCAGGTATCACAGTAGTTACAACTAGCTTGTTTTTGGCTTTTATTTGTTTGATAGATTGTAGTCTATTGTTTTGACTCTCAGTCTGTAGGTGTGCTTCTTGGAGACAAGAGGTAGTAGTATTTAGTTTTAAAAATCTTTACTATTATTTTTTGTGCATGCTATGTAACATGGATGTGGAGGCCAATGGACAACTTTGTGGAGTCAGATCTTTACATGGGTTCTGGGAATTGAACTTAGGTTACCAGGCTTGGAAAGTCTTGCTGGTCCTAGTCTTTAAATCCAGTCAGCCAGTCTGGACCTATTTGTTGGTGTTTTGGAGCCACAACTATTTAACAGTTTCAGCGGTGGCGGTGGGGGTGGGCATTTACTAATTCCTGTGATTTTATTATTTTATCATGAAATTTATTCTTTCTTGTGCTATTGTAATTAGGGTTTCTTTCTCTGGGTCTCAGTGTATAGTATCCCTTTAAGAATATGCTGCAGTGCTGGCTTGATGTCATGACTTGTCCTAGTCTATGTCTGTTTTTAAATGTCCTTAATTTCACTATGTGGTTCAAAAGATAGCTTTGCTGGCTATTGAAATCTTGGTTGGCTGTTATTTATGTTCAGGGTTGAAATTTGTTGTTTCATGCTTTCCTGGCTTTTAGGGTTTCCATGGAAGTTATTCTGGAGTTATTCTCATGTATTTGCTTTAGTAGGTGGAGTTGGCTTTTCCATTTAAGATTTCAAAATATTTTATAAATCCCTTTGTGATTTCAAATTCTTACTATGTCATTAAAATAATATTGTTTAATTTGCCCATATTTTGGTATTTCTATTTGTGATCCATTTCCAATTCTACTGGAGTCAGAGAGCATACTCTGTGTAAGTTAATCATTTAAAATGTGCTCACTTGTTTTATGTACCATTATGTGGTTGGTCATCATGATCTGAAAATATATATGTATGGGTGTTTTGCTTGCATGTATGTCTATGCACCATGTATGTGCCTGGTATCTGAGGAGGCCAGAAGAAAGTGTAAAATCCTCTGGAGCTGGAGTTACAGATGGTTGTGAACTGCCAACACACCTGGCTTATATATATTTAAAAAATGTTTATCACATATAATGCAAAGTTTTAGCCATATATATCCATTTCTCTTTTATATCCTTTGCATTATTGTTACATATTTATCTCTGATGTAATTTCCACTATGTGTTGTTTCTTACAATTATCTTTTAAAGAAAACTGGTCTTTAACAATTATAAATGCACAGTACTTACATTTTCTAAAGTTTTATTAATAGGATTTGTTTTATTGTTAATTTATGAATTTAGTCAATGAAATAATGCAGTACAAATACATATTTTATGATGTTTGGTCACATATTTATTACATCACTTCAGATGCATTTAATTCTAGAGTGTACTAGATGTTGAGTCTCTAGGAGAGCAGGTTATATTTATACTTTTAGCACTTAGAAACATACATTGTATAAAAATATATATATGAAATAAGTAACATCATAAAATACAAGTAAAGCAGTACTCTTTTAAAAAATAAATGAACTTTATGGTATAAGAGTTGGGCTTGTACAAGAAAAAATAATTCACTTGAAAACACAGGTCTTGGGGGTTGGAAAATGGATCAGCTGTTAAGAGCTTTTGTTGCTTTTCCAGATGATCAAAGCTGGGTTCCTAGGTCCACAACCACCTATAACTCCAGCTCTGGGGGGTGAGAGGTCCCACACCATCTTCTGTGGCACGTGCTCTCTCTCTCTCTCTCTCTCTCTCTCTCTCTCTCTCTCTCTCTCTCTCTCTCCCTCTCTCTCTCTCTCTCTCTCTCTCTCTCTCTCACACACACACACACACACACACACACACACACACACGGTGTATACTTACACACACATATAAAAAAAATAAAACTAAAAACAAAGAACTGGGCCTGTTATATTCTACTGCTAGCTTTCAAAGAACGTGATCGAGGGCACGAAACTTCACAGAAATAACCACTGAGTTGTCTTTCTAGGCTTAAGTTCATCTATGGCAGTTCTTCAAGGCCTCAAGCTTAGAAGATCTTGCGAAGGGGACATAGGAGAGAAAAAGAGGATGGCAGAAGCTTATTGCGTCCCAGAAGACAAAGGAGATGTTTCAGGATGAAGAGGATGCCCAGTACTGTGTACATACATACTCCCTGGGTAAATGAATCAAAGCCTTTAAAGTATCACTTGGGTTTTGTCAGGTGGTAGTTCAGTAAGACAGGTCGTGGTGGTAATGGCTGAAGCCTTCTTTTCGGAAGGAAGTGAGAAATGAGATAGAGGAAATGGGTCAATGGGAAACCATTTCTCCGAGACAGCAGCAAGGACAGACTCTTCTTTTCCTTCTTCAGTCCAGACGCCTACCTACCGGTCTTCCTTGGAGTGAAGGGTAGTTTTGGCGCACTGGACACCAAAGAGAAAAAGCCCCATTTACTCCCCGCATGCCCCCTTCGGGCCTCAGCATGAGGCACAGCCACTTCACTCAAGCCCTGGCTGTGAGAAACAGTGCACGAATTACCACAAATCCAGTCATGGTTCCCAGGGCCAGGCAGCAGCTATGAGGCCCCGAGCAGCACTTGGCAGGACTTGAAACTCACAACCTCTTCCGATGGTGGCTTTAGGTCGGGGTGGTCACAGTCTCAGGCGCCCCAGCGTCCAACTTCCGGTGAGGGAGGCGTGGCGCGCGGAGCCTAGGTTCCCACCCGGCCGCGCTCCCGGCTCTCCAGGTTCCAGGGAAGAACCGTGGCGCTCGGGGCTCAGGCGGTTGCAGCCCGCGTGCCCCAGGCGCAGACCTGTGGCCTTGTGCGCAGCCCGGAGGTCACGGAGGCGACTGGCGGAGCGTTGCCCCGGGGGTCGTGGCGGCCGCCGCGGGGCCATGTTGCACTGGCTTAGGGGCTTCGTGCTGCCCCCCGCGGCCTGCCAGAGTGACTATGACCGCCTGGCCTATGAGATCCTCTTTGATGACCTGGACCACAATGGGGATGGTGTGGTGGACATCGGGGAGCTCAGGGATGGGCTGAAAAACTTGAATTCCACGTTTGTGGACGACTCTGAGAAGGTGAGCCACTGAGAGAGAGAATGTGACACTGGGATTGTTCGAAAGACGTGGCCGGCACTGAGCGGAGCCAACCTGCCGTCCTGCTCCTTTCAGAATTTTCCAGAGCTTTCCTGAGCTTGTGGAGTAGGAGTGGAATTCCCTTTGGTGGGGTTCTTCGTGCAGAATAACACATCCCCAGTGAAACATGTCAACGTTCTCAAAATAGTCATTAGCCACCCCAGCATTTGAAGGAGATTCTACGGTTCTGAACATTTCCTGTCCAGAAGGGTTAGGACTGGGTTAGCCTTTGTCCAAGGCAAACCTGCTTTTCTCAAGAGGCTTTCAGCCTAGGGGGGCTTGCCTCAGGAGATATATACACAGACACATACCGCAGAACTGGTGCCCTTCTGACTTAACAGTACACAAATCTAAGGCGAGTCAACGTATTCCAGGGTGTCCTGGAACTAGCTCTTGTAGCTGGTCTCCAACTCACAGAGATCCGCCTGCCTCTGCCTCCCGAGTGCTGGGATTACAGGCGTGCACCACCACCGCCCGGCTCGGCTGTTTTCGTTTCCTAAGTATTTTGAACAGAGAAGCGATGAACATGGCCAAACAATTATTTCTCTGGTAGGATATAAAGTCCTTTGAGTGTATACCTGTGATTGATATAGCTGGATCATATGGTCCATCATCTATTTATAGCCTTTTGAGGATACCCTCCATACTGATTTCCATCTTGGTTGCTTTAGTTTCCAGTCTCACCAATAACAATTGAGGATTCCCCATTCTACTCAATGTTACCAGCTATTGTTACTTGCTTTATTGTTACTTGATGATAGCAGTTTTGACTGGGGTAACAATGAAATCTTAATGTAAATTTATTTTCTATTTTCTTGATAAAGATGTTTTAATATTAATGATTTCTTAGCCATATGCCTTTCTTCTTTTGGGAACTCTGTTCAGTTTATTAGCCTATTTTTAAAAGGGCTTCTTTGTTTTTTGTTTGGTTTCTTGAGTTCTTTGTATATTCTAGACACTAATCTGGCAAAGATTTTTTTTCCTGTTCAATAGGCTGTCTCTTTAGTTGATTAACAGTTTTCGGTACAGAGCCTTTTAGTTTCACAAAGACCCATTTGTCAATCATTGGCCCCATTTCCTTCTTGAGTGGTCCTATTCAGAAAGTACTTACTTTAGCCTTAAGTGTACTCACTGCTCTGTCCTCCAGAAGTTTCAGTTTTGCATCTAACATTGAGATTTTTGATTAATTTGGAATTGCTTTTTGTACAGGGTGAGAGATAAGGATCAGATTAAATTTTTCATGTAGATATCTATTGGAAGTGCTGCTTTTATAAGACCTGGTTCTGCAGATCTCAAAACCAAGTAAGCAGTTACAAACTAGCCAATTTTTAGTTTCGGTATCTTGGTATCATGATATCACCTCCTAAAAACTTAGTCTTCTGCATCCTAGCCCTTGAGTCTGCTGTGAGGAATACTCCCAAGCCTGCAAGCATGTCAGAACATGCTGGGCTGTTTCTCTTCCCACTCAGTGATCTGAAATTATGCTAAGTGCTCTTAATCAAGAAAGTTGCATCATGCCAGGGAAATCAAATCCTTCATGTGTTCTTTAATCTAAAAGCTGTTATGTCTTCTACTTGGCAATTTGTAAATGTTTGGGAAAGACATTAGCTTACAATATCTCACTATAATAGTGCATTTCTGGATAATTTTACCTGCTGGCATAGCTGCTGACTCAGTAGCTTTGGATCTGAGACTGTACAGGAATCATAGAGCCCAGAGGGGAACGGAATGGAGACCCTAGACTGATGGAGTCTGCAAAACATGCAGTAATGACAGCTGGCATTTATAAGCCTACCCACCAGAGAAATTCATATCTGATGGAGGTTAAGTTCATCAGCAAGGCTTATGAAAAATACTGCTTATCTGTGATTCTCTTGTGTATCCCACGATTTCTCTTTATAACAGCTTGAGACTTGTCTCACAAATGCTGGCAATGTATTCCTCAATTTCTGGGCCCTATTATCCATCTATACTGTTAGTAGGAAGACTTCTTCCTACATTATATTTTCTGGCATATAAAACAAGCTCTTATTGTCCAGTCTTTGTCCCATTTTATGTTGAGAAACTTTGCAACCTGTTCTCTATCAATAGCTGACTGACTGGGCAAATTGGTCAGAGGGAACACCCTTGTGGAGAGATCACAGGAGGAACCTCCACAGAGCAGAACTTCAGGTGTCTGGCCTTGTTAGATCTAAGTCCTTCAAAGATTTATGACAATTAGGGTGGTATTGTAGGTGTCTGTCCCTGCTATATCATAGTCCTTCAAGGGATCAATAGCATCTATGCTATCTTACCCTTCCTTCACCAGCACCCCCCCCCGATACGATTCAAAATAGCAATTAACACTGTGTACCAGCTTTTGACGCAAATTTTAGGCTCAGTAGACTGTTTTTGTTTAGGTCCTGAGATTCAGGTGATAAGAAATGCTGTTAACTGACTAACTATGTCCAGATATTAATCACACTTAAGAAATGTAACATAAATGCATGCATACTTTGCTTTTTCCTTAGATCTCTCAATGGTTTAGTTTCCTCTTTGTAACCTGTAGTGGACCCTTTAAGAGGTAGCTGGAACGTTTACAACCTGCAGTTGTTGTCAGTCACCAATTAGCTGACCAAGTGTTTGCCACATGTGACTCATCGGATCTACAAAGAACGCTGACCTCTGAGAATTTGCCTTATAGTTTTTTTTTATTATTACTAACAAGTTGTTAATGAATGGATATATATGGGAATTTGTAACACCAGAATAATAAAGAGCACATAGAATGAAGAGCATGGGACCATCTGTGAAGTTATTATAGAAATCTTTTTTTTTTTTTTTTTGGTTTTTTGAGACAGGGTTTCTCTGTGGCTTTGGAGCCTATCCTGGAACTAGCTCTTGTAGACCAGGCTGGTCTCGAACTCACAGAGATCCACCTGCCTCTGCTTCCCGAGTGCTGGGATTAAAGGCGTGCGCCACCACCGCCTGGCTAGAAATCTTTTACATGCCCCAAACCCCAGCTCCTGGGAAGTTTCTCTCGGAGGAACCCTGGGTAGGGGCTGGGAGCTGGATTCAAGCTACATTCAGCGTAGACTCAGTCTTCTGGTGGCATTTGGATCAAGATGTAGAATTCTAAGCTCCTTCCCCAGCACCATGTGTGCCTGCATGCCTCCATGTTGCACTATGATGACAATGGACTAAACCTCTGGAAATGTAAGCCACCCAATTAAATGTTTTTCCTTTATAAGAGTTGCCATTGCCATGGTGTCTCTTCCCAGCAATAGAAACCCCAAGACATCATGTGAATACCGTGTATGTCCTTCTTATTGGAAATTATCATTAATGTGAGATAATTTTTGTATCATTTCTCCCCTCTTTATTTTTTCTTCCACTCATTTATGTATTTAGCAAATTGGATAGAGATGAAATGAAGTTATATCCACAACTTCCTTAGGACTAAATGGTCAATATATTTTGATTGATATCATCACCACTAGTATTACTGTATTTTTACAACTAACTTCTGTTTTATCTCCATGCAAATATTTCACATATTATAGAAATGTTCACTCCTGTTTATCTGTTTAGTAAATGTTTTTCCTTGTGAATATCAGCTCAGGCAGTCTTCCTTTATGAAGGCTCTCTGGAGACTTTCAGGATTTTCACTTCATTTAATATCTCAAAGCTTATTGTACCTTGAATTTCTTGCATTATTTCACCTAACATTTTGTGAAAGATGTGAGTCATCTTTAGTGTTCTATAATTTGCTTCATACTGGAGACTGTAACTTTTTGTCTTTTTATGCCCAGCAGTGTGCTGTGTGCAATACGCAGTATACAGTATGCAGTGTAGATGTGTCCAATGTGAGTGTGTGCTCTGTGCAGTGTGCAGTGTGTGGTGTATGCAGTGCTGAGTGTGTGCGGTGCAGTGTGTGATGGGGATTATGTGGTGTGCAGTGTATGCTCTGTGCAGTGTTCACTGTGTGCTGTGCAGTGGGATCTAGTTTTTCAGCACATAGCATTCATTTTGAAACTCAATAAATACTAAGTAGGAGTTATCCAATCTATTGAAGGTCTTTATATTTTGTACTTTATGCTAGACATTGATGGCAGAAAGATGAATAATATAGACAGAGAGGTAAGAGTCTTTTGGTAATATACAATATATATTTTTTACATATTATTAATTGTTTTTGAAAGGTTTATTTATATTTATGTGTATAAGTGTTTTGTGTGCATTTATGTAAGTGTACTATGTTTGTGTCTGGTGCCTGTGGAGTACAGAAAAGGTGCTAGATCACTTGGAACTGGAGTTACAGTTGGTTGAATGTGGGTTCTGGGAATTCAACCCAGGTCCCCTGGAAGAGCAGCAAGTGCTCTTAACTGCTGAGCCATCTCTCCAGCCCTATAGCGTTAATTTTATTTTAAAAAGCTTAAGGACTTAGTGAGACTTGAACATACATGCTTACTTCACAAGGCTAGGTCTCAAACCATTAATCTGGGGAACATATTAGGATTTCATGTTTATCACATTTAGTAGACAGATTTTTTTTGTCTCTGATGGCAAAGGCTACATACCTTAGAATCTTTAAGCCTTTGAGGTGTGTGTATCTGAGGTAAATATTTACTAGTAAAATTCATATTTATTTGAGATGACATGTTGACTTCAATACTGCATGAATTAAAAAATTGAATCATTTAATGTGTTTAGGCTTGCACTAATGACTAAAACCTAGGTAATGAACACTTATAGAAACCATGAATAGTAAATGTGCTAATGTTAGCATGGCATAGTGCTTTACAGATGATTGTTGCAATGAGTTTCTTCTCTTGTAGATAGTTCTTCATGCTGCAGATGTCAACGCTGATGCAGGACTGGATTTTGAAGAATTTATGCAGTACCTTCAAGAGCATGAGAAGAAAATGAAACTGGCATTTAAGAGTCTGGACAAAAATAATGATGGTGTGTGTATCTTATATCCACAGTTAGCTTGATGTGAATAAGTGTTAGTACCGATGAGTAATTTTACTAGCCATTTTAATTTCCTCCCACTGTCAGACCCAATTTATTATCTAGCAAAATTTTTATATTAGTGAGAATAATATAATAGATGTCTTGGGTTTCTGTTGCTGTGATAAGACAACATAACCAAAAGCAACTTGAGTTTCTTCTTTTTTTGTAGGAAATTCTTGAGGTTGCAAACCTTACTGGGTAGCCCTGGCTAGCCTGGAGCTTGCTATGTAGACCAAGCTGGCCTTGAACTCACAGAACTCTCTCTGCCTCTGCTTCCTGAGTGCTGAGATAAAAGGTGTGCCCTACATGCCCTTCATGTTGTGGTGACCCCAACCATAAAATTATTGTTATTGTTATTATTATTTTGTTTGTTTGGTTTTTTTTGAGACATGGTTTCTCAGTGTAGCTTTGCCTATCCTGGAACTCAAGCTATAGACCAGGCTGGACTCAAACTCACAGAGATCCACCTGCCTCTGCCTACTGAGGAATACTGTGATTAAAGGTGTGTGCCACCACTGCCCAGCATAAACTTATTTTGTTGCTACTTCATAACTATAATTTTGCTGCTGTTATGGATTGTAATATAATATCTGTTTTCTAAGTTGACCCCTGTGAAAGGGTAGTTCAACCCCAAAGGGGTCATGACTTGCAGGTTGAGAAACACTGCTTTAACCCTTCTTTTAAAATTTAATTTATTTACTCTTTGAGACAGAGTTTCACTGTGTAGCCCTGGCTAGCCTAGAACTTGCTGTATAGACAGAAATTCACCTGGCTCTGCATTCCTGAATACTGGGATTAAAGGCATGCACCAACACACCTCTCACACCTGAGATCTTAAATTTTTACAATAAAGGGGCAGAGAAAGAAATCAGAGAAACATCACCCTTTACAATAGCCACAAACAACATAAAATATCTTGGGGGTAATGCTAACTAAACAGGTGGAAGACCTGTGTGACAAGAACTTTAAGTCATTAAAGAAAGAAATTAAAGAAGATACCAGAAAATGGAAAGATCTCCCATGCTCTTGAATAGGTAGGATCAAAATAGTAAAAATGGCAATCTTACCAAAAACTATCTACAGATTTAATGCAATCCCTGTCAAAATCCCAGCACAATTCTTTCACAATTGAAAGAGCAATACTCAACTTTATATGGAAAAACAAAAGATCCAGGATAGCCAAAACAACCCTGTACAATAAAGGATCTTCAGAGGTGTCACCATCCCTGACTTCAAGCTGTACTGTAGAGCTATAGTAATGCAAAAAGCTTCATATCGGCACAAAAACAGACTGGTAGACCAATGGAATCGAATTGAAGACCCTGATATCAACCCACACACCTATGAACACCTGGTCTTTGACAAAGAAGCTAAAGCTAAACAATGGAATAAAGAAAGCATCTTCAACAAATGGTGCTGGCATAACTGAATGAGTACATATAGATGATTGCAGATAGATCCATATCTATCACCATGCACAAAACTTAAGTCCAAATGTATCAAAGACCTTAACATAAATCCAGCCACACTGAACCTCTTAGAGGAGAAAGTGGGAAGTACCCTTGAATGAATTGAATGGAGAGGATGTGGAGAAAGGGGAACACTTCCCCATTGCTGGTGGGAGTGCAAACTTGTACAGCCACTTTGGAAATCAGTATGGCAGTTTCTCTGAAAAATGGGAACCAGTCTACCACAAGATCCAGCAATTCCACTCTTAGGCATATACCCAAAGGATGCACATTCATACAACAAGGACATCTGTTCAGCTATGTTCGTAGCAGCATTATAGCTATATTGTAATAGCTAGAACCTGGAAGCAACCTAGATGCCCCTCAACTGAAGAATGGTTAGAGAAAATGTGGTACATTTACACAATGGAGTACTACTCAGTGGAAAAAAATGGGATATTGAAATTTGCAGGCAAATGGATGGAACTAGAAGAAACCATTCTAAGTGAGGTAACCCAGTCACAGGAAAACAAACATGGTATGTGCTCACTCATATATGGACTACCAACCTACAATCCACAGCTCCAGAGAAGCAAGGAAACAAGGAGGACTGTAAGAGAGACATACATGATCCTCCAGTGAAGTGGAAAAGACAAGAGCCCCTGAACAAATTGGGAGCATGGGGAGAGGGGGAGGGAGGTAGCAGAAAGGGGAGGGGAGAAGATGGGGGGAGGAGAACATGAGGGATCAGGAAGATTGAGAGGGGAGAGGAATAGAGGAGAACAAGAAAAGAGACACCGATAGAGGGAGCCATTATAGGTTTAAGGAGAAATCTGGCACTAGGGAATTGTACAGAGATCCACAAGGACACTAGGACACTAAGCAACAGTGGAAAGGCTACCTTAAATGTCCTTCCCGTATAATGAGAATGATGACTACCTTAAATACCATTCTAGAGCCTTCATCCACTAGCTGATGGAAGCAGAAGCAGAGATCCACAGCTAAGCACTGAGCCCAACTCCAGGAATCCAGTTTCAGAGAGGGAGGAGTGACCAACAAAGGGGTCAAGACCACGCTGGAAAACCTGCAGAAACAGCTGACCTAAGAAAGTGGGAACTCATGTCTGACAGCTGGGGAACCAACACAGGACCAAACCAGGCCCCCTGAACAATCTTCATTCAGTAGCTGATGAAAGCAGAAGCAGGCACCCACAGCTAAGCATTGAGCCACTCCTGGAATCTAGTTGTAGAGAGGGAGGAGGGATGAGCAAAGCAGTCAAGACTGTGCTGGAGAAACCTACAGAACCAGCTGACTGACCTAGTGAGAACACATGGACCCCAGTCATAAAGCTAGGGAACCAGCATTGGACTGAACCAAACCCTATGAATGTGGGTGCCAGTTAGGAAGCCTGGGCAAGCTATGGGACCTCTAACAGTGGAACCAGTATTTATCCTTAGTGCACAAATGGACTTTGGGATCCCATTCCCTATGGAGGGACACTATGCCCAGATACACGGAGGAGGGCCTAGGCCCTCCTCCAAATGATGTAACAGACTTTGATGATCCCCCATGGAAGGCCTCACTGTCCTTGGGGAGGAGGTGTGGGTTGGGGGGTTGGTAGGAGGTACGGGAGGATTGGAGGGAGAGGAAGGGGGATATGTAAAGTGAATGTTTCTAGAGAAAAAAGAGAAAAAAATGAATTTTGCAGAAGTTTATATCATCTAAAGCTTTGTGTATTGGGTAGTCCTATATTTATATATTTATTTATTTATTTATTTGGAGACAGGGTTTCTCTGTGTGTTCTGGCTGTCCTAGAACTCATTTTGAAGATTAGGATGGCCTTAAACAAACAAACAAAAACAAAACAAAACAAAACAAAAAACAAAAACCACCTATCTCTGCCTGGGATTAAAGGCATGCACCACCATAGCCTGGCTGCCCTTCTATTTTTTTTTTTTGTAATAAGTAAATGGAAAATTTGGTATGGGAGTTTAAAAAATGATATTTGTGAGCTGGCGACACGGCTTAGTGGGTGAGAGTACTTGTCAAGCGCTCTTGAGTTAATTTCTGGGATCTAGCATAAAAGTATAAGAAGAGAGACACTATTAAAAGTTGTCCTCTTACCTCCACAAGTGTTCTGTGGCACACATGGCCCACACCATGTACACACACACACACACACACACACACACACACACACACACACACTGAGACACTCTAAGAACTGACAATTTTTTTTTTTTTTTTTGGTTTTTTTGAGACAGAGTTTCTCTGTGTAGCTTTGGAGCCTATCCTGGCACTCGCTCTGGAGAGCGGGCTTGCCTCGAACTCACAGAGATCCGCCTGCCTCTGCTTCCTGAGTGCTGGGATTAAAGGCATGCGCCACCAATGCCCGGCTCAGAACTGACAGTCTTGATGACATTTGTTTCAGGAAATTTAGGTAATGCAGACAAACTTCTGAAAGAAAACAAAAATTGCTTATAATCTTGCTCTTAGTTTCTTTTCCTGTTGCTGTGATAAAATACTTTCAACAAGGTAGGCCACAAAATCCCCGCCCTCCTCAAACTATTACCATTGCTCTTGTCTGGCAGAAATGGATGGTAAGAATATTGCTGAAGACACCACTCTCTGTAGTCATAGAACCTGGAGAAATATGTTGGTACTGACCTGGGAACAATGCCCCCTGCTGGCTAGCCTTGATAATGCTGAAGGTGTGATGGCAGGCTTCTGCATCTGTGAACTTTAAGAGCTACACAAATGACTGGCCTGGAGAGATATGTCCATGGTGCAATAGTTTCATGGATGTTATAGGGGTAACTAGCTGCTTCCTGGTTGAATTTTAGGCCTGATGCAAAGGAGAGAAATCTTGTCTGGTACTATAAACCTGTTCAAGAGTGGGAGGCGGGGAGATCATAGGGCCTCAGAGGGAACCATTATGTTTTTTCTAAGTCAACTCCTGACCACCCTGATTTCTACACGTTTATGTTTAAAGATTAGTGATGCTTTCAGACTTTGTCAGAGAAGCATCTTAAGTCAGTGGGCAGTGGTTACTGCAGACTCATAACTGGTCGAATTGCCAAGAGTAAAGGATGGTGGAATGCTTGGCTGTAAATAGATCCCCTGTATTAAGCCCTCCAATACTCAAGGGAACATGGTGAAAGAGTAAAGCAGAAAGAGCAAAAAAGCTGGAGGATGGGGAGATGTGTGGAACGACATGGCTGTTACACTCATGAACTCACAATCGCTGTGGTTACCTGCACAAGAACTGCATATGGTTGGGCCTGTCCACCTTTCCTCATGAGATCCCACCCCTCCTTAGGGACTTTGAGCAGTTAATGGTGGCTAGGGAAAGAGGTGTCACTTTTTCAGTGATGTAATTCCTGATAAGTTGTCCATGTGCCAGTTAATGACCTCCTGCTCATGGTGTCACAAACAATCCCGATTAGACTCAATGGGTCACACAGATAAGGACTTGGAAATCGCACAGGAATTTCTTGGGAAGAAAAAAGGTTCCTTTGGGAGAAGGGGCATTAGAGAGGGTACAGTAGGGTATGCAAATTACTAAAAATTATTATGTACATATATGAAACTGTCAAAGAAAAAAACTGGCAAAAGCTGCAGAAGATAGAAAAGGTTTATTCTGGCTCACAGTAGAAGGGTACAGTCCATCCTGGTGGGAGTCAGAGTGGCAGGGTATGAAACAGCTGGTCCACAGAGAGATGAATGAATTCCAGTTTGCTTTCTCTAATATATAGTTTACTAACCATCTAGGGAATGATGCCACCCCCAGTGGGCAAGGGTTCCCTTCTCAATTAATACAATCAAGGTTATCCCCCAGGGATGCCCAGAGGGTGATTATGTCAAGTTGACAGTTACTGCTATTTAGAGATCCATTTTTACATTTTGATCGGTTTCACAATTCCTTATAGACTTTGTTTCTTTCTTGGTTTCTTTTTTCTCTAAATGAGCTCTCAGTCACATATGTATACTTTTGTGTCCATGTTTCTTTTAATGTTATTTTGTGGTTTCATTTCTCTTGCAAACATAATTTCTAGTGGCTGGAAAATATTCCAGTTGTATGGTTGCTCTGGAAAGAATGAAGATATTCTAGAGACACTATGCCCCTACTCCCTTTGGCTGTCAGACTATGGAAACAATGGATCCCAGAACATAGAAATTTCCTAAGGAGTATTATGCTGGGAGAAGGAAGAGACTGTCTCCTTGGTTCCACCAGAAGGGGAGGTTTCCTCCTGGAAAGAGACTTCATGCAGTTCCTGTTACTGAGCGTGGCCAGGGTACTTGAAGGTGAGAAAAGAATAGTTCACTTATGTGCTGAGTTGTGTCTCTTCAAAAAAGATGTGCTGAAGCCTTAGCTTCCAGCACACCAGAAAGGGGCCTTATTTGAGAGCAGGATCTTTGTATGTGTAATGAGTTTAGGGTATTAGGATGGGGCCTTATTCTGTTACAAAAGATGGTTGTGGTGGTGATGCCAAGACTGTCAGACAGACTTGTGATGCTACATCTACATGCCAATGAAAACTTGAGGCTAGAAGAGAGACAGAGAATAGATTCTACCTGGGAACTATCAGAAGGTCCATAGGGCTACTTACACCTTGATTTCGGAGTTGTGAATTAAACCATCTAGCTTTGGGTGCTTTGTCACAATAGTCTTATAACAATAGTATACTCTTTCTTCTGTTTTATTTTTAGTTGTGAGGTATCTGATATCAGTGTAGTGGAGCTTAACGTAATGTTTTTTCAGTTCCTACCTACATGCAGCCACTCTCCCCGAGTCTGCAAAGTGCTTGCAAAGTGGCTGGGAGAGGGCACTTTCTAGGAATAAGAGAATTCTGGGATGTTCTAAGTTGAGTTACAAGTCAGAGAATGGAGATAAAGATATATTAAGGTGGTCATTATAATCCATGAATTCAAGTAAAATCATTGAATCAAAAAATGGCACATGTTTTTTTTATGTGCTGGGAAATCACACGTCAAAGTCAAATCACATTCTGTTTTAGAACCAACTAAGTAGTCAAGCATAGTAGAAACTTTTCTTTATGGCCTGACCCCCTACACCAGGTCTCTTGCCATGTCACATCGTCTCAGCCTTGTATCTGTAGGTTTCATATTTCTTTTCTACAAAATGTCCAGAAGACATTTTTTTCCCAACTGCTATCTGACTATATGTTGATACTTTAGGGGATTTGTACCAGGATTGGCTCTTTTACCTTTTGGATGCCATTAAACATAGCTTGATACATTCTTATTTCATAGACCCTTGATGTTCAAGAGTTTAACACTGTGTTCCAACATTTTCCCATTGATCCCAGAGCCAGTGCTTTCTCCACAGTCTAATTACTGGACCTGGCTCACTACATTTGACTTTTCTTCATCTGGTCTTCAGTTAACCACAAGCTTGCAAGTGAAGCTTTAATATTAGGCAGGATTAAGTCCTTACTAGGTCCTGTCTATTGCTGTAGGAAGCTTTTCAGTCTGTATGTCAGTCTGTGGAGGCAGATGGGAGCACAAGGGACGGTGTAAAGTTAGACTCACTAGCTAGAGGCATTCAAGACCTACTGAGAACAAATCTTTTGAACTTTCTCACCAAAATGCTTCAGAATCCCTGCTCTGTTCAGTTCAGATGGTCAAAAACAGAGTTGTAAATGTGAAAATAAAGTAAGCATAATTTCACCACCAGTGTTCTTTCTTGCATGGAGTTTTTTGAGGATTGAGGAAATAAATGATCTAATTTTTATTACCTGCTCCTATATACTATGTTTGCTCAGAGCACTTTCTGTATCTTTTTAGTTTTCTTCACACCATCTTCATGGGAGCCATGTTTTCAGATGAGGAGACCGAAAGCTCAGGAAGGCTAAGTAGTTTCGCTTCATATTGGCCATCCCAGGGAATGAATCACAGCTTTCAGGGCTTTTGCTCTTGTGTGGGCCTGTGTCTTCATGACTTGGTCATTTGGTTCTCTTCAGTTTTGGGGATGTGAGCAAAGCTTATAAGATACAGGACTTATTGTCTCGATGGGCTGCCTCTTGACATCTTGAGCATCTAGGGAAGAAGCCTAGCTATTCAGTTGGGGAGACTGCATGAAGAGAGATGTACATTGGCATAATGTATCCAGTTATAGACATTATAATTTTAATGAATTATAAACTATAATTATAAATTCCATAAATTATTTTATAAGGTAAATATGCAACCCGAAAACACTTTCCAGATTAAGAAACAGAACATTACTAGCATTGTACAAGCTCCTTTCATGTCCTGCAAAATCACTCCCCTTGCCAAGACAAATTATCATGAATTTTTAATACTGTGGGTCTGTAATAGATCTTTGTGAAATAAATGATCACACTTGGCTCATACTACTCCTTTTATGGAGATGTTTTATGGTTTTTGTGGCATCTTGTTCATCCTTTACAATGCTTCATTTTTGACTCTCTCTTATTCATTCTCCTATTTTATTTTGCATGTAACCTTTCAGCTAACATACATTACATATTATATTATACAATATAATATACTTTATAGAAGTACTATGTGCTAACTGATTGTACTACTGGAGTTTCTAATGTAAAATATTTCAAAAATATTAATACTTTCATATAAATTTGCCAAGTCCTTGAGGGAGCTTATCAGTATTTGAATTAGATTATATTTAGTATAGTGATTTTGCTAGATAATATGTCAACTTGACACAAACTAAAGTCATCTGAGAGGAACCTAGGTTGAGAAAATGCCTCTGTAAGATCAGGCCGTAGGCAAGCCTGTATGGCATTTTCTTAATTAGTGATTGATGGGGAAGGGCCTGTGGTGCCATCCCTGGGCTAATGGTCTTGGGTTGTATAAGAAAGCAGGTTGAGCCATCCATGGAGAGCAAACCAGGAAGCAGCACCCCTCTGTGTCCTCTGCATCAGCTCTTGGCTCCAGGTTCCTTCCCTGCTTGCGTTCCTGCACTACTGCTTTTGATGATGAACTGTTACATGGAACTGTGAGTGAAATAAACCCTTTACTTACCACGTTGCTTTTTGATCATTGTGCTTCATCACAGTAATAGTAACCCTAACAAAGGTGGTAATTTACATAGCAGATTATCAATTAAAAGATTTAACAGATGAGCATAGTATTTGCAATTCGTTAAGTAAGGATTAGAGCTTATCATTTGAAGAAACTTTGGTTTGTAGACCAGTAAACTGCCTTGTGTGGAGCTTGGGACATGATTCTTATAAAGAAAATACGAGACTATGAAAAAGTGTCTTGGTTTATGGATTAAGTAATACCTCACATGTATATACATTCTCATACATAATTTCAATAAATGATTTATACAAATAAAAAGCATGGCTGAATTTATGGTAGCATTTTGGTGTATTTTTTAACCAGGTGACACTAATGTTGATATAAAGAATGATACGTACATTCAAGAATTATCAGGGCCAGTGAGATGGCTCCATGAGAAAGGTGCTTGCTGTGCAAACCTGACAGCCTGAGTTTGATCCCTGATCTCACAGTGGAAGAAGAGAACTGATTCTTGAAAGTTGACTTTTGACCTCCACATACACACTGTGGTACTCAGACATGCCTATGAATCACAGCAATGACCAACATGGTACAGTAACGCTAAGGGTACAGTAATGACACGCATACCTTGGACTTAAGGCCTGCTCAACAAGAGGGAAATTATGGCTGGTACTGGAAACCTAGCCAATTGCCCAGGGCTAGTGAAGTCATGGATCTTGGAGGAGAACCTACAAATTACCACTTACTAGACCAGCATAATCCCAACTACATTATAAATATTTGTCCTTATGCCCACAGATAAGTGTAGTCTTCACATCTCATCAAGGAAATTTCTCTTTGCAACAGATGGAGACCATTATAGAAGATCACAACTGATCAAAATACAGAGCTGTGGAGCCAAGTTCCAACTGATATCACCTACAACACAACTCCTGTACCTAAGGTTCAGGGATCTTTAATGAAGAGGGGGCAGAAAGTTACACCTATAAAGTCTCACCAACATGGCTGCTTAAACAAGACCTGAACAAGGATGATAGCAAGAGATACGCTAATGTGGAAGGAGGAAAGCTCATGAAACTTCAGCTTTAGACAGAGAGTGACAGGAAACTTAAGGAATCCTTTTTTTTTTTTTTTTTTCTTGAGACAGAATTTCTCTGTGTAACAGTTCTGGTTGTCCTGGAGCTCACTATGTGGACCAAGATGGCCTCGACCTTCTTCTGCCTCCCAAGTGCTGGGATTAAAGGCATGTGCCACCACTGCCCAGCTGCAACTAAGGAATTCTGAGAACTGGATAATCTTCCCCAGGAAAGGGCATGTCAATTGGTTATCCAGGAACAAATGCTTAGCCTTAAAACATACATACAAGTAATACCATGTGGGCTAATCAAGCTGAATTTATATATTTAAGAATACATAGATATATAAATATATAGACATATATGTACACACACATATATCACGACATTTTAAAAGAGGTCATGTATTTGAGAGAGAGAGAGAGAGAGCAGGGGAGGGTATATGGGAAGGGCTGAAGGGAGGAAAAGGAAGGGGAAAATGTTATAATTGCATTACAATCTTAAAAAATATAATAAAAGTAAAATCTGATTTCACTTTTGGATTTGGAAAATGATACATGTTTTATTTGTGTTTTAGAGTTTGAAGAGAACATGGAATTTTTAATTTCCCCTTCACAATATCTAGCAATGTGAAAATGAGCTGCATAGTAGACATATATATATATATATATATATATATATATATACATATATATGTATATATGTGTGTATATATATATGCATAATCACACAGCTTGATAAAAACCAACAGCTCTCTTATTGAACTTAAGGCCTGCTCAACAAGATAGAATATTTAATTATGTATGAATAAATATACATGCATGTATTTATATACTTAATTATGTATGACCTATACATAGAATTTAGTTATATATACATATACACACATTATTTGAGTTATTTAACACAGCACATGTTTCTGTTAAAAGAGCTTGGTTCTATAAGGATGTTGCATACTTCATAAATAGTTCTTTATTCTTGTCCCCCGAGTCAGGTCTTCAGCACTAACTTTTTCAGTTCTTTTCAAATAGGTATGATAGTCAAATGTGTCATGATCTATAGTCCTTGTGGCCAGATGTGGTTTGAAATTTAGAATTTGGAGTTTAAAGTAATTCAGTGTGCCTGTGATATTTACTATCCCAAGTGATGTCTGGGCCATGAGCTATTATATCCATAAATACTTCTGTCCTGAAATACGAATGTTCACACTTAATTAAATAACAAAGTAAAACTTATCTTGTCACAACTTAAAGAGACTTTTCTACTTGGTACCAACCTTTTGGAGTTTTTAGGCATTGAATTATGAATTTGGGAGTAAAGACCCACCAAACACAGACTTTTAAAGCAAATTTAGCTGCATTCCAAGCATAGTTTGCATTGCTATCTTTTCAGATGCTTAACTCTGTATTTTTCACTTTTTAAAGGAGTGATAGATGCTTCAGAAATAGTTGCTGCCGTGAAATCATTGGGAATCCACATTTCTCTCTCTCAGGCTTACGACATCCTGAAAAGGTCAGCCTGTGCTCCCATTCTTTATTAGTTTTGTGTTTTATGGTCTATGCCAGGAACTAATTGGCATACACGTGGCATTTGAAGTTCCTGCTCTCGTTTTATAGAGAGATTGTTTTACAATTCAAATGGGATTATGTTCCTTTAGACTGTAAGTGTGGTATATTATTCACTTTTCTCTTTATTAACTCACCTGCATTCATTATTGTGGTAAGCACATTGAGTTTGGTTTTTTCTCATGGGGATCGGGGAGGATAACTCAGTCAGTAAGGTGCTTGTTGTGAAGCATGAGACTTGAGTTTGATCCCCAGCATCCACATAAAATCTAGGTAAGTGGTATTCCTTGGACCTATTAGCCAGCCAGCCCAGCCTTGTCAGCAAGTCCCGTGTGTGTGTGTGTGTGTGTGTGTGTGTGTGTGTGTGTGTGTGTATGTATGTATGTGTGTGTACTTAACATAAACTAAAGTTATCTGTGAAGAAGAACCTCAACTAAGAAAATACCTCCATTAGATTGCCTATAGGTAGGTCTCTGGGGAGCATTTTCTTGATTAATGATTGATGAGGGAGGGCTCAGCCTACTCAGGGGGCACCACCCCTGGGTAAGGTGGTACTGGGTTGTATAAGAAACCAATGATCAACCCATGGTGAACAAGACAGTAAGCAGGGTTCCTCCATGTCATCTACTTCAGTTCCTGACTCCAAGTTCTTGTCCGGAGCTCCTGCCTTGAGTTCCCTATATGATGGACTATTAACTGTAAGATCAAATCAAACATTTCCTCCTCAAGTTTGCTTTTGGTCATAGCCTCATGATTGGCTTCCACATGCACATGAATTGTAAAGCTAGCAGAATGGCTCATGCCAGTACTCCAAGAGTGGGGTCAGAAGCAGTCAGCTCTTAGGTGTTTACTATCCAGACAATCTGCAGACAGAAGTTTCTGTCCCACCTGATCCCTCAGCTGTTCAGTCCCAAATAAATATACAGAGGCTCGGGCTTCTTATTGGCTAGCTCTCTCTTAATTATCAACCCATTTCTATTAATCTGTGTATCTCCACATGGTCTTGGCTTACCAGTGATGCTGGATCTCTTGCTTTCTCGGCAGTTACATGGCATCTCCCTGGCAAGTCACTGTCTCAGTTCCTCATCCCAAAATTCTCCTAGTTTGGTAGCCCTGCCTTTACTTCCTGCCTGGCTGCATCCTGCCTGTCCATTGGCCAAAACAGCATTTATTCATCAACCAGTAAAAGAAACTTATATTCACAGCATACATAAGGACATCCCCCATCAGCAATCTAGTTGAAACACTGAGCTTCAGGTTTAGATCATATCTTAAAAAGTAAGCTGGAGAATCGATTGAGGAAAGACATTCTAGGATCAACTGTAGGTCTCCACACATTCCTGCACAGATGTGCACGCGCGTGCGCGCGCACACACACACACACACACACACACACACACACACGAGAGAGAGAGAGAGAGAGAGAGAGAGAGAGAGAGAGAGAGAGAGAGAGAGAGATCATGGGCTTTCTGGTAAAGCTACTATTGTTTTGACAAATGGGTATGCTGTGTCTATCAAATTGCCTTCTTTTTTTACATTTTTCCATTTTTAATTTAAATTAGAAACAAGCTTGTTTTGCATGTCAATCCCAGTTCCCTCTCCCTCCCCTTCTCCCCCCGCCCAACACCCTATCCCATACCTTTTCTGCTCCCTAGGGAGGGTGAGGATTTCCATGGGAGATCTTCAGAGTCTGTCATATCATTTGGAGCAGGGCCAAAGCCCTCAGCAGTGTGTCTAGGCTGAGAGAGTATCCCTCCATGTTGAGTGGGCTCCCAAAGTCCATTCATATGCTAGGGATAAGTACTGATCTACTACCAGAGGCCCCATAGATTTCCTAGGCCTCCTCACTGACATCCTCTTTTAGGGGGTCTGGATCAACCCTAAACTGGTTTCCCAGACTGATAAGTCTGGAGTCCATGAGCTCCCTCTTGTTCAGGCCAGCTGTTTCTGTGGGTTTCACCAGCCTGTTCTTGACCCCTTTGCTCATCACTCCTCCCTCTCTGCAACTGGATTCCAGGAGTTTGTCTCAGTGTTTAGCTGTGGGTATCTGCTTCTGCTTCCATCAGCTACTGGATAAAGGCTCTAGGGTGGCATATGAGGTAGTCATCAATCTCATTATCAGGGGAGGGCATATAAGATAGCCTCTCCTCTGTTGCTTAGATTGTTAGTTGGTGTCATCCTTGTAGATCTCTGGAGATTTCTCTAGTGACAGATTTCTCTTTAAACATATAATGGCTCCCTCTACTATGGTATCTCTTATCTTGCTCTCCTCTATTCTTCCCCCGAGTTAACCTTCCTGCTCCCTCATGTCTTCCTCACCCCTCCTCTTTTCCCCTTCTCACTCTCCTAGTTTCCTCTCCCCTCCCCCCATGCTCCCAATTTGCTCAGGAGATCTTGTCCCTTTCCCCTTCTCTGGGGGACCATGTATGTCTCTCTTCGGGTCCTCCTTGTTTCCTAGCTTCTCTGGCAGTGTGAATTATAGACTGATAATCCTTTGCTCTATTTTCCTGAGGAATCTCCATACTGATTTCAAAAGTGAGTACATACCATGTTTGTCTTTTTGTGACTGGGTTACCTCGCTCAGAATGGTTTCTTCTATTTTCATCCATTTGACTGTAAATTTCAAGATTCCATTGTTGTTTTCCACTGAGCAGTACTCCATTGTGTAAATGTACCACATTTTCTCTATCCATTCTTCAGTTGAGGGGCATCTAGGTTGCTTCCAGGTTCTAGCTATTACTAATAATGCTGCTATGAACATGGCTGAGCAGATGTCCTTGTTGTATGAATGTGCATCCTTTGGGTATATGCCTATGAGTGGAATTTTGGATCTTGTGGTAGACTAACTCCCATTTTCCTGAGGAATCTCCATACTGATTTCAAAAGTGGCTGTACGAGTTGGCACTCCCACCAGAAGTGGGGGAGTGTTCTCCTTTCTCTACATCCTCTCCAGCATAAACTGTCATTGGTATTTTTGATTTTAGCCATTCTGACAAGAGTAAGATGGTATCTCAGAGTTGTTTTGATTTGCATTTCCCTGATGGCTAAGGATGTTGGGCACTTTTTAAGTGTCTATTAGCCATTTTAGATTCCTCTATTGAGAATTCTCTATTTAGTTCTATACCCTACGTTTTAATTGGATTATTTGGTGTTTTGGAGACTAGCTTCTTGAGTTCTTTGTATATTTTGGAGATCAGCCCTCTTTCAGATGTGGGGTTGGTGAATATCTTTTCCCATTGCTGTCAGCTTTGGTCAGAGAAGCTTCTCTTTGCAATGGTCAGAGGTAACTGTATCAAAATGCCAGGAATGAGTTAATGTTGGATGCTCAGTTGTAAGACATTTATATCACCTCCTGAAAGGCTCAGGGAGTATCTCTCTGGGGGGGGGCAGAAAGAAAGTAAATGTCTGAGGAAGGTGGGGGAAGAAGTTGTGTGGAACATGACTTAGGGCATGGAATGGTCTTTACACTCTTAACTCACAGCATCTGTTATTTCCTGAACAAGATTTCACCAATTTAGGCTCATCAGTATCCTGTCATGCAATGGATGGGGTCTCATGGGGTCCCACCCCTGAAGATTTACATGTAGTTTCTGGTTGACAGGGGAGGGGAGACATATTCTTCAGTGGTATAGCCACTGGTAAGGCGCCCATGCTCCATTAAACAAATTCTCACCCATGTTTCTGTTCTTGTTCCTGTTAGCAAACCTAACTAAGCACATTGGGACACACACACACACACACACACACACACACACACACACACACACACACACACACACACACGCCTGTGTGTGCACCAAGTACATATACGCACACATACATATGCACGCTGCACACACAATGTGAAAGTGTAAGTTCCTAGTTGGGAAGCCATCAGAGGAAGTTGGAATGGGAACAAGAAATTATAAAGGGGAAACAAGTTATGAACCAAAGACAGGGGGCTGGAGAGATGGCTCAGCAGATGGAACAGCACTGGCTGTTCTTCTAGAGGTCCTGAGTTCAATTTTCAGCAACCACATGGTGGCTCACAATTGTCTATAATAGGATCCAATACCCTCTTCTGGCGTGCAGGCATATGTGCAGACAGAACTCTCATACCTAAAAAATATATAAATGATCCAAAATTTTGTGACAAAACCCATTACTATAAATAATGTGCCAATAATAAGTATATAAATAAACAATATTTCCAGGAATTTATAAGTTTCACCTAAATTTTCAAATATATTGACATGTTTGTTCATAATATTCTTTTTTCACAACAAACATTTCAATTCTTAACGCCTGTGCCCCAAACACTGAAAAGCCATGTGTGTTTCTTTATAAACAGTTATCCCAGTGATGTTCCAGACTCAAACTTAAGACCTCACATAATCTTCATTTCCACTGACTCACAATTTTATATCCTATGCAGTACACACTCAAAATTTCCACCTTTTACAGCACATTATTACAACCGCTAGGAAAATGGACTGCCACTACTAGAGATGCTATGGTTCTGCTTGGGCAGGAACCAAGCAGTGGATTTTTAGGAAACGGTTCTACTAGAAACACGAGACCACATAGTGGTCTGTATTGTTGGTCTGTATAGTGTTAATATGCTCTGTATTGTAGGATATAAAACTACCCCCACTCTGTAATGTTAGCTGAATCCCAAGACTGTCACAGGCTCTCCTGATTCAGTGTCCTGCTGTCTTCTGTTGTATCAAAAAATAAACAACCAGTGAATGATTTCAGCTCTTAATCATTTACACGTTTAAAAAAGTGGGATGAGGAGTATTAGGTATAAAAACTGAGTTTATGTATAAAAGGTTACTTTAAAGTTGATTTGAAAACCAACAATGAAAAGAGGGTCAAAGGCAAAAATAATACTAGAAGATCCGAAAGATACAAGGTTATTCAGTCAGATCTATTGACTTAGTCATTCGACTGCTCAGTGCTAGAGATATGCATATGACTTTAAAATAATCTTTCTCTTCAAGAATACAAGGAAAATGTGAAAATTACATTCAAATAAACAATTAAAAGAGCAACATGTAGTGGATTCCAGTGGAGGGCCAGTCTATAAAACAAACACCTGTACTCGTGTGTGTGTGTGTGTGTGTGTGTGTGTGTGTGTGTGTGTGTCTGTCCCCTCCTGCTTATGTGTATATGTGCATGTGGAAGCCAGCTCAGGTGCTGTTCCACAGGCTCCATCCACCTTTTTGTTTGTTTGTTTGTTTCCTTTGTTGAGATGGGGTTTCCCAGGGCCTAGAACATCCTGCATATTCGAGGTTGGCCTGCCAGGGAGCCAGGGGGAACCTTCCACTTTCTACTTCCTCAACATTGCCTTACTTGTTTTTGCATGGATTCTGGAGACTGAACTCAGATCCTTGTGGTTGTAAGGCAAGTATCTTACATGCTGGGCTGTCTCTAGCACCTGATCATCAGTGCTCTTTGGGAATGTCAACATTGTTAAAAATTTGTTCTTTAAAAAGGAAAATACAGTGGCATTGATAAAATCCAAAAGAATGACTTCAATAACAAACACCCCAGAAGTATTTGAGTAATTCGAGTAATGGTGCTGCTGTAAGTCTTGTAAACACCAATTAAAATTACATTTCAGCATGGATACCGATGGGTCAATGACAGTCGACTGGGAGGAATGGAGAGACTACTTTTTCTTCCACCCTGCAAAAAATATCAATGAAATTATCCGTTTCTGGAAGCATTCTACAGTAAGACTACTCTGCATTTTACTATTTTTATTTTTCTTTAAATATTGTAGTTGTAAATATCATTTTGTAATCTCCATTATATTTTAGTCTCAATGACTAAAGATTGTTTACTTTTATCAATATTCTACTCATTTATTAATGGATGCTAGTATTTTATGTGCAAACATGGAAACCACAATTTGCTTGTTAAATCCTGTATCTTAGGTGTCTACTAAAAGGACCTACATACTCTATGTTAAAAATAGTGTTGTTAAGTGTAATTGCATTGCCTACAAAAGTGAAATTACATGTTTTCCTTTTTTTTACACAGATATTATATGCTTGACTGGGTCTTTTGGCATTGGGAATATAAAATTACATATTAAGGTTGCAGAGATCAGAGTAAAAAAGGAACAAACATACAAGCTATGTGATCCTTTAAGTTTCATAAGCACCTGACCTGAAGTTGTAAGGACTAAAGGAAATCCTGTATTTAAAGACTTTTAAGATATAAGGTGGGGGAGTGAAAATACTGTACTCACAACGCACAGCTCTCATCAGTGTCTGTCTTCACTCCACACACAGTCCATAAGAAGAAAAGACCATTAGCTCTGGAGTCAAAATGTGAATGTTTGAACCCTCATCTCGAACCCACTCATAATCCCCTCTGTTTCTTCTATTAGATAGTTCTTCTATTAGATAGTTCAGAGTTCAATTAGTGCATTAGTCAGTGTGTCTAAACAAGCCAAGAACATATGTATTCAGTAGGTATTTGTTATGTTAGGCACTTGGTTTCATCTGTGTCCCTGAATGTTTGAACATGGGATGAACATGTAACATCATTTCTCGTCTGGTTTTGATTTATATAGTATTTTGATAACACATCTTATTTCTTACTTTTTGACTGTTCCTTCCATGTTCATCTCCTGTGACTACTACCCAGGATGCATTACTACATCTTTCTTTTATTAGGAATAGATTTTTTTTCATACAATATGTGGAACAAAGAGAACGCTCTTCCACTGCTGGTGGGAGTGCAAACTTGTACAGTCACTGTGGAAATCAGTATGGCGGTTGCTCAGAAAATTGGGAGTCAATCAACCTCAAGACCCAGCTATATCAATCTTGGGCATATACCCAAAAGATGTTCAATCATACCACAAGAACACTTGCTCAGCCATGTTCATGTCAGCATTATTCATAATACCCAGAACCTAGAAACAACCTAGATGCCCCTCAACTGAAGAATGGATAAGGAAAATGTGGTACATTTACACACTCATCTGTAAAAAAAACAATGACCTCATTGTTTTTGGCAATGGTTGAAACTAGAAAAAGTTAGTCTGAGTGAGGTAACCCAGACCCAGAATGACAAACATTATAGGTAATCATTCATAAGTGAATACTAGTAGTAAAGTAAGGATAATCAACCTAAAATCCATAGCCCCAGAGAGGATAGATAACAAAGAGGTTGTCACATGCAAAATAAATCCCATCCTTCCCACAGCCTCTACTCCTAACTTGTTCCACCATCAACTTTAAAGCCCAAGACAAAAAGCACTATCTCAACATTATCCAAACTGAGTGGGGGTGTGACTGAGTGGAGCTCACCCTGCTACAAGTTCCCAGGCATCTATCAAAAGCTAAATGTTCTCTTTGGCTCATACATTGCTTAAAACTAGAGGAATTTCATAAGTAAACTACAGCTTTCTGGTTTGTCTGGGAACGTGAGAAGAATATATAGCCCCAATATGCATTCCTACATAAGAACAACTAAATAAAATTAGCTAAAATGAAGAGGCAGATGTGTCCATTTTCATGGACTTTCTCCTGATACCCAGACAAGACTTTTTGACTGGCCTCCAAAGGCATTTAAATTTATGGTCCGTGGTTTATTATTTTAATTCATTAATTTTCTCTATTTCAGCCATCTCTTACTTAACTAGTTGGTCTGTGACATAAGATCATCTCTAGACAGATCAACTAATTTTTTACATGGAACAAACCAGTATAAACTCAAAACATGAAATTTCTCCATTGCTCTTTACCACCAACCTAACAGTAGCCATTTCAAACTCTTGAACCCATCACCACTTTCTTCTTTCTAATCAGTAATTATCTAAACCCTTTAAAAAGATGTTAAATCTAGTGTAAGTATGTGTGCTCACACCATGACATGTACATGGAGATGATCACAACTGGCAAGAGTCAGTTTTCTCTTTGCACTACATAGGTTCTGGAAAATGAATTCAGGTTGTCAGAGTTGGTGGCCATCCTCTTTATCTGCAGAGCCATCACACTGACCTTTGCCATTTCATTTTGTTTTTTTAAACATCCCTTTCCATGCCTACATATAATCCTGTGGTTCTTAGAAAAAGTATTATCTTCAAGCTCACCATTTTTGTTGCCTAGCCTTACTTTGGGTAATCCCTACTTATATAGAAAGGTGATGGCCTCTGAGGTCATCATGATTCCTGGATTCAAATTGGGGCTTTGGGGCTTCTAAGTTACTTTAACTATAAGGAATTCTTTTCTTTCATTCTACATCTATATTTTTTATTTTTAAAATTCTATTCTATTTTATTTGTTCTTTGATATTTTGTGCAGTGTGCTTTGATCATATTTGTTTCTCATCCAACTCCTCCCAGTACCGCTCTACTTTCCCTGCCTACCTAACTTTGTCTCCACTTTCTTAACCCATTAAATCTAATTTGTGCACTCCATGTTTCTGTAGGATTTTCTCATGACACTCATTGGCTGCCTTTGTTGTTGTAGTTACTGCTCTGTATTGTACTTGACTGTATTTTTCCCTATTACTCTTATTCTAGAGATAATAAGAACAGCTCTGTAAATGCTAGAGGCAGAAACCAACTTCTCCATGACCGTGTCACTAATACAAAGCCCAGAGCCTGGCAGGTTGATGCTTACTTCAACAATGTTTATTGAGCACATTTGTCTTCAGGAGCTAAGATCTAGGTTTCCAACAGTACACAAGGGAGACCAGATTGTTGGCCTTATTGGGCTTACTTTATAAAAAAGGAGCCAAACAATAAACAGATTTAAACTAATCAATCAAGATTGTGCTGTATTAGACGCAAAGCAGTTGAGTCAAATAGAACTCTTTGGCGGCAGAGGGAAAATAATTTGAGAAGGTTCCTAAAAGGGCATTAGCAGAATGAATGGAAGTGAGGAGCTCAGAAGAGCAGTAACATATCTACCACATCGATAGTAATAGAATCTAAGTCTTCAAGTCTACATGGTGCTTTAACACTTAAAAATAAAATTACCAAATATAAACTCATTGTATTATACATTTTTAAAAGAGAAAGTTGACCAACAAAGATCACTGGGAAAAGTGAGTCAGAGCATGTCAGATGCTCTCCTTGCCTCCTGCCTTTGGACTAAAGTGTGAAAGTTAATTCAGTGTTTACTCCCCACCTAGTATGTGGCAGACACTGTGTAAGTGGCGTGTTCCCCTGCTCTTAGGGTTATATTGTTTTTGTGGAAAAGATCATTCAAATGGTTTGAGAATTCTTTTAAATTAATAGCTAATGTAATGAAAATTTTATTTTGAATCTATATATGAATTGTTATTTAAAATCTTTAGAGTATAAGCACCGAGTACTAAGAAAATTATCAATCTTCAGTATAGGAGATGATTTGAAAAACAAATGTTGAAGTTTTTTGGTCTGTGTGAATAGTTTTTCTTGATCATTGTAGAAAGTTATACTTTTATTTCTCACGTGTTTACACTTCACTACCTATTTTTTCTATTTATCAGGTAATTGATATAGGAGAGAGTATAACTATTCCAGATGAATTTACAGAACAAGAAAAGAAGTCTGGGGAATGGTGGAAACGGTTAGTAGCAGCAGGAATAGCAAGCGCGATCACACGGACATGCACAGCACCTTTGGAACGCATGAAAGTCATAAGGCAGGTAGGTTTTGTGCCTTGAAGGAACATGGGGAGTACTTGATAATTAAAACATTAATATTTGAATATCTGGTAGATTTCATAGTACTCATTGAAATTTTATGCTTTCTTGAAATTTCAAATTATTATCTCTTTACTATTAAAATATGTTTTCATTTTCTTCAAGAGGTTCCTATGGTGTTTGGAATGATTAATCTTGAATGTCAGTTTCATTGGCCTAGCAGATTAACAAAGCACTTGCCTGAGTGTGTCTGTCAGGACATTTGAAGGAAGATTAACTAAGGGAAAGGAATCGCCCTGAAGGTGGGCAGCACCATCACATAGGCTGGGCCTCAGGGGAAGAGGAGGAAAAGGAGAGCTAGCTGGCCAAGCAGACAATCCCCCTCTCTGCTCCCTGCCACACAACAGGAACTCCACTGCCTTGCTGCCATGAATGACATGTCTGAAGATGGGAGGCAAAAGAAGTCTTTCCCTGTGTGCTAGCTCATCTCTCACAGTGTGGAAACGATACCTAATATGATACTCAGATTAATTTTAAGTTAAAATAACAATAGATCCACTCTATTAGACAGTTTCTCAGAAGCATAACTAGTCTACCCAATAATAATTAAATCCATAATTACAATTCAATACTTGCTAAATACTTTTGCTATAAGAATATAAAAATCAAGAAACAATATAGTGAATTTAAATTTCTAATTGAAATGATATATTTGGGTGTTTTATTGTCCTTCATTGTTTGGCAATATTGGTAGCCTTTGGTGACGAATTATGAATAGTTATTATAGTACACCATAGTAATTGTGCAAAATTGTAATGTTACCTAATTTAGAACTTTGTAATTTATCCATAATTATTCTTCACTGTCTCAAAATCTGTGACTCTGCTTAAATATTAAATTTATGTGCCATTTTTAGAAAATACAATGTGTTGGATTTTGGATTAAAGGAGCTTCATTTATTCATTCCATACCTATTTAGCAGAGTATGGTTAGGCCTTTAATGGGCACTAGGTACTGTACCAAGTCAGACACACTTTTCTTTAAAATTTCTTTTTTTTTTTGTTTTTAGAGACAGGGTTTCTCTGTATTGCTTTGGAGCCTGTCCTGGAACTCACTCTCTAGACCAGGCTGGCCTCAAACTTACAGAGATCCACCTGCCTCTGCCTCTGCCTCTGCCTCCTGAGTGCTGGGATTAAAGGTGTGTGCTACCAGTGCCTGGCTCTAGACACACTTTTTAAATGAGAGAAATTAAAATATATCAGGAAAAAAATGGATGATTAGATAATAAATATTGAAATGCCATTATATAACTGGATAGAAACACACTAGTACCATGGGAATACCAAGGAGGAATAGACACTATTTTATTTCTCTTTATTATTTCTCATGTAGATATATAATAATATATTGGTTAATTTATCCGATAGAAATAAAGGCTCTAGTTTAATCATCTACCTATAGGGAATATACTTCAGCATATGGTAATAGGACAGCTAACCCATTATCCTTCTATGTGTTTGACTCTTATGTGTAACCCACATTCTGTTCAGCCAGGAAGCTAAATTTGGACAACTGTTAGGAAAGACAGAGTTGAAAATGTTCTGTTACATATTAAAGTAGAAAACCCAGTTTCCCCAGTACCTGGGCCTGCAAAATTACATATAAAGGAAAAAGATATGGACATTTACAGTGCTATATAGAGGAGACATGGTTGAGAGATGACAGAGATGGGAATAGGGCCAAGAGGGAAAGTTAATTAGAAAATAATCTTGTGTGCTTATTACATGTTAGGTGCTAGAAATGCAAAGATGAAAGAGCATAGTTCTTATTTTCCAGAACATTACAGACATATAAATCTGTGATGATGATATAATATTGAAAATGGTAATTGTCACTTTAGATGTTTTGCATCATTCAACATGGGAAAGACAATAGGCACACTAAGATAGGCAAGATTAGTTCTCTAAGGGCTACACATGGGTCACTGGATTAGGGAGAGTGAAAAAGGATGCAACAGTGAAAGTGTTTGCTAGACATGATAGGGCTGTTGTACACATGAACTCACAGTAGCTGTGACTGCATGCGCAAGACTTGTGTAAGATCAAGCCATCTCAAACCACAGCATGGGCAGGGGAGGCTCATTATTGAAATCCTACCTCTGAGGAACAATTGGCAATTGATGGCTGCTTTGAGAGGGAGAGTTAGTTTTCTCTGAGAATGCGGCCCTTGAGAACTGTGCCCCAGGAGATGGTCCTAGATCCATGCACATGGGATAGATATGATCAAAACACATTATGCATCTATGAAATTATTAAACAAAAATTAAAAATATGGAGCAGATATAAAAAAGTAAAGGAATAAAGCAGATAAACTAGGAAAAGGATTTGAAAAAGAAAAGAAAATATAGAAAAATAGAGAATAAGGAGGGATAGTAGGAAGTGAATTAAATCCAGGTGTAATGATACATGTCTGTGATGTCAGCACTTAGGAAGTGGAGGCAGGAGAATAAGAAGTCTAAGGTTATCTTCAGTTGCATAAAAAATTCATGTCAGACCCTGTCTGTCTGTCTGTCTCTGTCTCTGTCTCTCTGTCTCTCTCTGTCTCTCTGTCTCTTTCTCACACACACATACTTTTAAAATCATAAAATGACAGGAAAATAAAAAACACAGGAAAGCATGGAGGCAGACATGAACTGACCCGTAGTTCCCCCAGCACCCTCTGTTAGGAATTCAGTAACAAAATCCTACAGCATAAAATCAGAATGTTCTGTTGTGGTTCTGGAGGACCAATCAAGTGGTCAGCAGGGCTGGCTGCTCCCAGGGTGCTGAGGAGTCTGCTCCAGGTGCCTCTCCTCGACTTGGATAAGGCCATCTTCCCTGTCAGTGCATACTGCCTTCCTTCTTGGTGTGCTATGTCTCTATGTCCAAACTTTCCTTTTATAAGGATAAAGGTCATATTACATCAGATTGATTTTTATCTTCGAAGACCCCATCCAAATAGGACCACAACCTGAGGGAATAGGAGTTAGGGCTTCAACATATTTGAGAGCTACAGTCCAACCCACAATATCCTGGAGCCTCGATGTATACACTGTTGAAACTTTGATGTATTTTTATCCACCCTGTTTTCAATACCTATTTCAATGTGTTCTTTAGTAATCTCAGGGTATTTTTGGTAGCAGCCATACACTTTGCTTATGATAAGGGTCTCTGACAATTGAATTAGAATTCTGTCTTCCGTAAGTTTTTTATTTTTATTTTTTATTTTTCTTTAATGCCTTAGATTACAGTAGTTCCCGTCTCTGGGGAAATTTTCCCATTGGTTACTTTACACTGTAAATAGCACTAAACCCAAGAATACTGTATTTTATCCTATACATACCTACATACATATGATAAAGTTCAATTTATAAATTGAGCATAAGGAGATATCACCAACATTAACACTAAAGTATAACAATTGTAGTAATGTACCCTAATGCAAGTTGCATGACTTTCATCACTTAAGAAAGCATGCATGTTGCCTCTGGCATATCCATATTGCAAACATCACTACTGCTGAACTTTGAGGTCATAATGAAGTAAAGTAAGGGATACTGGAACATACGCACTATGGTAATACTGTAATAGTAGATCTGATAATGGAGACAGCTCCTAAGTGATTATTGGGTAGGTAGATTATACCACAGAGATACCCTGCACAGAGGTGACTCATAACCCTGGAAAGCCAGGTGGAGTTAGATTAAGGGTGATTTCATCGTCTATTCAGATTAGCAAGCAATTTAAAGCACATGAAATGTTTATTTCTGTGACTTTACTTTATTTGAAGCATGGGATACAAAACAATGGACAGAGGGAAGAAACTGTGATTTTTATGTGGAATTGGGGACAAGAAAAGTACTAATATCCATTTTATGTGACTAAAGGAAAATCAAACTGCTGGTGGAAATTATGAAGTATATAGGTATAATTATTTTACCAGCAGTGGAATAAATTTATATTACCAGCAAAATAAATTTAAATAAATCTATCACTTACTTCTAGGTTCGCAGATCAAAAGTGAATAAAATGGGATTCCTTAATGAGTTCAGGCAGATGATAAAAGAAGGAGGACTTTTTTCTCTTTGGCGAGGGAATGGTGTGAATGTTTTTAAAATTGCACCAGAGACAGTACTCAAGATTGGGGCCTATGAGCAGGTAATGTGTTATTGACTATGGGGTTTTAAATTTAATTTTTGAAAAGTTTAGACTTTTGTGAAATAGAATACAAATTATGTAAGCAATAATTGTCAATGTAAATATTACTGATTTTTATTTTCATTTGGTTGCTTTCATGCTTTCTTATTACTTTGAGTGTGTCTAGAGGTTGCACTGTATTATCACAGCAGGTCTGTGACTAGTTCTTTTAAGTTAATTGTCACAGCATAAGAGGTATTCACAAAACAGTTCAGAATTTTTTCTTAGAATAGTTTGAATATTTCCCAGAGATTTCATTCCATTTGTTAATGATCAAGAATTAACCTTCTTATTTAGTGAAGACGAAGTTGAGAAATATGCACCACATTTCAAAAATTTTCAGTCTGATTTAGGATTTTGCTTTTTCTTAAGTAATTTCTTTGAGACAGGACAAATATCAGTTTTCAAATATTGAAATTCATTTGGGTTTCATAAGAATCTAAGGATGCTCTATATGCTTCTCCAGTTTTTTCTCTTTATTGTAAATTTTAGAATAATTCTCTCTTCTTTAAATAAATGTTTACCAAGGGCATTAAATTATTTCTTTTGTAGGGCCTTTTCACATGGTCACAGAGCCTTACTATTTTATGAAAATATAAAAGATTGATGCTATCCTTTCTTAGGCTCAGATGGTTGAAAAACAAGTGGATAGATGAGTAGACACTGGACTCTGAAATGCTTGTCCTTAGAATATACAGCTCTTCCTAAAATGGGGATTTGCCGATTCATTCAACAATATTGTTTTGATCAGCTAGTGTAGACCTCATGTGTTAAAGAATCTTTCCTTTTCTTTTTTCCTTTTATTGTTTTTCTTATTTAATTTTTTCATTTTACATACCAACCCCAGTTTCCCTTCCCTTCCCTTCTCCCCCATCCCGCCCTCATCCATGCCTCAGAAGGGATAAGGCCTTCTGTGGGGAGTCCACAAAGTCTGGCATACCAAGTTGAGGCAGGACTAAGTCCATCATCCCTGCATCAAGGCTGAGCAATGTATCCCACCATAGGGAATGGGCTCCAGAAAGTTAGTGCATGCACCCAGGATAAATCCTGACCCCACTGCCAGGGGCGCCACAGACAGATAAAGCCACATAACTATCACCCATATTCAGAGGGCCTAGCCTGGTCCCATGCAAGTTCCCCAGAGGAGAGTTCAGAGTCCCTGAGCTCCCACTAGCTCTGGTCAGCTGTCTCTGTGGTTTTCCCCATCATGATCTTGACCCCCCACTCCCTTCCTCCTATGATCCCTCCCAAGTCTCTTCAACTGAAGTCCAGGAGCTCAGCCCAGTGCTTGGCTGTGGATCACTGCATTGCTCCCATCACTTCCTGGATGGAGGTGCTATGATGATAATTAGGGTAGTCACTAATCTGATTATAGGGGAAGGCCCATTCAGGCACCCTTCCTGCTATTGCTGGGATTCTTAGCTGGGGTCATCCTTGTGGATTCCTGGGAATTTCCCTAGCACCAGGTTTCTCCCTTAACCCCATAATGGCTTCCTCTAAAAGATATCTCTTTCATTGCTCTCCCTCTCTATCCCTCCCCCTCGACTTGGCAATCTCAGTCTCTCATGTTTCCTTCCCCTCCCCTCTTTTCTACTCCCCCCAGTTTACTCAGGAGATCTCATATAATTCCCCTTCCCAGAGGGATTCCTGTATGTCTCTCTTAGGGTCCTCCTTTTCACTAAGCTTCTCTGGGGTTGTGGATAATAGCCTAGTTATCCTTTGCTTTGTGTAAAGACTTTTTTTTTTCTAAGTGATAGAAATGTAGCAAATTATAACAAACAAAAAAAGATCCCTTTTGTCTTTGTGGATTATAAACGAGAAAACAAAAACAAAAACAACAATGAATGAATGAATGAATGAATGAATGATATGTCAGGTGATGTCAATGGTTACTGGGAAATTGAGGAGAGGAGCTGACGACTCTTTCAAGGAGTTTCACCATGAAAAGCAGAAAGGGATGAAGTGGGAGCTAGAGGGGGAATGACAAAGAGGGGGATTTCGCACAACTGGAATAAGCAATGCTTCTAAGGGGACCCGGTGAGAGGGAATACCACAAGAGACCGAGGGGGGTGTGCAGATAATTGTCCTCTAAAGGAGAAGAGCTGTGCTAGGAGATGGGAGACGGTGCTCAGGAAGGCTTGGCGTTGGCCAGGCCCTTCAATCACAGTCCCAGGAGAAGCACTACTGAGTGGGTACGGCTCTAAGCAGCTTTCTTACAGCTTTCTTCTTAATGCTTCAGTTTCTTTGATAAAAAGGAGAAGCAAAGGCATGTTGGAGGTTTGAGGAAAGAGGAGAAGATATGAAAATCTAAGAGAGTCACAGTATAGATGGAACAAGGAGATGAAACAAGATTGTTGGTAACAAAGGTCAGTTGATGTATCAGGCAGCAGATAGCCCCAGAAAATCCCGGTTACAATATCTTTTGAATTTTGGTGGTTTCTTGTATTTTAGTATTTGTTATATGTCTACATATGAGCTAGATCTTATAGTCTGGGGATAGACGAGAAAAAAAGATATACGTTAACTCTCTCTGCCCTTCCAGATCCACATTCTATCAAAAGTCCATGTTGAAATTCAGGGATGGTTCATCTAAATGAAAATATCAATTTAAAACAAAAACATTGTGCTGCAAACATATAAAAAAGTCATTCTGATGTGTGCTCATGACTGTTACTGGTAATGTCTATACTGTCATTTATGAAGAAAAAGAATATTCTAGACTCTGTGTCATCAGCATGCCACCATCACTACGTAAGGAGACATGCAGTGACATAGAGGACATGCCAGGTAACAGTGTTACTTACCAGGACTTTGACTTCAAATGTCTAGTCTGCAGCCCTCGTGAGCTGGAACAAATCACAGAGAAGCAGCAAAGGGCATCTTTTCCCTATTTTGTGTAACTTCTAATGAGTGACCTATAATAGCCTACTTGACACTTCCTCTCTTTAGGCCCATCCTGCTTCCTGCTGGCCTGTCCAGGGACACATTGCTTTGTACAGGTAACAAGAATGAAGGAATTCAACAAAAGGTGTGAAAAACACTAGCTATTCCTGTCTTTTGTACCTAAAATCCTGTTTTCTTGCTATCTAGAAGCCCCGTCTTTCTGCTAGTTAATTTTCATACTTGTCCAGGTTTTCTCTGAGGCCCACTTTTCTCTTGTCTTATAGTAGAGATCGTTATTGGGGGGTGAGTGTTGAGTGAGGCTAGTAGTTCTTCAGAGACTGTATTTTACAGTTTGAACTCTGTGTAAAGTCCTTATTCCAACATTACGCTTTCTATAATTTCTCTCCACTTAACGTGTCCTGGACACTTACTGTTGGCCACCCGACAATATATGGCTTTGACAGAAAGAGTCTTTTAATTATACCTTAACAAACTGTGCTTTTCCTATATCAATGATGTTCACATTTTCTCTTACATTTTTCTCCTTCTTATGGAAATTCTTTCTAGAATCCATATCTTGCATTTCCTTTTCCAAGAAGTAACTTACTTTAGCATCTTCTCTTCCTGCTCTAGTCTATCAGTTGCTTTTACCACTTAATATAAGTTAGAGTTAGGTTCAGAGGCATGTGACAGAAATCCTCACACAATTTAAGACAGAAATTCATCACTTACTCACACATAGAAATCTGAGGAAAGGCAGTTTACTGAGAGTGCAAAGATGCCCTATAGGTAAAAAGAAATTCAGTCACTTCTGGCTCACTGTCTTCTGTGTTGTAGTCCCCTTTATCATGAGTTTGAGATGGAGCTCCAGCAATCACATCTAACTTCCAGGCAATAACTAGGGAGGGGATCAAAGATGGATACATCCTTCCCATCTAGGACGCTTTCCAAAAGTAATGCAGAATACTTATGCTTTCATGCCATTAGCTTAAACTTAGACAAACAAATAGGTCTAGCTGGAAGGGAATTTAGGACTGTAGTCTTTTGCTGTAAGACAACTAGCTGCAAATGAATTTATTTCTCAGAGTGAAGGGGAGAATGCATATTAGGATACAAATATCAGTCACTGTCAGGTTTTGTCTTTTCCTTTACGATCTGTTTTTAAAATATTTGCTCAGGAAAAAACTTCTTTAGAATAGGGTGTACAAGCTCATTTCCAGAACAGTACCCGTTCACTACTGAATGCCCATGAATGAGCTGCACAGTGTCATTCTGTGGATGTGAAAACACAGACAAGCAAAGATGCACTTGAACTTATTTGTTACTGAGAAAGACAGGAAGATCTTATGACAGCCATGCAAAGAAGTGTGCACGTCATAGACGCATGGAACCTGAAGTACATATGCAGCCATGTTCTAATCATGCTGGGAAATGGTTGAGCAATGTCTAAATAAAATGTTATAAAGCTTAGGCTATAGCAAAATCCACAAGTTCTCTCTCCCCAGGCTCAGTAAACGTACTAGCGAGGTCACAGGGGTCAGCATGTTACTACAGTCTTCATTCCTATGATTTGTTACAACAAAAACACCCAAAGCAAATTTGGCAAAAATAATAGACTGGGTAACTTACAAAGAAAAGCAATTGGCCCCACAGTCCAAGGTCAAAGGGATGCTAACCGTCTGGAAACCTTAAGGTTGCACAAATTTGTGTAGTTTCTCTGATTAGAACTTGTAATACTACATTGAGCAGAAATGGTGAGAATGGTTTTTTTTTTTTTTTTTTTTTTTTTTTTTTTTTTTTTTTTTTTTTTTTTGTCTCATCTTGGGCCTTGGAGGGGAAGCTTTTACTTTCCGCCATCGATTATGAGGTTCATCTTAGTCTGTCTACATCCAGTTTATGTTCCTATAACAAGTGTAGACAGTGGGTAACTTATAAAGAAAAGAGGTTTCTTTCCAAAACGTCTAGAGGCTATGAAGTCCAAGGCTATTAACCCTTCGAGAGCCTTCAAGCTATGTAATCCTATGGTGGAAGATGGAAGTTCAAAAGAATGCCAAGAAGCAAGAGAGGCTACCTAGCTTCATGACAACTTGCTTTAGTGATCTCTGACCCACTCCTGTGATAACTAGGTTATCACTTCTTATGGGCCCTGCCTTTTATTTATGTTAATAAAGTTACAGTGGTGTGATGCTTAGTTTTAGGGCAGCTTGACCCAATTTAGGATCATCTAGGAAGAGTGTCTCCAGGAGAGACTATCCAGACTGGGTTGTCTATGAGCAACCTGTGGGGGTTTGTCTTGATTACCTTAATCAGTGTGGGAAGACTCAGTCTGAAAATGTGGCAGCACTATTTAAGAGTAGAGAAAGCTAACCAAGTACTAAGCATGAATGCATTTTTTTCCCTCTCTTTCTGATCTTCTGTGGATTTTACTTGCTGCTTCAAGCTCCTGCTGTTTTGACTTCCCTGCCATGATGGTCTGTATCCTGAAACCATGAACTGAAATAAACTTTCTCCATTCGGTTGCTTCTTATCACAGCAATAGAAATAAGACTAGAACAAATGGCAATTAAATTCCAACATGAGTGGATGGGGAACTACTCAAGCCACAGAGTTAGCTGAGGGCTTTTTCTGTTTGACCTTTATTGAATGGAGAAAAGTTTCTCTTATACATTTTGAAAAAAAAATTCCCAGAGTGTTAATCATGAACGAATGCAACTGTGTTCAGTGCTTTTTCTATTTAGATGATAATGTATTTTCCTTTTATTTAAGTGTTATACTGCATTGATATATGTGAGTATACTGAACCTTTGTCTTTTATAAATACCATTTCATCCTAGCATCTGATCCTTTAAGTGTGCTCTTAAGTTTGGTTTGCTAGTGTTTTATTGAACATTGGCCTCTTGTTTTGTTTTATTATGTGTTTGGCTTGGAATCAGTGTGATGCTGGCCTCCTAAAGTGAATTTAGGAGTATTCTTTTCATTATTTCTTTTTTAAGAGTGGATAGAGGATGACATCAGCTATTTAAATTAATGCCATCTGACCATTGGTTTTCTTTTGTTTGGAGATTTTTGATTGGCAATCCTGCCTCCTATTTTGTCATTGGTCTGTATGGGTTTTCTGTTTCTTCTTATTTCAGGTAGTGACTTTATTTTTGGGGAAAAGGTAATGTTTATTGGCATATAATTCTTCATACTAGTGTCTTATAATTATTTTTTACTTCTGTGATACCCACTGTAATATTCCCTTTTCACTTCTGATTTTAGTTTTTTAAAAGGCTTGTACTACCCTCCTCAATTTTCAAAACTTTGAGATGGAATCTTGCTATGTTTTGAAGGCTTTCTCAGCCTTTGAGTAGCTGGGATTATAGGCATGTACCTCCATATTCAGCTACACGGCTCCTTTTATAATGGCACTGATCTCTTAGCAACTTTTCCTTTCCTGCAGTCAGTAGATTTTCTAAATCTTTCCACTCTGCTTACCACCCTCACCCCATTCCAGTTCTTATGGCATATTTGGCTAAAAGTGGCCATTGCAGGCTGCAGCCTGAATGCTACACTGCTTTGGAATTTTCTCTGCCAAGTAAATTATTCTGTCACTTTTAAAGTCTGACTTGCAAAAGCCCAGGGCACAAACAACGTGCATCCTAATATTTTTTACATATGTATGCCTGCATGTGTGTACTGTGTGCATGCCTACTGCCTACAGAGGTCAGAAGACAGTGCTAGATTCCCTGGAAGTTAAGAATGGTTATAAGCACCCAAACAGGTGCTGGGAACTGAACCCAGGTCCTCTCCAAGAACAGAACGTGCTCTTAACCACTGAATCATCTCTCTACTTCCACCCTAATTCTTGTATCTGATTAACAAGGGTGGCCTGTGAGCTAATTCCCAAGAGTCCTCAGAAGCTTCACTGTCCTAGTCTTTGTAACTAAAGAGCTTGCCATGTTGTTTCTAATTATTGAGTCAGCAAACACACTGTCATTATGTATATAGCAGGATACTGAAATACATAAAAACACTACTCCTGATTATATTATTTGTATGCGCTATATGACACATCCATGAGTAGACTTAAGTAATTTAACGTAGCTATTAGATTATTCCTTAGAAAAATAAAAGAAAAAGCTGAATAGAGAGGTTTAACTTATCTATTACATGGAAACTAAAATTTAGCACTGTACTAGGTTGTGTAGGGGAAGCTGTAGCCACGCCTTCTTAGGGGCTGGCTACAAGAGTACCTGAGGGCTTGTGAGGGCGTGGTCAGAGTGAGTAGGGGGACTGCGTTTTTCGGTTTCGGTTTCTCTTTGCTTCTTGCTGTACAGACTACCACCGGCTGGCTGGTTCGCTCTGTAAGTAAGGCTTTTCCCTATTAAATACCCTTATATTTCTACCTGACTCCGTATTGGTAATTACTTACTATAAGGTTGTGCTCATATTCAGCACCTGATATATATTTTAATATAATTTTATACTTTTAGTTACTATTTTAAAGCTTGAAAGGCATATATTTCAATAATACTATACATATTTTTATTTATACAGTATAAGAAATTTCTTAGTTTTGATGATGCTAATTTAGGAGTTCTTCAACGATTTATAGCTGGTTCCATGGCTGGTGTGACTTCCCAAACCTGTATCTATCCCATGGAGGTATGTATTATTATAACATTTTATTTAAAATCATGCTTTAAATGTAACTAACAATCAGAAATGGCTTCCAGATTATTATTATTATTATTATAACCTTGTAAGATTTGAATCTTGTATAAAGTGTCAGTCTTAATACCCTTTGTTATTGTTTAAAACAAATGGTGTTGTAGACAAAGAAAATACATTAATCTATTTAGTCACTTGGTAGGCAAATATGAATTGTATGTATGCTAAACTTAAGATACTGTACTAGGTACCATGTACGATCCAAGGGAGACTTAGATGGGGATTTTGATCATGTATTCCGTAATCTATAAGGGAAAACAAAACATATACATCAATATCAATGACCCCAAATTGAAAAAAGTTGTAAAGATAGCTCAACATACAGTGCTATGGAAATTTAAAGGGTGGAATTTATTTATTTGTAGTTCAGAATTCCATGAAAGACATGGATAGAATGTGTGATCACAGCATAGGCTTTGATCATGAGGGATTATGAAGAAAGGCACCTTCGGTGGAGACAGATGTTGAACAGAGGAAAGGAAGTTTTAATAAGTAGACACTTAGTTTTAGACTTTGGGGAGTTTTTATTGTTGTTTGTGTTTGATTATTTAAGACAGTATCTCACTGTGCAGCCCAAGTTGGCCTGGAAGTCACTATTCAGCCCAGGCGAACATCGAATTTGTGGTAATTCCCTACTCTTGCTCTCCTGAGTGTTGAGATTACAGGAATAAGCCACCAGGGATCCTATGATTTCTATAAAATTTGTAAGCAGATGTAACAGACCTCACTAGATTGCTCCACAAGTCAGGTATATCTATCTAATCAGTATGTCCTTATTACTTTGCTTCACACCTAGGTGATAAAGACCAGGCTAATTTTAGGTAAAACAGGCGAGTATTCTGGGATTCTCGACTGTTGCAGAAAGCTTCTGAAAACAGAGGGCATTCAGGTCTTCTGCAAAGGCTATATTCCCAACCTGATTGGCATCATTCCATATGCAGGTGTAGATCTTGCCATCTTTGAGGTGAGCTCATTCTCAAAGTATGACATTGTGCATTGTATTTGACAATATGACACAAGAGATATAGATACAGTTTTGCATGAAATAGCTTCTGATCAAGAATCAGATTGAGTGTTCTCATTTGCCTTTCTCTTAGATATCTAGTAATCTAATCATTTTTGTTTTTGTTTGTTCTTTGTAACTTATTCCTTGGCTGTGATGACTATAGACATAACTTCTGAGACAATAGTAAGTTTTAGCTCTGGATGTACATCAGAATCACCTACTTGTAGATCTTTTAAAAAGTAGACCCCCTTGGCCATATCCCAAGTATTCTGATTTAATTATCCCAGGAAGGCGTGGTGTAGTTGGAATTTACCTTGGGCCACCAACCAGCTCCCAAATAAAGACATGGAGACTGATTATTAATTAGGAATGCTTGGTCTTAGCTTAGACTTGTCTCACTAGCTCTTTTAACTTAATTTAACCTGTTTCTGTTTATCTATATTTTGTCTTGGGGCGTTTTATCTTTCTTTCATTCTGTATGTTCTACTTTCCTGCTTCCTCCATGTCTGTCTGTCTGGCCCTGGGTGTCTCCCTGGAATCTCTTCCTCTTTCCCAAGACTAAATTCCTCCTACTTACTCTACCTGCCCAGAAGTCCCACCTATACCTCCTCACTGGCTGTTGGCCATTCAGAGTTTTATTAGACCAATCAGGTGCCTTAGTCAGGCAAGGTAAAATAGCAACACATCTTTACATAATTAAACAAATGCAACACATCTTTACATAGCTAAACAAATTTTCTACAACATAAACAAATGTAACACATCTTTACTTAGTTAAACAAATGCAGCACATTTTTGCATAGTTAAACAAATATTTTGCAATGGCCAGGCATTCAGATTTCCTAACTTCCCAGAAGACTCTGATGCACAGGTAAGGTTGAGAAAACAGAGCTATTCTGTCATGGTTATGAAGATTAGAATCAAGGAAAGGAATAAACCTGGACTAAAGATGAGAGCCAGCCTAGGAGTGAAACCCTGGCAATGCAATGTTATCGGACAAGCTCACAGGAATTTCATAGTCATGACCATGATCATGGCCTGCATCTGTCGCAGGACAGATTTGACATTGGCATAAAATGGATTTGCTTTAATTCCTGTGAGAATATCCAGATTTTTTGCTCTGGTTTTTAAAACCAAAACAATCAAAGGAAAACAAAAACAAAGCCAGGCAAAAACACACAAGAAGAGTAGATAGACATGCAAATGCAGAGTGTGAAGTTCAGGTGCTAAACTTTATTCAAAGTCTCTCTTCTCCACCAGCTTCTGAAGAATTACTGGCTGGACCACTACTCAGTAAACTCGGTGAACCCTGGGATATCGATCCTTCTGGGCTGCAGCACACTGTCACACACTTGTGGCCAGTTAGCCAGCTTCCCCATGAACCTTGTTAGAAATCGCATGCAGGCAGGTGAGGTTTTTATTTTCTTAGTTTAGTTAAGTTACTAAGGTAAAAAATAGTTTTAAATAAGTATGAATATTTTAAAAGCAGAAAACCCATAGAATTGATAAGGGAAAAGCTAACTGATTTAAAACACTAGATCTGAATTTATTATTATTATGTTTTTAAAGATTTATTTATTTTGTTTTATGTGTTGGAGTGTGTGGCCTGCATGTTATCTACATGTACTAAATAAATGCAGTGCCTAAAGCAGCCAGAACGGGCAATAGACCTCTAGGAGCTGGAGTTAAAGATGGTCATGTGCCTGCCTCTCTGTGAGTCCTGGGAATGAACCAGGGTCCTCTGGAAAAGCAACAAATGTTGTTAACCACTGAGCCATCTCTCCTGGAACCTTTTGTAAATTTTAAATGTTTTTCCCCTCCAAAGTTCTGTGTGGGGCTTCCACGTTTGCTCCAGTTACTGATGATCTCTTTAAGAAGCTTTTAATCAGAAGTGCCATGCAGAACCATGGAAAAGGTTTCTTTCTTTAAATCAAACCACGTTTGCTCCAGTTACTGATGATCTCTTTAAGAAGCTTTTAATCAGAAGTGCCATGCAAACCATGGAAAAGGTTTTTTTCTTTAAATCAAACCAACAGCTGATGCACAGAGGCAAGTTACTCTTCTTGGTTTTGCTGTCACTGTCGTAAACTGCTTTGGGACTCTGTACTTCAATTGACTCAGGGAGGTGATATTTAATCTTGTGTGTTTGTTCTTGGTGAAATGTTCGGGATTTAGATTTTAACAAATGAAAAATAAATCACTTTTCAAAGATGAAAACAAGCACACAATGGGGTACCAAAGTGGGTAACATGCTTTTTCTTTTTCTTTCTCCTGGTCTTTCTCAGTTAGGCTTTGGATTCAATTTCATTGCAATTGAGATGGAGAATTTCTATGTCCAGTATCATTCATGCCTTCTTCTATTAAACTATCCTCCAGTTCCACTTCCAAATGCTTCAGTGAAGTCTCTGATGAAAGATTTGCAAGTTGTTCAAGGGAACTTTCCGCAGTGATGAAATCATCTATATCTGTACTGCCCAGTATAGTAGCCACTGATGACATTTGAAATGTTCTAATATGACTGAAGGCAGAAATTTAATTTAATTTTAATTAAATAGCCACATGTATAGTTACTACCCTATTGAGTAATGTAGGATCATTCTATATATAAGTATCCTCTGAAATGATTTCAACTTCTATAAATTCTCATTATCTTTGGGCTAGATTAATATGCAAATATTAAATATTGAATTATTCTGTTTTTTAAATTTATAGCTACTCGGAAAAAGGAAACCATACATATGCTGCAGCTCATTAAAGAAATATACATTAAAGAAGGAAAGACGGGATTTTTCAAGGGTCTCGCCCCTAACATCATCAAGGTGCTTCCAGCAGTGGGCATTGGCTGTGTGGCTTATGAGATAGTGAAATTGCCTTTTGGGTTAACCTAGAAGTGGAATATCAAACTGCTGCACTGCTATTATCACTAAGGTATAAGATAACCCTGGCTATAAGATGATCTTACTCTTTCCTAAAAGGAAAGAAATATCAACTACTTGTAAAATTACTTTGTCTTTATTTACTATAAAATATACAAATTAAACTATAGTTTTGGTAGAGTTCTTTAATAATTTCAAATTCTTTATTATCCCCAGAATTCTTATTTTACATTTCCTGTTAGCTTCTGCTTAAAAATAAAACTAGATTTTGATTGGGTGCTAATAGAAAATACAACCTCATTAGAAAACATTTGGTAAGGTACAAGAGAGTTTTTTGCTAGCATTCTTTTTTTTTTTTTTTAAAGATTAAGGTTGAACAAGTTTTACACAGTAAAGCAAAAATCAGTGCATTAAATTTGACATTACAGATAATCTCTTCAGCAAAAAGGATAATCCTCTTCATGATTCCTTCTAGACTGTTATGGTTTGTCACTTCCCTTGCTAGTCCTGTATCCCCTTCAGTGTCTGGGCAACCCATCCTTCTCACCTACCTCCACTCCAAGATGGTTTTACCTTTCTAGACATCTTTGTAGATATGAATGGCATCCCTTGCCTAGGCTGGGGAGTTCCTGGATACATGCTTTCCACAAACCTAGAGAATGATTTGCTCAGGGCAGCAGCTTCTTTTTCACTCCATTGTAAGAAGTGTTGGCAAACATTCTTAATTCTATCCCCTTGTGTCTTCAAAAGCCCCTACTCATTTCTACTGTTGCTGGGGCTAGAGACGGGGCAGCTGTCTCCTCCTGAGAGGGTGGCAGGGCTAAGTGTGTGACTTAGAGCAGATTATCTCCAAAGTTCCTCTTCCGAGTCATTGCATTTTATTTTCGGTGTGACTGGGAGCTTCAGGGGGTCATAAAATTGATGGAGCAATAATGCTATTATGGCCTTATATTTCACTTTTAAATAAGATGTCTATTGTCAGAACTCTGTTAATAGTTACTTAGTTCTGTATTAAACTTTTACTTCATTAGCAAGTATCAATTGTACAAAATGAATAGATTCACTGTGTCATTTTCATACATTATGCTATGAACTTTGATCACATTCAACAATAAACTCAGTTTAAAAATGACCAAAGGATTTGGGTAGACATTTTCCCAAAGAAAATATACAAATGATGCAAATAAGCAAAGAAAAGCTGCTTGACATTCCTGACTACAGGGAAAGAAAATTAAAACGTAGATGAAATCCCATTTGACACCACCGTGATGCCTATTATTGAAAGCAGCAAGTTCTGATGAGGATGTGGGAAACTGGAGCCCTATGCACTGCTGATGGGGCACAGTGCTGCTGCCATGGAGAACATCTCCTCAGGAGATCTCTCTCATCACCAAAAAGAAGAATGAGCCTGCATCCTGCAGCTTACTACATTCAAAAACAATTCAAAGCAGGGGCTCAAGGAGCTACTTGCTCATCTATGCTCATGGCAGCAATGCTTGCAATAACCAAAGTGTGCAAGCACCATCTAAAGGTGAGTAAACTGTGGTACATGCATATAATGGGATGCTATTTCTCTTTTAAAAGAAAATCCTGATACATGTTATGATATGGATGAATCTGGAGGATATTATATTAAGTGAGATAAACTCCTTACAAAGTATAAACACTGTATATTCACTTATATAAGGTACCAAGAGTGACTAGATTCACGGAGGCAGGAGGAATGGTGGCTGCCAGTGGCTTGGGAGGGAGAGGTGGCAACTGGAGTTAGAAATGGTTGTAAGCGGCCATGTGGGTGCTGGGTACCAACCAAACTCAGGTCCTCTGGAAGAGTGAACTGTGCTTTTAACTGCTAAGCTGTATCTCCAGCCCCTGACCCAAATTTTGCATGGCCTTTGGAGGGAGCACATTGTTTTCTGTCTCCCTGGATTAGCTCCACTAACACAGGGACTTTAGCTAGTTTCTTCACTGTTGTCTCTCCTACTTGGAGGTCTTTGGGTGGCACACAGCAGGCATTCAATGAATATTTACTAGTTGAATGAGCAACATACATGGGAGGGGACATCTGTTTACACTTGTTTTATATTCAGTACAGGGCAAGGGTTTTTATACCACCTCTTGTTACCAGTCTTTTTCCAACCCTAATTATAGCCCTTTCTTCTTAGAATGTTATTTTTACATAGTACCTTACTCTCTAAGATGATTCTAAGGGAAGTAGTTTATATAAAATAATTAATGTTATTGTAGTTTTTCTCTCACCTTTTGTGTGTTCTTGTGTGTGTTCACATGCGTAGGTGTGCATGTGTGTAGGTCAGAGGTCAACATTAGGTATCTTTCTTAATCACTCCCCACCATATTTAAATTTTATGAGAGAGAGAGAGAGAGAGGGAGAGAGAGAGAGAGAGAGAGAGAGAGAGAGAGAGAGAGTGTGTGTGTGTGTGTGTGTGTGTGTGTGTAAGTGCCAAGGCTTGTGTGTGGAGGTTAGAGGTCACTTGCTGGGGGTCAGTGCTTTCTTCTCACCCTGTGTGTCCCAAGGATTGAACTCAGATCATCAGGATTAAAGATACAATAGGTATCTTTACTTGCTGAACCATCTCCAGGGCCCTCCACCTTATTTTTTGAGACAGTCTCTCATAAACCCGGAGCTTGCATATTCAGGCAAGATTGGCTGAGTAGCAAACCCCAGAGATAGTCTGTTTTTGCCTTCACAGCACTGGGATTATAGGTGTGCACTGCCATGTTATTTATTTACTTATTTATTGATGTGGGTGTCAGGGGATTGAATTCAGGTCCTCCTGCTTAGAAAGCAAACATTTTACTGACTGAGACATCTTCCCAGCAATCCTCACCCCTAATCCTGGACTGCACTGTAACTGAATGTGTTATTAATCTATCTTCTAAAGCAACAAAACTTCCTGGGAGCCTTGCTTTCAATAGCTAAACATGTATCACTGTCCTGTGCTGTAATAGAACTAACTCTAGCTAAGAGTTTTTCATTTTTCTCCAGTCTGTGGTCACCTCTGTCATTGTTCCTGGCTCAAGCATTCCTAACTACTCCCAGTGACCCTTTGAACTTTATTTGCTTTGAACTTTCTCTCTCCCACTGGAAAGCAGGGAGGCAGGTTTGACAGTTAAAGTAAACAAAACTGAGCATGTCTCTGAGTAAGGATGGAGATGGTGGCTGCAGTACACCACATCCTCAGAATCATCCTCCTAGACTGGGTGTAGGTAGCTTCTGTGTCTACAAGGAGAAACACAGTCAAGCTTTGTCACAGAACAGGGTGTCTTAAAGAGAATGTTTTATACTGGGCAAGTCTGGAACCTGTGCAAGCTTTGTCAAAATATACTCCATAGGTGGGTAAGAAAATATTAGTCATTGCATGTCCATTCTGTACATCAAGCCTTTCCTTCCATGCTCATGTGGAATATTTCCAACATAAAAATGAAGACATGTATTTGGAAAGTTTAGTTTATCCTTCATGGCCGATAGAAGATTCATGAAGGTTAAATTATACAGAGGCTTAGTGAAACCAATGCTGACTTAATTCACTCTGTGATATTAGGCAAAGGATGGATCACATGACATACCCTCAGCGTGCCATTTCCTTTTCCCTCAGACTCTGGGTATATAGAACAACCTCTGCCTTCACTCATCTCTTCCTGCTAGCTTCTTAGCCACACCATAGGAAACTGTATGGGAGAGAATTCAGGGAGATATGTTCTCTGCTGTAACCTCATGATCATCTAAGTGAACACCAGTGATCAGTGTTTCTTCCTTCTCTCGTCATCTGGATGGCTTTTACTATACCACATTGCCGACCTCATGGAAGTATTATATAAACCTTGGGGTTTTTTTCATTTTGGTCATAAGGAGCTGGTTTTACTTAGTTTGCTTCTGCAAAGGAAAATGTGTTATAAGTAAACCCATATTAGAAGGAGAGGAATTTCTTTTTGTTTTGTTTTTAAGAGTATTGAGGCTTTGTTCACTTCAAAAGCCAATTTGCAAAATTTGCAAGCCCATGCAGCATAGGGAAGAAGCAGCCCGTGTATTCCCATTCACAGATCCCATCCAAATGTAACTTGCTCTCCAAATGATATCCTTTCAAGCCACATGCTGAACTTCTCTTATTTCTGGTCTTCTTCAACTAAGAACAACCAAGTCTTTCCTCGACTTTCATTATCTTTACAAATCTAAAGGTTACAGACTGGAGAACATTCTGTTTTGGTTTATCTGTTTTGCATTCAGGTGGTTCTCCTGAATCAGGCACCCTGCTCTACCACCTTTGATTCCTACTGTACGGCTTGTGTCACTAAGACCTGTCTGGTGGCTCTTGTAAGGAAGGTGGGAAAGAAAAAGGAAGTGAGAGGGAAGTAAAGAGGGAAGCATAAATGATTGGAGATGGAGAGAAGAAGGGAGTAACCAAAGGACTGAGGAAGCATAGCAGGAAGAGGGGCCATCAGTATTTTATACATAAAGTAGAAATATGCCAAATTGATCCATTGTCTATGATTATTGTTAATAAAAAGACTCAAATTATTTACACTAGAAGTACAGTTTTCAGGACATAATTCAAATGTTGAAACACTGAAGTTTTGACACAGCTTTTAAAATAATTTTCAAAATGCTGAGGCATGATTTTAAAGCCAGTTATAATTCTATTATTTTAAAACAATTAGAATTACTTTAAAATGTGAATTATTCACGTGAGTTAGTAATGGTGGTGGTTTTAGCAATTTAGTGCCATGTTTTTATAATTGAGAATTATTTTCATTCATTTGGGGCATGGGATGGGTTGGTAGATAGTCCGGGCAAGAGACAGAATTTATTCACCTTTTAACCTGGACTTCTGACTCCTAAATGACCCAGAGAATATGATAGAATTTCCAGTGTGATATGAATGAGCCTAAACCCAAAATGATCACTTCCTCACTACAGTGCTAAGGTACCCAGGTTCATATTTCACTTCATGATAAAATCACCCCCTTTCCTGTGATGAGTGCAGCTGTATAGACATGTGGTAGAACTGGTCTTCGTGGAGTGGCTGACAATTTGTCTTTATCAGGGCAATTAGTAGCTGTTAATAAAAAGAGCAAACATCTTTACCTGATGTAACTGTGAGGCTCTAGAGTGCTCATTCAAGCAGATCCACTATCACTCCAAGGAAACCAAGATAGGTGCTGAAGTCTTCAAGGATCAAAACTGATGAGGTCAAAAAAGTCCACTGTTTCCTTGGAAATGAAGGGCACGAGAAGGCCAGAAGCCTTTTAAAGCAAAAGTGCTGTTAGACTGATAGCCAGACATTTTTCCTGACCACAGAAATGAATCACATAAAACAAATATGAGCCCAGGGTTTTCTGTGTGGTCTTTGTGGGAGCCCTTGTCCCAGGGGGCTTTACCAAGGGACATAGACAGGAAAGGGAACCCCTCTCATGGAGATGTCTGAAGTCAGTGGACATTTCTTCTCCTATGTGGAAACTTGCTAAGACTGCTATCTGTGTGCCAGCCATCCTTCACCATCATAGCAAATAGTGGGGATACTCAGTTTATAAGTGGGGAAAGGTTCTCCTGGGCTTAAGGTTTCACATGACCCTACTGCTTATAGGGGGCATGTGGGGATGGGGGGGACTGTGTGTGCGTGCTAGATGACAACAGTGGGGAGTGCGGGTGGAATACAACCTCTCACCTCATGGTTGGGAAGGAAGAAACAGAGACTGGGATTTATAGCCCCCATGGTACAGTTCTCCTCAACTAGCCTGAAGACCCCACAGTAGGTCATACTTCTAAAAGTCTGTACCCCATCTCCACTGTGCTAAGCTTAGGTCCAAGGATTTAACATGGGCCTTTTGAGGGTGTCCTGTTGATTGAGTTTCTTTCCAGCCTGGTCCCACAGCCAATTAGCTCCAAATAGACACAAATACTTAATATTAATTTATAAACTGTTGGTCGATGGCAAGGGCTTCTTACTGGCTAGCTCTCTCTTAATTATTAACCCATAACTATTTCTACATGGCCCTGTCCTACCAGAGAATTCCTGGAGCATCCGTTCTTCCCAGACTTTACATGGAGTCTTCCTCGAGGCCTCTCTCTGCCTCCCTCTCCTCACCCAGCCTTCTCCTGGTCTGGTAGTCCCACCTATCCTTCCTGCCTGCTATTGGCCAATCAGTGTTTTATTCATCAACCAATAAGAGAAACAATTATACAGAAGGACATCCCCCAGCAGCATCCATATCCAAACTAAGCAATTGTGTACGGAGTTTCTCAATCCATTGAACATATATTTGTAAAACAGTAAAACTTATCCCCAGATGATTAGAAGATAGCCCTAAGTTTTTTATTAGATTTGGCAAACAATAAGTGGATAGAATTTCTGAAACTTCCCAATGTCTCATTTGCCTCATGGCACTCATTTGTTTTCTTCCTCCCAACCACTCACTGCTCTTGTTTCATTGTTACTCTTTGAAGAAGGTTAAAGGAAGTCCACGAACACCTAAATAAAGAATAACAGGTGTTTATTGGGGGAGCACTCACACAGTGATGGCAAATAACCACCGTGGTCTTTTGCCCCTGAAGGTGGAGGGTCTGCTATGCAGGTTGCTCAGATCACAACCCAAGAGAGAGATGGCGGGAGCCCCTCCTCTTCCTTATAAAGGGTCACAGCGGCATACCGAAGCCACACCCTAAGATCATTAACTCAAGTCTATTGGCAGAACAAGATGCCATTACAATTACTATACAGGAAGCCTGGACAGACCTGAAGTTTGCTTCTGAGCAGTTGGAGACACTGACTCTGCAGGCTGATGGCTCCCAGCGTTCCTGATAGCAAAGTTTAAAATGTAAACACTTCACAAACTCACGGTACTGGTTTAAGAACTCTTTATTCCACTTTGTTCATGTTTGAGACTGGTTTTCAAGTCTGCTTTATTGAGACTGGTTTTCGAGTCTGCTTTATTGAGACACTTCAGAGAACAAAATTAATCCATGTAGGTTTCTGATGAGCACACATTGTGTAACCACCTTCATAATCAAGATCGAGGGAAGTCTCATCATCCCATCCCTATTCTGCCCTTTGCTCCTAGTATCAGCCCTACCTCCAATAAAAACCACTCGTAACTCCTGATCTGTTTCTGTCCATATATATCCCATACAAATATATTTCTTCCCAGAACGTCCTACCATGCCAGCTGCCTGGCAGCGGCTGCTTTTCAATGCTGAGAGGCATTTCCTTGTGTCAACACAGCCCTGGTTTGTTCAGGAGCCTGTCCACTCAGGACCCTTTGGTGGTTTCTAGGTCTGCAAGAGTTTTCTCTCAAGATGAGAGGATCTCCAGAGACGGCCTTAGGGCATTTTCAAGGAGAGATAACAAGAAGTGATGTCTGAGGGCTTTTCCTGAGTAAGGGGCTAATCCCCAAGACTACAATGTGGAAGCAATACAGGAACTGGTTTCAGGACATGATTTTTATTAACAGCAAGGCAGTCCTTATCTCCATCCAGACTTAAGGTTCATACACTGTTTTAAACAGAATGGTAGTGAAGGAGGTAAATTCTTAGACCTTGACTTTTGAAGAAACAAGTGATTATAGTTTCCGTTTTAAATTCCCGAAGACAGCAGGGTATTAACCGCAGTTTTTACTAGGTGGCGTGACTGGAGGGAGAGTATTCCAGGGAAGGGCTATCCCACATGATGGCCAGGCAGCTGTTCATATTCTCACTTTGCAGACAAAAGTCTATGCAAGGAAGCTATGTCCAGTCTTTGGAATTACACAGCGGAAGGATCAGGTCTCGGATCTTCTCTCTGTAGACAGAAAGGTTCTCTCGTTATTCTAGAAACTGTCTCACCTGAGCTATAAATGCCAAACCTCAGAACCACACATCTCTTGAGGGGAAGTAGCTAAAGTTCCTCTGTGTGCTGTGAAAAGGTACCCACTGTGCGTCGTCTCCCCTCCTTTCTCCACAGCCTCCGGGGTGACCGATGCACTTCTCTGAAAAAGGCCTCTCTCAAGTCCCTGTGTGCTCCTTTTGGTCTGATAGACCTGTCCACATTTGACTCGCCATCCCAGTTATCCACTGCTATCGTTCTGGTTCTCCAACTCTCCCAGGCCAAAGGGCCTTTGAGGCCGAGCAAGCTGCCCTTCAACACACCAAGTTGCAGCTTCGAGGGGCTCTGGACAGAGCAGACCCTCTTTCCGTGTCCGGAGCACCCCATCCCGCCTGCCTGCACGTTCCGGGGGGGCCTGAATCTGGCCCAGCCTGTCCCTGTAGCCAAGCCGGGCCTGGGCCAGCTCCGCCCCGAGCAGCAGCTGGGCGGCCACACCCAGCGCCGAGCTGGGTTCCTGTGAGCCAGAAGCCTCGCCCCCGACGACGTTCCAAAGGCTCTGCGGCTGCCGCCCCACCCAGCCAGGCCTCACCACCAGGATCGCTCCCGGCCAGGGCCAGCCCGCGGCGACTTTCCCGGGACCATGCTGCGCTGGCTGCGGGCCTTCGTGCTGCCCACCGCCGCCTGCCAGGACGCGGAGCCGCCCACGCGCTACGAGACGCTCTTTCGGGCGCTGGACCGCAATGGGGACGGCGTGGTGGACATCGGAGAGCTGCAGCAGGGGCTGCAGAGCCTGGGCATCCCACTGGGCCAGGACGCCGAGGAGGTGGGTCGCCACGGGGCTCTGGGGCAGCTGCAGGCGTCCCGGGGACACAACCAGGTACCGGGAGGGAGGTGGCCTGAGGCCAGGCATGGAGGAGGAACTATGCCCGCCAGCTGCCTGGAAGAGCTCCAGAGAACTGGATCCCGAAAGCGGCGGGTATTTTTCCAGATAAATTAGTGTTGCACACTTAAAACTGCCAACGCTTTCGTCCTGAGAGCATCTCTGGCTCTTGGTTCTTCACCTGCCCTGTCCTTTGCAAACACTGCATGGCTGTTCAGACTTTTGTAGGTCCCAAGTTAGGTGAAAGAGAGACTTTGTGTCTCTTCGAAGCAGCTTTGTTAAACTGCTAGAGTTTATTGTTTCAAAAAAAAAAAAACAAAAAACGGGTCTACCCAGCCTCTGGTTGAGGTAGAAAGGCCACATTCCGTTTTTATGGCGTTCTAAGTTAGTGCCCTAAGTACACACATTGATCTGAAGGGCTGACTTGTTGTAAAGCAATTGTACTTCCTCTGAGTCATGTAGATTGACATCCAGGGCCCCCTGGCAGGGTGGAGACACTGGATCTGGAATTTGTCCAGCCCACAGCCGCGCAAGAGGACACTGGCTTTCCTATTCCAAGAGGAACGTGCTTGAGTTACCGCGGGGGGCACCAACTGTTCTGTACCTATATTTAAAACTTCTCTTTCAGTGTCAATGTCCTTCATAGAGGCCTCTTTACTGTGTTCTGTTAGTAAGTTACAACTTTTTCTTTTTGGAAGCTACCCGTTTTGCCCAAAGTATTATGTATTTCATTTTTGATCTCTGTTCTTTCTCCTTCTTCACTTTAGCCGTAGGCGTGCCTACTTGATACACGGTCTGAACTAACCACCTTTGGGTACTTTTTGCTGGTCTGTTTTATTTGCCCTGGGTTGACTCATTTCCTCCTATTTCTTGAATCAAAGGCCAGACTGGGTAATTTTGAGTGATAGCATCTCTTAGCCGCTAGTAGCTGCATCTCACAGGTGTGTTGGGGTTATTTGTTTTGTTTTGTTTTTGAGACAGGGTTTTTCTGTGTAACAGCCCTGGATGACCTGGAACTCTGTAGGCCAAGCTGGCCTCAAACTCACAGAGATCAGCTTGCCTCTGACTCCCAAGTGGTGGGATTAAAGGTGTGTATCACCAGGGTCTGGCGGCTTATTTGTTTTTATTATTCTCATCCAGGTGTTTATAATCACTGGCATGATTTCTTTGACTCATCTATCATTTTAAGTGTGCTTTAAATTTCCCAGTACTTTTTTTTTTTTTTAATGAATGGAGTAGACAAAGCATCTGATGAGATTTTAAAAAGAGAGGGAGTAGCCAGGCATGATGGTACATGCCTATAATCTCAGAACTCTGGAAGCTGAGGCAGGAGAATTGGCACAATTTTCAGGTCAGCTTGGGCTCTGTCCTCCTCTCATTTAAGTCAAACCTGAGTGAACTGAAACAAACAGCAACAACAAAACTTCAAAACCCCTGACCCCCCAATAACAACTCAGATGATAAAAGGTTCATTTTCTACTTTTTCTCTTTATAACATTTGTAGTATTTCAGTTTGGGAAAACAAATGCCCATTATTTTTGTAATTAAGGGGGAAGTTATTTTTATTTTATTTTTATGTCTCCTAGAACACCTTCCAGAGAGGAGCTGGCTGTGTGTACTGCTGTTTGTGACTACTTTTATAGTTCGAGAGTGGTATTACTTACTTAATCTTTATGCCCTTCAATAGGACCAGCACTTAGGATTCACAGTTCTGTCTCACTCATTGGATCAAAGTGACATCAAAGGATTTAGGGCTAGCATCTGAAATGCACTGACATGACAGTGACCTGTCTTTTAATAATTAAAGAAAAAAGACAAAATTGAACTTTAAATCAGTTGCATTCATTACTGTTTTATAGACTTGCTTATTTATTTGTATGTGTGTACACGTGTGCTTGTGTGGGAACCATTGCTCGTATGTGGAGGTCAGAGGCCAACTCACGGGGGCGGGGTCACTTCTCTCCTCTTCCCAAGTGAACTCCGGGATGGAACTCAGGCCTTGGTGGCAAGTGCCTTTACCCTGTGTGTTGTCCTGTAGGCCCCAGTCCTTAGTGTTTCTCTTTTCATCATAAGTAGGACCAGGTAGGCAAAAACATGCTGGGGGAATTGGGATAAACATGTGGTGTGTGAAATGGTGGGGGGATTCCTTGTCCATGGGCCCACTTGCATGCCTTATTAACTGTGATCTGGACATACTTAACCCGTGTATGTTTCCACTCCAAACCATTTCTCCTCACATAGGCAGTGAATGGACCCCCTCACCTCTAGACACATACTAGGAAGATCCTCCTCCTCATTTCCCAAAAGCTTCTTCTTGGCTGGATTATGGCAGCTCTGTTGTTTTGTGCTCAAACACTCAGGGATCCTTAGTTAACCAGGCTTCAGCTTTCCCTCCTCATTCACAGAGGAGTAGGGTTTGAATAAGAGCTTCATTCAACGAAGGAGTTCCTAGAAAGTTGAGAACAGGCGGATAGGGAATTAGCCAACTGGTATTGATCAGAGGATGAGAGAACATTTGTGTTGGGGATAAGTGGCCCAGCTTGAGTTTCCCATAGAATTCAGTCACTGCCTGGAGCAGCCCAGGGACAGGATGGCCTTTCAGTGTATCAGAAGGTGCCATGGTTGGAAGTTAGCTGTGTCACGCAGCCAGGGTCCCTCGAAGGGAAATAATCCCACTCTCAATGGGCCATGAGTCCCATAATACACAAAAGTCCTCAATAATTTTCAAGATTCTAAAAGGATATGGAGACCAAAGAGGTTGTTAATTATTGCTATGCAGCATTTTTAATGATTGTATGATAAACTACTTCATGTTTAGGTAACATATTTCCAATACTCTGATTGCCATTTAGCTTACTGATAGTTTCAAAACTGTGTCAAATAAAATTACATTAGAATCCCATTGTTTTTATTTTTTCGTTTTGTTCAGTGGACTGGCATATGCCCTTGCTCACAGTCTACTGATTCTAATGCTAATCTCTTCCAAAATTACCACAGGCACATCCAGAAATGTTGTAATTGGCTACCTGGGCATCCTTTATATCTTAATCAAATTGTAATTTTAAGTCCATCATTATATCCGGGAAACCAGAGCCAATAAAATATTTCAATTTAATGACTCAGTCAAGAGCTACTGACTAAGGCATGGTTAAGTGTTGGGTATACTGAACTGAGGAGATGGTCCATTTGAGTAGACAGGGGTAAGAACTAGGGATAATTCCAAGTTTCAAGATAATACTTTGTCCCCAAGACAAATATTTACCTTGAGGGGAAATTCCTATAGAGTTTCACCAAATTTTACATCTTCATCATATTTTTAAGCTTTTTTTTTGCAATAAATTTAGCACTTAGAAGAGAACAAATATCTGTTTTTAAGCTTTTTAGATTTTATACTATGTCTCACGTTTATTTATTATATGTGCACACATGCCTGTATACCATGGTGCACACGTGGAGATCCGAGGATAACTTGCAGGAGTCAGTTCTCTCTCTGGGAATTGAGCCGGGGTCATTAGGATTGGTGGCAAGCATATTTACTTGCTGAGCCATCTTGTCAGCCCCAAGTTCCTTTTTTTTTTTTTTAATTTTCCATACGACAAATATCTGAGTAGAATGTAGAAAATAGGTGTAATGTGCACAATAGTTAATCATTGGTAAGTATTCCAGAATTACTGAGGGGAGAGAAAAGACTTTGAGGCAGGCAATCACGAGAAACAACCAAGAGCCAGCCAGATGTGAAATTGCTATGCTTCATTTTTTGATGCTATGACCTCTGTTTTCTCTTTCTAAAGTTTATTCATTGAAAATTTCAAACAGGGATACGATGCATCTTAATCCTATCCATCTCCACTCCCTCTCTTCAGCTTCCCTTAGCCCCCTCCCCAGTATATTTCCCTTTCAGCTCCAAGTCCCCTTTTGTTTAATTAACTAATAAATGCAGCCCATATGTGAAGGGGTCTGGGGTCATCCACGGGCATAGGCAACCTCCCTGTGAGCACCCCCTAAAGTAAAATGAGTCTGCCTCCCTCAGCAGCTGTCAACTGTTGGTAGCTCCTCAGCTAGGGGTGGAGCCTCAGGAACACCTCCTACTCCATGCTTGTATTTTTAACTGGCTTGTTATCATGCAGGCCTTGTGCAGTAACCACAGCTTCTGTGAGTTCATGTGAGCAGCAGGCATTTCACAGCACTCCCCAACCTCTGCTCTTATGTTCTTTGTATCCCTGCTTCCGTGATGTTACTTGAGCCCTTTGCTATGACATTAAGAGAGAAAAGTCGTGCAAGTTCTCCCGAGACTCAGGGTTATTAGGGTATGGACCCGAGTCCCCTACAAAAGCAACAAGTGCTCTTAACTGCTGAAACATCTCTCCAGACCCACAAAAGAGGGTTTTGTTGGCCATGGGGACAGGCCTTCTTTGTGTCCTGTAGAGACAAAGAGTCACAACTGATGTATCTGGGTAGAGAATACACCTCTATAGGAGGTATCCATGTGACCACACAGATAAGACCAAAGCCTTGACCAAGATAATAATAAGAACATAAAGAAAGCCAATTGACAGCATTTTCAAGGCTGGTAGGGAAGAATAAACCACAATGTTGATAATGTCGTGTAATAATAGGCAGGTAATTGATAAAATATTTCTTTTCACTTTTGGAAATTGCCCTGCTCATTATTTGCTTGTTGATATATATATATATATATATATATATATATATATATATATATATATATTTGGTTTTTCGAGACAGGGTTTCTTTCTCTGTATAACAGCCTAGGCTGGCCTTGAACTCACAGAGCTCTGTCTGCATCTTAACCAACTACTAGACAACAGGGGTTTCAGGGATACAGTGATGATTTGTTCCCCTTGGACTTGTTCACTGCTGTAGCCCCAGCTTAATGAACATTGTCTTACGCTGTTCAATAACACCAACTAAATAAACATCTTTGCACTAGGGTTTGGGGTGACTTTCAATCATTTCCACTTTATATTTGAACCTTCTAGGAATTAAATAACTTGACTAAGATCCTGAATTTAGCATTTAACCCTGGTCTAACTGATTCCATAGCCCATAAAATACCATGACTAAGCTAATGTATGATAGCCAATGATTCATATTTTACAGTGAACTTCATTTAACCCTTGCAAGCAAATCCTTTTGCCGTTTTCATAAATCCAACCAGTGACATTCACTTCATGTTTAAAAGGTAAGATTTTTGAACTCAGAGTGCACAAGAGAGGTTAAGTAGCATTTTACAGAATGTTGCTTCGTGGAAGCTTATTTATCTCCACGTGTAATAATTAGAAAAATAATTATAAATAAATGATTCTGAATCAGTTAGGGTTAAGAGTGAGGAGATAATTCAAGCAACAATCATGGTAATTTATTTACCAGGAAGAATGGGAGAAATCTAAGGCAGAGAAAGTAAAATAAAAAGATAAAGATACTTGCTGTGGCAAAGTCAGGGGACACAGCTTGTTGGGAATTTGGGAAGGAAACTAACTAAGTTTAGAATGCTCCCCTTGAGAAGGCCATATTAGACCTTACAAAGGAATCTCCCTCTTTGTTTTCTGTTGTGGGAACTCATTCAGACAATAGCCTTTGGAGTATCAGCGCATTAAGGTGTGGTCTCAGGTGCTTTGGCTAGATCCTTAGCACCACAAAAGGGGGAGTATTAACCTAATATCTCCATTGTTCAGTGAGAAATTATAATTATTTCACTGGGGTAACACCTGAAAAAATTCAAAGCAAAGCAATAAACATTGCTAAACTGTTGTTTTGCACTCAATTCTATTCCATCTGTGATTATGAAAATATGAAATGTCTTTTTTTAAGGAAAAAATAAAGAATTATAGAATAGAGGACCTAGATGATCCCTGAAATCAGTTTACCCCATTGAACCATTCTTGTTATTGAGTTCCCAAGATGTCTGTCATCTAGCACAGGTGACCCCCCATCTTTTAGTATGTGAAGGTGGGTGTGCATGTGTGCACACTTCCCCAAGTGTGTATGGAGCAAGAGGCCAATGTCGGCTGTCTTCCACTATTGCTCTTCTCCTTATCTTTTGAGACAGGGCTCTTTCTGAACCTGGAGCTCATCACTTGGATAGACTGGGCACTGAGACCCTGGAATCTTCCTATTTCTGAATTTCCAGTGCTGATATTTCAGAAGTGTGCCACCATGCCCAGCTTTCTGTGTGATGCTGGGTATCCAAACACAGGCCCTGATACTTCTACAGCAAGTGCTGAGCCATATGCCTATGGCATATCTTAAAGGTATATTTACATAAGCCTATAGCCATTCCCAGGTGCTTTTATTAAAATCTTCACACAGTAGACGAGGCAAGTGAGGTCTACCAGCTCTTACAAGGGCACTAATCCCATTCATGAGGACTCCACTCTTATGAACTAATTACTCACGAAAACCCTACTTTTGGCTACCATCACATAAGGGAAGCTAACATCTGCATGGAAACTGAGTGGCACAGACATTTTGTCCATACAGTGATCTTCTCAGCTTCTAAGGTCCCAGGCTCCCAGACTCCAAGTGTCTCCTAAGAAAGTCACAGTAGGAGCTCTGCCTGTGATATTATGGCAAACAACTTAGTCTTAATAATGCCTGGAACTTCTCAAGCTAACTGAATAAATTTATTTAGATTGCTAGCATGAACCTGGGTTCAGGAACACCTGATTCTCTCCAGTCCCATACCCTCTCTCTCTTCCATATACTCACAAAATATTGTCACAAAAATAAGTGTGACCCCCAAAGTGTAAATTCATTCTGGATGCACCTCCCATTATTACTTTGTATTGCCTCATTTGTAAGTCCAGATTTCAGAAGTGCAGGCTGCTGTACTCTTTCAAAGTCTTCTCAGCATATGAACAGATTCCCACACAGATTCCTCGACTCTTCAATGTTGTGCTGTGTTACTCATTAAACATTAAATTTCAGATTATTTCTTCCATCTCCAGTGTCCTAACTGTGTCTTATTTTCATCAGAGTATTTCAGATAATACCCAAATTTTGGGGCTATCTTTTAAAATGTTCTAGTGTAACCTTTGACTTAAAAACAAAACAAAAAGCTAGAAGGAGGGTGCAGAAACAGATGATGAAAAAGGGCAGAGGAGAATACAATGACATTCAACGCCGGAAAACTAGAAATGTGTGGGAAATTAATAGCGACAAAGCACTGGTCCCTGTTCCTCAGACCACCATGGCTCCCAGCCATCCATAACACCAGTTCCAGGGGACTCGGTGCCCTTTACTGACCTACTCCAGGACCAGAACACATGACATGCACATAAATGCACAAGCAGACAAAACACACATAAAATAAATACATCTAAACATGAACAAAAAAATCCTCTTTTGTGGGATAATTCATTCACGATTGGGCCACAACAGGTTTTGTGAAACAGCCTTCCACGTTAGGCCCCTGCTCACCAGCTCTTGGGAAAGTGTCTATTGCACAGTTTACAGAGGTACCTAGGTTTAACTGTGGTGTAACCTCCTCCTTGAGGGAGCCTATCTAGGTTGTGATGGCCTTTTTGTCTTGCTCTCAGCACTTAGTGTGATGAGAAGTATAGAGCCAAAGGTAACGAGAGTGGCAGAATTAAATTTTCCTTATGAATTTTAATATCTAATTAAAATATTTATTATCAACTAATACCTAATTAAAAATATTTATTTTTGAGTGAAGTTCTCATGCTTTAGCTCAGGCTGGCCTTGCGTTCAGGAGCCTTCTATCTGATCCTGGTGTGAGGTGTGTGCCATCTTACTGGGCGATATTCAATTTTTTTGTTTTTTGTTTTTAAAATTATTCAGTTTGAAAAATAATTTATGTAAAAGCAGGGAGGTGTTCTGTGGAACTGCACTTCCATACTTGTCCTGGAGCAGAATGGGGGTCACACGTGCATGAAGAAGGGGTTCAGGGTTTCCCTGGCTCTGGAGGGTAAGCATTAAAAAGCCACAGATACAGTAACAGTATCTCCCGCCTTCTTGTTGGGAGTCCAGCTGCCTTAACATCTGGCCATTTGGGGATTATCCTCTGGGTGCCTCTCAACAGGTGCCTGGATGGAGCAGTTTTGCCCCCTGAGTGACTATAGATATTGGGTGAAAATAAAAGATTAACAAAAAAAGAAAAAAAGGGGTGGGAGGTGGAGATGGAGGGAACAGAGAAATAGCCCACCTGGGCTATTTTCTGTTTGTTTTCAGTCTTTATGACTGCCAGTCTGGGGTGCTTCACCTCTAAAAAGAGGATTCCTGGGCAGGTGCAACTTGCCTACTGACTGAAAATGGTTGGCTTACACCGAACCTGAAGCCCAGTAGTGGAGCGATTAGTGATTTTCTAGCATGTGCATGTTCTAACATATTCCTTCCCCAGCACCCCAGAAAACAATGACAAACCACACACAGACGTCCAAAAGTGGTCAGGTGACCTCTATTCCTAGAGCAGCAGCCTAGTTCCGCTCTACTCCAGCATTTTTCAAAACAGACAAAACAAAACAAGACAAAACACAAACTTCCTTTTTAAACAATCTTGTGTTGGGATCTCTAAAAGTGGTGGCGGGGTAGGGCTGCTTCTGTCTTGGGTCCTGTTGAACCTAGGGTGGAGGCAGGAGGCCGGACCTCCTATTAGCGGACTTGGGGGTGGAACCCCTCTCGCCCAATAGCGCGCTGGTTCTTGCTCTGCACGCGCTCCTGCAGTCAGTCCCAAGACGGTTAGGATGGGGCACTCTCCTTCCAATGCGGTAACCCCCACAGATGCTTTGCCTTTGGCCCCTTTCTCTCAGCGTGGACATACATCCTCTTTGTCCTATCCTGGGGACTTCTGCCCCTGGAGCAGTCAGAGGGGCATAGCCGGGGTCACCCTGGCAGCAGGGGACATTGCAGATGGACTCCCTCTATGAAGACCTCTTTTTGTATCTGGACTATGATAGAGATGGAACTGTGGACGTCTCTGAACTTCAGGAAGGCCTGGAAGATTTAGGGGTCATTCAGACTCAGGTGGGCGTCAGGAAGCTCAGAATGATGTCGGCGCCTGGACCTCTAGAGAGGCCTCCTGAAGCCGACTGAAGCCTAATTCATACGTTCCCAAACCTGACCTGGGTCCTTTGAGGTGCTTGCTGGGTTAGCCCTGCTTCTGTTTATTGAGAATCATCCAGGGGCTAGGGACGTAGGTAGTAGGCAGAGTGCTCCATTCAATTGCCAGTACCGTATACCACATTGTGCAGCAGGCCTCTAATCCCAGCACCGAGGATGGGGAGGTGGGACCATTAGAAGTTCAAGGTCATCCTCACAGCTAATATCCTCAAGAATATTTCTCAGTTTTTTTTTTTTTTTTTTTTTTTTTTTTTTTTTTTTTTTGGTGGCTATAATAAAATTTCCACCTTCTGATTGCTTTTGCTGCTGGCTACAGTTCTGGTTTTTTTGGGGGTGGGTCAAGTTGTTCAGTGTTCTCACCTGTCACCGGAGAACTAGATTAATAGCTTTGGCACATCTTAGTTACTTTCCCACTGCTGTGAAGACACACTATGACTAAGGCAACTTATAAAAGCATTCAGTTGGGGACTTGCTTACAGTTTCCGAGGGTGAAACCATGGCCATTATGGTGGAGAGCATAGCAGCAGGCAGACAGCCAGGAGCTGGAGAAGTAGCTGAGAGTTTATATCTTATCCAAAAGTTGGAGGCAGGGAGAGAGAACTAGCTTTGAATTGCATGAGTTCTTGAAACCTCAAAGCCCACCCTCAGTGACGCATTTCCAATAAGGCCACGCCTCCTAATCCTTCTCAAACAGCGTGGACCAAGCATTCAAATATATGAGCCTATGGAGGCCATCCTTATGCAAACTGCCACAGTATAATGGGCCCAAGATGTGCCACAGGTTAGAGAAGAACATTCACTCCACATGAGTTGGGGGCTCAGTGGGAGTTGGGAACAATTATGCTTTATGTTCCTAAGGGGGTGAACTTAGTTAGAATCCTCCTCAATATATTAGCTGTGTAGATTTTGGAGTCTTTATTTGAAGAATCCATTTGTCAACCAGTTGTCTTTAAAGTATATTCCATATGCCAAGCACTGCACTGTGGTGTCTGTGTCTTTTGCTGTGGTTGGGATAAATATTTCTCAAAAGTGTTCCTTTTAATGACTTGGTACTCAGTGAGTCTACTAGGGAGTGGTGCTGGAACTTCTAAGAACTGTCTTAAAAGTGGGAACTTCAAGAGTTGGAAATTTCCCATACGGAGGTGGATGTTGGGATCCTGGTCTCTCTTCTTTCAAAAATATGATGTGTATTTACTTATTTGATGCCAATTAGCCTTTCAAAAGGATTCCTGATTTTGCCATAAACAACTTAAGTTCTTTGAAGCCCACACATTGCTTTTCAACATTTTATTTTCCTGCAAATATTTTTTGCAAATGGTGTGAGGCTTTGCATATTCACTTACCAAGAGAGAGCCTTTCCCAGGGCGCTGCACCAACCACATGGAACATTCTATTTTAAAAGAACTCTTGGGCTTTTTCTCAGGTAAAGGTCACATCCAAGAAGTTCTACTGTGTGGGTTCTCATACGTCTGTAGAAGAAATTTCATTAATATGGATTGAGAATTTAACTTTTTATTTTTTAATTAATTTTTTAAATAGAAATATACATTGTATAGTATGAGGTGCAAAAGTTACCTTTTTAGTATGAAAAATAGTGCATTTGAAGCGATGATTTTCTTTTGTTACTCTGTAAGTAGGAGAGACCGAATATACCAACAGATCATGGCAGGGCCATAGATAAAAACAGACATTGATTCAGCACGTACAGCCAGGAAACCTGGTCCTTATAAGTGTCAGGCTTGGAGGAAGATAGTTAATGTCTCCAGTGACAGTCCAGGAAGTTGCACAGTAGCTTCAGTAAAAGCCCCTCCCCCAATGTCTAGGACTTGATTAATCACACTGACAGTTATCCTAATTTTGGTTCCCATTTTCAATTTAGGATTAACTAAAGACAGTTCTGCCACTGCATATAACCACAGTGGATTCTCTGCTCCTGGCTAGCCAGCCTGTACTCATCCCTTCACATAGCAGATCTCCCCCTTTTCCACCACAAAGCTTCCCATAGTGAAAAGTCCCATCTTTGGGTCTATATAAAACACAAATGGACATAACAGCAAGCTCAGAAGAAATGGCCCCGGTTTTTGTTGTCAAAAGAGGGGCCTTAGTCTTCATGTAATTATAAAATTGGCACCATCTACTGCTTGTGAAACTCTGGGGAAAGGTTGCAGAGCCATGCTACAATGGATGCTAACACATCTGGCCCAAACTGGAAGCCTATACAATTAGTTCAATACTTTAGCCCACACTAACAATCTCTCGTTTTTTTCCTGTAGAAAATATTCTTTACTGGTGATGTCAACAAAGATGGGAAGCTGGACTTTGGAGAATTTATGAAATACCTGAAAGACCATGAGAAGAAAATGAAGTTAGCATTTAGAAGCTTGGACAAGAACAATGATGGTGTGTCCACTTCTTATGAAAAGTTGCCTTTATGCTTTCCAAGTCTAAGATATTCTTAATCTCTCCAGATGGCTGTTATTTGTGTTATTACTTATTTTGTTAATGAGATTGAGAGTTCATTCATTTTTAAGGTTTTATTTTATTTTTAGTTGTGTGTTTGTGTGTATGTGTGGGGTGGGGGGTTGTGTGCACATGAGTACAGGTGCCTGCAGACCCCCTGGAGCTGTAGTCATAGGTGGTTCTGAGCCAGCCAGCGTGTCCACTCCAGGAAACTAGAATCATACCACAGGAAATAGAGGTGAAAATTTAACAATACATTTTCATAATGTAGACAGTTCCCTCTTCACTTATTGCTTCATATATATTTTGAAACAATTTATCATTACAGGTTCATATTTTTAATCATCAGAATTCCTTAATTTGAACATATGTAGTTTATTTTCTCATCATTTGTGGGCTTTGTACTGGTGAATATTACTAGTTGCTAAAATTTAACCTCAGAAATAATCCCAAATGTGTATTCATAGCCATGTACAGAACAGTAAAAACTTTGAGTTGCTAGTTGAGCCTAGTTGAGACATAACAAGGATAAGGAGACATTCTTGATTCTTTAAACACAAGGTGATATGCTTTTTTATTTTAGATCTTAGACAGTAAGCAATTGTCTTTTTCAAGATCTGTTTTGTATTATGCATTTTGCATCTTTGTACATCATTTGGTGGATAATATTTTACTTTATAAAATGCTCCCAAAATGTGGTGCTAGTATCTCCAAGAAAGTCATGGTGTGTGTCATAGAAATGTAGATTTCTTAGAAAAGCTTTCTGAGAGTTCAGTGTCAGTGAATCAGCAATGCACAATCATGCAGTGTCTGGACAGAAACCCGAGAAGACCTTAAGTCAGTTGGTGAAAACGTTTTGATAGACGCTCGTGCAGGAACGGGCTCCTGAGTCCCCCGCAGGGCCAGTAGGTTTTCATTTGCTGCGTCGGTGTCTGCAGTAACTTTACAGAACACAGCTGCTGCACAGCGGGACCACTAAGTCTTTTAGGAGTGTGGCCCAGGGGAATGCTGGGAGGGATCTGAAGCGCAGAACTGCTGAAACAATGCCCTCTTTGGCCCCCAACACCGTCCAGATTCCCCTGCCATTTTCCTCTCTCTGGGTGGATCCCCTCAGCACCCTCTTGCTTCTTTAGGTCCCTCCCTCAGAGGATGTCTTCTCTTGCCCTTGTCCTCTGTGTGGCTCCTTTTCCCCGAGGAGCTTGCTGTCCACACAGCTGTGGTAGCAGAGCCTCTTTGTGTGGTTTCAGCCCCACCGGGACTCTCATGAGTATGTGAGCCACTTGAGGGAAGAGCCGGGGTGCTTGTGTTTATGGTGTGTGTCCTGTTTCCTCTCTCCCTTTCTCCTGATCTGTCCCATCTACCATGTGTTCTGATTCCCCTTGTCATTTTTTCTCTCTTCCGCCGGTTTTCTGTCCTTACTGTTTTCACTGCCAACAGCTCTGAGCTCTTTGGCTCAATGTCTGCATTTCCTGCTCTCTCTTCACCTTGGTCACATGTGACTCTTTGCTTAGTGAATGCCCCTTTACTTGTTAGAATGTGGATACAGGCACTTTTAAAAGGACAGTTCCTGGTTTAATGCAGTTTGTCTCATAGAAGATCAGGATTTAGACCTCTCTCCTGTTGCTTCTAACTCTCATCACTCAGCAAGGCCATGGGAGCGATTGGCGTCCTATTTGGAGGAATATCACTGTTTATCCACTAGGCTTTAGGAATCAAATAATATGTGTACATTTTAATGTGGAAAATTTGAGTACTGATGCCACAACATGCCTTTAAGAAGATTGCTGGCTTACTCAAATGATTAGTTCCACCGTCACCATTCAGAAGTATTCTCAGGTTCTGAGCCTGACCTCACACTGTTTTCATTGTTTGAAGGGAAAATCGAGCCGTCAGAAATTGTCCAGTCTCTCCAGATGCTGGGTTTGAATCTTTCTGAAAAGCAAGCCAAGTTGATTCTTCAGAGGTGAGCCAACACACTGCTTTAACATCTTGTGTTTCATGCCGGTTTCTGAGTGTCGCTTTCCAATACCTCTCTGCTTCTCAGCATACCTACACGTGCCTACTGTCTTTCCTTCTTTTATTTCCTTTCCATTTCTATGTCAACACATTGTCTACTGTGCAGGGATAGGAGAAGGGTGCTTAAACTGGACTGGTCTCTTCTTGCAAGGCTCCAGGAGCACTGGGACAGCAGTGAGTCTTGTCTAGGAGCAAAGGGTTTTGGTGTTACTTTAAACATTTACTTTATTTTATATGTACTGGGTATTTTGTCTGCATGTTTGTCTGTGCATCGCTTGCATGCCTTGTGCCTGTGGAGCACAGGAGAGGTGTTAGGTCCCCGGGAAGAGGCTGATAGGGATAAGAGGCAGATGGGAGACAGAAAGCTTTGGCAGCCCAGGAGCAGGAGCAGAGAAAGCTCCCTCCGGGAGACAGATTTCAGTGAATCGGTTCAATTTTATTCCAAAGCATAAGTAATATATAGGATTGGGAAGCCTGCAGACGAAGTGGCATGCTCCTATCATAAGGCTTACTATGTGGCAGCAGGGTCCTAAAGCAGAGCTCCTAGCGCAAGTCTTCTCAGCAGGGCTCTGTGCCAATGGTCAAACTAAAGATGAATCAGGCATCTGGTTTAGAGACAGCTTTTAGATAAGGTCAGCCTCCAGGCCCAGGGACATTCTCCAGATAAGGGCAGGTAGAGAGCAGGAAGCTTTGCTGAAGGCCTAGCTCCATGCTGCTAGGCCATGGGGAGGCTGCTAATTCTGACCAGCCAGCAATGTTTTCCAGCAACAGATGGCTGTGAGCCACCATGTGTGTGCTGGGACCTGAGCCCAGGTCCTCTGGAAGAGCACTTGGAACTTTCCAACTCTGAACTTTCTCTCCAGCCCCTGGCATATTACTTTTTAAATGAATGTGGTTTCTTCCTTGTTTTTAAAAAGGATTAGCATATGTTAACTCTCTAAGGTAATGAGATTCGCTATGACACCTTGTGCCTCAGTCACAGCCATCAGTCTCTCTCATCCTACTTCCCTCTGGCTGGCCTTCTCTCAAATAGCACCCCCTCTACTTACATCTTTAAAAAATACTTTGATTCTGCATGACTGAAAACTTGTAATATTTGTTTCTCTGAACCTGGCTTATTTCTTATCATGATCACCTCCAGTTCCATCCATTTCCCTGCAAATGACATGATTTTTGTCTTTTATTTTATAGTGGTCATCTCTCTCTCTCTCTCTCTCTCTCTCTCTCTCTCTCTGTGTGTGTGTGTGTGTGTGTGTGTGTGTGTGTGTGTGTGTGTGTGTGTGTTTGCCCCTTCATCTGTTTCTTGATGGACATCTAGACTGATTCTGTTCTTGGCTACTGTGAGTAGTGCAGCAATAAACACAGATAAGAAAGAACCTCTGAGGTGTCTTGACTTAGAGTCCTTGGGGCACATTCCCAGAAGCGGAATAGTATGCTCACATGCTGGTTCTAGTTTTGGTTTATGGCGGAATCTTCACGTTGATTTCCACAGTGGCTGCACTAATTCACATTCTTATTACTAGTGTGAAGTTTTCTTTCCCTCCTGGACCCACTGTTCTTGCTTTCTATATGTTAGCCTTTTTGAATGGGCTAAGGTAGGCATCAATGTGATTTTAATTTTCATTTCCCTGTTTTCATATATTTATTGCCCATTTATGCATCTTCTCTTGAGAACTGTCCAGCTCGTCCTGCCACTTATTGATTACACTATGTGTGGTTTTTTTGGTGTTTAATTACAATTTTTCTTTCTCATTTTTGTATTTTGTTAGAAAGGCTTCCTTTTGAGAAGCATCAGGTGTCTGTGGTCAGCTGGGCCTATTCCTGGGCACTCTGTTCTAACTTCTTGATCTAAGTGTCTGTTTTTGAATTAGTACTATGCTGCTGCTGTTGCTATGGCTTTGTAGTATGATTTAAAATCAGATTGGGGGGTACCTCGAGCATTACTCTGCTTGCTCAGAATTGGTTTAGCTATTTGGAGTCTTATATGAATTTTACATATGTTTTGTTTAAATTTTAAGATTGTTTCTTCCGAGTTCTATGAGGAATGCCATTCGAATTTCACTAGGGATTAAACTAAATATGTAGATTGTATTTTAGAAATATGGTGATTTGAATAATAGTAAGTTTGTCAATCCCTGAGCATGGAGGCTCTTTCCATCTTTTAATGTCCATTTCTTTCTTCAGTGTTTTGTACATAAAACTTTGGTTAAGGAGATTTTTCACTTTCTTGGTTAGGTTTGTTCCTAGTATTTATTTATTTGCAGCTATTGCGAAGGAGATGGTTCGTAATATGTTTTGAATATGTTTGTTTTGAATATGTTTGTTATTGGTCTATAGAAAAGCTACTGGTGTTTACAAGTCAGTTTTGTATTCTACTAATCCACTGAAGGTGTCACCAGACCTAAGGGCTTTCTGATAGAATCTTCAGGGTCTTTTAAACATAGGGTCATGATGGCAGCTTAAAGGAAATCCACAAACACCCAGATAAAGAATTAGCAGATATTTATTTGGGGAACACTCACACAATGATGGTTAGTAACCACCGAGGTCTCCTGGAGATGCAGCCCCCACCTTTCAAGATGCTCAACCCAAGAGAGAGAGAGCAATCGAACTCCTCCTGTTGCTTATAAGGGGTCATGATCACACTGAAGCCACACCCTAAGGTGTGGCCAGTACCTCTAGTGGAACAAGATGCCACTACAAGATCATATGATCTGAAACTCTGATTTCTTTCTTTTGCCTTATTACTCTTGCTAAAACTTCAGACACTGTATTAAACAAGAGTGGAGATACTAGACACCTTGGCCTGTTCCTAGTTTTTGAGGCAGTTCTTTCATTTAATCCCATTCAATATAAAGTCAGCTATAGGTTTGTCACATGTAGCCTTTATTATGTTGAGATACAATCCTTCTGCCACTAGCTTTTTTAGGACTTTTATCATAGAGAGATGTAAAATTTTGTCAAACATTCCTCTTGTATCTATTGAGAAGAATATGTGATTTCTGTCCTTGGTTCTAGTTCTACTATGTGCTAGATTACTTTATTGGCTTGTGTATGTTGAAAAGTTTTTAAAATTATTTTACGTGTATGGGTGTTTTGCTGGTGTGTATGTATGTGTGTGCACGCTCGTGTGTGTGTGTGTGTGTGTGTGTGTGTGTGTGTGTGTGTGTGTGTGTGTGTGTGTGTGCTCGTGCGTGTGCACATGCCATGTGTATGCAGTGCCCATAGAGGCAAGAACAGGGCATCAGATCTTCTGGAACAGCAGTTACATACAATTGTGAGCTGCTATATAGGTGCTGGATTGAACCCAGAGCCTCTGGAAGAACAGCTAGTGCTTTTAACTTCCAAAGCCATCTTTCCTGCCTGCTTCTTAAATCCTCGGAATAAAACTAACTTCATCACAGTGCAGAATCTTTTAAATGTGTTATTGTCTTCAAGTTTACATGCAAATAAATAGTCGAGGATTTTTTTCATCGTAACGAAACTGTTAGTTTTTTGAAAAGTCAAAGGAGATTGTCAAACCCTTAGCAAAGTGTGGGTTTTCTTCCTCTCTTGTTTAAGAGCAGATAGTATTAAGAATAAAGCTAATTCTAACCCTGAGTTCAACAATAGATCCAAGTGCATTACCAGTCAGCTTATATGCTGTATAGCAAAATGCCACAGATGGACACATGTTTTCCAACAACATGGGTCAGAGTGGACATCAAGGGTACTTTGACTTAAAAACATTAAAGTTGTGGGATGACAGAAGTGGTGGCACACGCCTTTAATCCCAGTACTCGGGAGGCAAGGGCAAGAGGATCTCTGTGAGTTCGAGGCCAGCCTGGTCTACAGAATGAGTTCCAGGACAGCCAGAGCTACATAGTGACACCCTGTCTTGAAAAACAAAAACAAACAAATGAAAAAAATAGTTGTGTGCTATTTCTAAGGTGACACTTGCCTCATAGACAATGTTCATGAAAGCAAAGTTGGGAGTTGGGATTTGATGCTGAACCATTGCACATAAAACAGAAAATATAGATAAAATCAAAGCTGCTAATGCAATCCAGAATACATTTTAAACACAAGCAGTGATTAGTATTCTTAGCCAATATTGACACCTTTGCACTGGGGCAAGCAAAAGTCGAAGTATAATTTCATATAAGCTCATTAAAGTTGAAAATGGTACTGAAAATATAATAAGTATCTGAAAATTGTATTTTATTTTTGTATGATGCCTGCATGCATCACTGTCATATAAATTATGGAATAAAATTTGAGGAAGGACCAAAATATCTTTTTCATATATGTTAATTCAATACATTCACCTGTCACTTTAAAGTAGTTATCTGTATTGAACAATGCAATCAAACCCAGAATGATTTTGCATTGTTCTGGAAAATCTTATAGAACAGGCTTTCTGTCAAGAAGCTCATTAAAACAAAACAAGACAAAAAACCCTCAGAGTTTGTAATACTGCTTACACTTGTAAGATGACAGAGAGCTAAGTTTAGAATTGAAGAGATACCACGATTTCTCAAAACTCAAGTAATGAGGCATTAGGAATTTGATTTCTTAGAATCACTGTTAATTTTCTTATCCTGGTGAAAATTGGAGAAGAAAATTGATAGCATATTTAGACTGCATTTCAAAAATCACACCCCAATGTTTCCGTCTTTGGATATTAAGAAAAAATTCCCTGAGCTTTTGAGAGGGAAAAAAATGTGCCATGAATTCACTCATTCATACCTCTCAATATTTCATTGTCCAGTTTTTGTATTTTTTAGCCTAGTGACTTTGAGTTTGACAGAATGCTAAAGGCAGTCTGTAGTGGGTTTTCTCTGTAATATTTGGATATGGTTTTCTCCAAATAGT